>NC_136411.1:71192500-71792500 GCF_051521515.1 Lactuca serriola | reverse complement strand
GGGATTTCATCACTTACAATTAAGCAATAAGTGGCCTCAGGGGTTAAAAAGAGTGTTCAAATGTATTAATAATATTGAAAAAGTGTATTGAAAGTGACGTTAGTCTATCTAATTGTCACATGAATATCATGTTTGTGTAGTCGTTTGTATATTTGTTGACACAACCATTGGTTTTTTTGGGGGATTTTGTCGCTTACAATTAAGCAACGAGTGCCCTTAGGTGTTAAAAAGAGTGGTCAAATGTATTAATAATCTTTAAAAAGTGTATTTTGAGTGACGTTGGTCCATCCAATTGTCACATAATTATGATGTTTGTGTAGCCTTTTGTATATTTGGTGACACAACCATTGGTTTTTTTAGGGGGATTCTGTCACTTACAATTAAGCAATGAGTGGCCTTATGTGTTAAAAAGAGTAATTATATGGTTTTCAAAGTCAAGTAAATGTGTAGCCTTTTATATATTTTATATATTTTGTGACACAACAATTATGTGGCGTTTGGTATATGTGGTTACTCTAAAAATCCATTATTTGTGTGACAATATGATTATATATATATATATATATATATATATATATATATATATATATATATATATATATATATATATATATATTAAAAACTAATATATATATATATATATATATATATATATATATATGTGTGTGTGTGTGTGTTTATTTATTTATTTATATAAAACAAATGAAAAGGAAAAACACAAACCCAACAAAATTGGAATAATTTACGTAATTAATTAATTCAAAAGTAAAATTGTAATTTCGTAAAAATTATATGAAGTCCTAAAGTAGCATATGAAAAAGATGTATATAACATTTAATATAATCACAACTGTAAATTCTTTTGAATCTTCTTATTGCGCATAACTTGTTTTAGCACCGAAGCAGAACTGACAAATTTGCGCATAGCCGGTAATTTAGGTGCAAATGTTGGTAGATGGTGGTGTTACCTGTAAGAAATGAAAGACCAACGTATCAAACATTAAATAAATCATGAAGTATTATAATACTAGGTGTAAGACCCATGTATTACATGGGTTAATTAAAAAAAAATTAAATACAAAAGTCTAAATATTTAAGAACTTTGGATTTATAAGAATATAAAAAATAATGAATTATTAAAATTGATTTTTCTTTTAAATTTAAATAAATAAATAAATAAAATAAACTAATGGGCTTTAATTTAAGAATATTGAAATAAAAAGGTAAATCTATTAATGAAATTGATATTTATTTATTACTACATTTATTGTAATTATTATATTAAAGTATTATGTGAACCTTATTAAAATATAAAAAACCCATAAAATGACATGTAGAAAATAAATTAATTCAAAATAACCACAAAATGACATTTGGCAAATTGAATGAGAGTGTGACATGTGGCAAAAAAAACCTTCATTTACTAGAGTAGATTGATATAGGTTGATAAAACATATACATATGTGTACCTTTTCTTGATCAATTAAAACAACATGATGCTTTGGCTATGCCACAAAACAACCTACTACATCCTTATCAGTTTTGATACCGTTATTTACTATGTATGGTATGCATGCTGCATCCACCAACGATTCTTGAATTGACACTTTATAGTAGGTTTTTGGGAGTGGTTTGCGATGAAGCATTTGCTTTCCATCTGTGATGTATACTTTACCATTAACAATCATTTGTGTTCTACTCCCAATGTACGTTGGGCGTACTCCCAGTGTACGTTGGGCATACTCGACTGTTGACCGCCATCGGGGTGGTATACCTTGTATGCGGGGCATACTCTAGGTATGGAGGGCATACTCCCAGATGCCCAAATCCTTCATTAAGAGCTTAATGGCTTAAGCTCTCACGTTCATTTTTCATATCCATAACTAAAATACCCTCAAGAGTCATAAAGTTTCCAACTTTATGACTATGCATATCCATTAAGTGCTTAACTCAACTTCTTAATCCATTAAGACCTTCTAAGTGATGTATGAAGCAAAACCATCCATTTGGAACCCATTTTTATGACTCAAGACCCTTCCAAATGTCTGAAAGGACAGCTTAACGGGTCAAGAACATGCTATGTTCATGAATCATCATTTTGGGACCAAAAAGTGACTTAAAAGAGCAAAAAAAAGATTTACTAGATGGAGTGGTTAATATGCAAGCTTTATACCTTCTAGAAGTTGAAAACAAGCTAGAAATCCTAGATCCAAAATGCACTCAACTCCAAGATCTTCTCGCCACCTTCTTCTTTCTTCAAAACAACTCCAAAACTCTCTTACAGGCTCAAAATTTGCTCTCTCTTTCTCTAGGGTTGCTTGATGGTCGATATCACATAAGGAGGCTAGATAAGAATGAAATGTGAGGCCTTAAGGATGATTAAATATGAGCCAAAACCCTAAAATTAGTGTTTGCATGCTTTCCATGTACACCCTGCATACGAGGTGGGTGCCCAGCATACTAAGGCGCGCCTTAATACGCTTAGCGTACACATGTACACACAACGTGTCGAGTAGAGATTGTCAAAACCGCGTGATTTAAGTAACCTAATCGACGATTTGAGAGGCCTCAACTCGGCGAGTAGGTCGGCTAGGATGAAACCCTAATTTCTAGGGTTTTACACCCTATTTAAAGGACTTAATCTTTTCCCTCAATCTCTCATCAGCCTCCCTAAAACCGTAAATCGTATTGTGAGCCCTTGGTGAGAAACGTAAGGTTTTGAGTGGATTTTTGTGTGTTTTTGTGCTTGGTGAAGGACTTGTAAGAACTAGAGGGTCATTGAGCTTGAGGAGAAGCACTAGATCTGGGATCTCGTCTATCTTTGGCAATTTTATGAGGTAAAAAATCCTTAACTTGATGATTCATAGCTTAGATCCCTATTAGTCTTGTTTAATGGGTCTTTTTGACCCCATTGTGGGAAACATGATAACGAGGTAGATCGCGATTTCAGAATTCTGTGATTCATGAGAACTCGACGACTTGAAGGGTAAACTCGAAGAGTTGAGTCAACTCGGTGCGTTGACTTTGATTTTAACATGACCAGGGTTGACCTTTAAGGGTTATGAGTATGGAATGGTATCAAAGTTGGGGCATGGGTCGATGTGTTCGACGGGGACGTCGAACCCTATAATAGGGGGTGAAGGTGGGTTGCACCCGAACCACTATCATCAAGACAGCACTCCAACAAAGTTGATTCCATGAATAATCTCTGACTATAGATCCGCTATCACAGACACGCTAACAGATTCCGAAATGACAATCCATCAATATCTTGTTGCTGACTCATACAATGAGTCAAAATCAGGGTAAAAGACCTTTTTACCCTTCCTCAAGCATAGCCCAAATCCAAGGCCCAAACTAAATGACAAAAGGTATAATATCAAGTTAAACTCCTTAAGTCCAATTATGGCCCAATTTTCAAAATTGGGCCTAGTGACCTTCACTCAAGAAGATCCAGCAAGCTAAACGCCCAAACCATAAAATCCCAGACGGTCCATCACAACCCAATGCAAGCCAAACCTAAATCTTGATCCAAAGGCCCGAACCACTTCAAGCCCACACTTGGCTCAATTTTCCAAATTAGGCCCAACTCAATATTGGGCCTTATCTAAAGGTTTGATCCTCTACTTAGCCCAAAACACACCCATCCAGCTAAACCATTAGGACCCAAGTATCAAAGCCCAACAGATGGCCCAATACCCAAAGCCTAAAGTTCAAAGCCCAACAGGGGACGTACACGGGGGTACCCCTTCGGTACGTTGGGCGTACCTCGCCTCGCATTGACCCATTACAGGGGGTTTGACTCAGAACATGGGGCGTACAACAACTTACGCAGGGCGTACCCTTGCAGAGACCAAAATCATGATAAGTGCTTAATGGCTAAAGCACTTAAGCCCAAATTTCATATCCACAACTCAAATGTGCTCTAGAACCATAAAGTATCAAACTTTAAGACCTTGGTCGAATAAAAGGGCTAAATACAAGGTCTTAATCCATTAAGACCTCCTATAAAGAACTAGGGACCAACCTAGCTCAACGAACCTCATTTTTATGCCTTAGGACCCATCCTGGGGTCAAATGACAGCTTAACTTGACCAAAAAAAGGTATGCACAATATTAGGACTCTTGGAACAAGAAGAATGCCAAAAAGTAACCAAAACAAGATCTACACAATCCAATCATAAATGCAGAAGCTTTATACCTTCTAAAGCTTCACAAGATGGTGATAACTCTAGATCTACAAGCTTGATTCCTTCCTTGACTCCTTGATGCACTAACTTCTTCTTCAACTACCCAAGAGACACACTCTTAGCTCACACACACAAAAGAGAGGCTAGGGTTTAGGGAAAACAGCTCAAAACTATGGAGGCTAGAATGATAGAGGGTAATGAGCTCATAAGGACACTTATATATTACCTAAACCCTAAATATTAGGGTTTCTCCCTAGCACTCGTACGCCCAGCATGCATATGTGTATGTCAAGCGTACTCACATGTACGCCCAGCATATTACTCAAGTTCCCAAAATCATCTTTTTGCCACTAGGGTCTCCCTTTGCTACATCTTTCCCAACCAAGGGCCAAAATGACCTAATTCCAGGTCCAAGGGATGAATTTGAAGTTACTTGAATGATGGGGTGTTACAACTCCCCCCCCCCCCCCATTTAAATTTGATTTCGTCCTCGAAATTATTCCTTACCATCCCCGACAACCCGACATCCTGAGGGGCACATCCACAACCATGACGTGCGACGATCTTCTAAAGACACTAAACCCAACAGATAATTCCAACCTGAAGAAAAATAAATCCATAATCCCACGCAGCCAATCAACCCTACTTCACCTAATAATTTGCTATCTAGAAACCTGAATTTGGTCTGACTCCCCGATAGACCGCCCATATTAACCATCACTAATTCCTTTCCCTTTATTCTTGAAACGAATTACTCAACCCTGGAAACCTAAGCTTCCTACCAGAAAACAAAACCACATATCATAATCTACTGTCGATAACTCATTACTGGAAAAAAGAGGTTCGATAATCCTTCAAGAGAAAGCTAATTCTGATGACAAAATTTCCTAGGATATGGTGAAAAACGGGAGACAACTGGGAGACGAACCTTCTTGTGCCGACTGACAATTCTTCCTTTAACTCTCGAACCAATGTACACATCACTGCTAGCCCATAACTACAAACACCCATAGCTGGCCCGATCAGCCTCGGGATGGAATACTAATTTGTTGAATCCAATCAACCATCGGGTTGAAATTCTTAGGGTTTGTTGCCCTGCTGTCTCAACCCTACCGCTCCCCCTAAGCCTTCGTGCCTACGACTCACAGTCGTTCCGCACCGGGCATCTTGGCCTACTGCATAGAGCAGGACTGCCTCAACCCACCCAAATACAATGTGTTGCCATAGACAAGAAGGAGAAAGATCTATCCCGTTTCACAGAACCTGAAAGATGGGGGCATTCTAACCCAGCAACCCTCGATTTCACCATCGATAACATCACACATTTCGCCTGAAATTCACGACTCGCACCACAAACCAAAGGATTCCCCCTCTTACCTCACTAACCTCTATAATGCAGGCCTCACACGGATACACTTGTGATTCCCAACACAAGTTTCCACTATAATCCATCTCAAAATGGCCATCCATGAATCCACCCCAAGTTTCTGACTGAAGATACCACAAATCATGTAGAAAATATCCTCAAACAGGTCGATAGCGAACCTCTCCCAATCGAAATCCACATGATACACCAAAACCTTAGTATAACCTTTGACTCTATGCCATGCCATTACCAACCTCCGACCTGACCAAAGAAGATGATCAAACCAAGAACATCTGCATTTCATCTGATCGCTAACAACAACTTGCGAACAAACAGAAATACGGAGCAAACATTCCACATATTCATTCTGATACCTGACTGGCACTCCCAACGGCCCTTGATCGTTCCTTATCCAAACCAATTGGTTTAAGGGTTCCTCGATCCCCATCAATGCGTCACTACCGAGAGTATCACAAATAGATTAAATGAATAACCCTGACCATTAGGTCCACGGCCCATGACTGGAATGCTCCTGATCTCATATCGACCTTGTCAGTGTTACATTGCTTGCCCAACCTTATGGGTCCGAAAGATACTCTCCTCCTCTCACTGCCTTGAGGAGACCTAATCATGGTCCCACACGACACTGAACGCGCACCACTATGCTTCAACCCTACCATGTACGATTCACTTATAGAACAAGCTGCTACCCAAGCAAAACCTTACAAACCCGTGGTCACACCTAACCCGAGGATATGATAATGGTCGAACTCTTAACCCAATTCGAAGGCTATAACCAAACAAAACCATGCATATTCTTAGGGAAACCCAAACCTCATCCAAAAGGAAAGATCTCCCAAGATAAAGCAACACACCACCTCCATCAATAACAGAAGACGTCCACATCACCGATCGAAACAAGATCCCATACTTGATCAAGACTACATGGATCCTACCCACACAAAACTAGCCCGAGAAGACTTCCAAGGTGATCTCAAAGGTTGCTAAACCCAAGTGTGCTATGAAAAGGAATTCCACCGTACCACTGAGGGCGAACTTACCCAAGGACCAAGGGAAACATAACACACTGCACTGGAGGGTGGGTGACGCATTCCTTGCCCTTAACAATCACCTCTTGAATCCTTCAAGGTGTTCTTGTTGAAAGACGAACTCAATGACCAATGGTCGAGTACACCTTAACACCTAAACCAGAGAATCACAAACCCACCTGGAGCTGAACATACCCGCTTCTGGAGAGGTTCACCAATCAATATATGCCCGATAAATCTAAAAATAGCAGTCCGAACAGCGAATGGAAAAACCTTCAATGCCTGACACTCAACCTGATAATTCCTAATTCTCCCCCACTTAGGGTCCTAACTACCACCCAATGGTTAGAAATCAACTCACAACTCAAACCGGCTCAACCAGGTACGACCATTCCTAACCATGGAATGAAAAATGTATGCAAAATGATCCTCCCGATACAGATCAATCGAAACCCAAGAGAAACCTGATTTTCAGCTGAAGACTTTCGGCTTGCAATTTGGCATATAATGACCCTCAATAACCCAAAAATAGCAGAAACTCAACTCGGGATATAACTTACCCAATCCAGTAAAATTCCAACACAATACAATTCCTGATACCATCCCGAAGAACACGGGAGATGCCACACTCTCAAAGGCATTCGAAGAAATCCTGACTTCTTCCTCCTGAGTTACCCTAACTAACCAGAGGGCACGAAGGAAAACTCCCCTTCAATCCCAGGTGACATGAACTAATCCCTGCTTTCCATCTTAACAATGATCCGGCACCCAGCCTACCAGAGTCAAAACAAAAAGTATCACACATATCATATCTAAACATGGATCATTTCTTACCGTTGTGTTCATTTTGGTTGTGAACAATCCTTTTTTCATGAGACATTTAGAGAGCTTATCCATATCAGATCCCAAAGATGCAACCTCGCATCCATCTCACATAGGTAATGCTAATATGGAAACAATCCATATTATTCCACTATAGGAGCTATCAGCATTATTAAGAATAAAGAATTCAACCATATATCATCAATGGAAAACACAAAATAAACATCATAGGAGTGATCATACCTTTGTGTTAGTGCTTCTTTGAGCCTTCCCCACCTAGTTAGCCTATTGAACCTAGACCATGGGATCTCCAATGTTGCTAGGTTAGGTTTCTGCCAGGTGGTGACACATTGTATTGGCTTTAAGCCCATTCCCCTCGATGTGAAGAGAACTTGCTCTCTACTAAGGACTTTTGTCAAGGGATCAGCTATATTTTCCTTTGACTTTATGTAACTAATGGAAATTATTCCATTCTTCAACAAATATCTTATTTTAATGTGTTTGCGCCTAATGCGTCTAGACTTGCCATTGTATATTTCACTTTGTGCTCTGGGAAGAGCAACCATACTATCACAATGTATGCCAATGGCAGTAACAGGTTGAGGCCACAAAGGAATACATTCTAGGAAGCTTTTAAGCCATTCAGCTTCTTCAACATCTTTATCTAAAGCAACAAACTTTTCTTCCATTATTGAATGAGTATTCACGGTTTTCTTAGATGATTTCCAAGAGATAGCAGCTCCACCAAGAGCGAACACATATCCACTTGTGGATTTTGCCTCAGAGGTATTGGAAATCCAATTTGCATCGTAGTCCCCTTCAAGAACATGAGGATATATCATGTAATGCAATCCATAATTCAGTGTATGCTTTAAATATCTAAGCACTCTTACTAATGCATACCAATGATCTTTCCCAAGACTGTGGGAGTACGACTCAATCTACTTAGACTGTATGCCAAGTCCGGTCTAGTACAATTCATAATATAAATTAAGCTATCAAGAACTTGAGTATATTTTAACTGAGCTACACTATCACCTTTATTCTTCTTAAGATGACTTGAAGGATCAAAAGGGGTGACTATCGGCTTATCATCCAAGTGTCCAAACTTCTTGAGTACACTTTCAATATAATGGGACTGAGTAAGAGTATATCCATCTAGTTTTCTTTGAACTCTTACACCAAGGATAACATCTATTACTCCCAAGTCCTTCACGGAAAAGGAGGAGTGTATCTTTTTTGGTTTAATTGATCACATCCAAACTAGTACCCATTATACACATATCATCCACATACAAGTATATGATGACACAAGCATTTTTGTATTGTTTGACATTAACACATTTATCACATTCATTAATTCTAAATCCATTAGAGAGTAATGTGTTGTCAAACTTCTCATGCAATTGCTTTGGAGCCCATTTTAGTCCATAAAGTGATCTAAATAACTTACAGGATTTGTTTTCTTGACCTTTAACCACAAACCCTTCTAGCTCATTCATATATATATCTCTTCATCTAGTTTGTCATATAAGAAAGCAGTTTTCACATCCATTTGGTTTATTTCCAAATTATGAATAGCTGCAATTGCTACTAATGTATGAATTGATGTAATTCTTGTAACAGGTGAATAGGTGTCAAAGAAGTCTTGACCTTCGTTTTGATGATACCCTTTATCTACTAACCGAGCTTTGTACTTCTCAATGGTATCATTTGGTATAAACTTCTTCTTGAATATCCATTTGTGCCTAATTGTTACATCTTATGTCCACATTATAAATTTCGAAAACCAAACTCCATGTGATATTTATTTTGTCCTAAATTATTGAATCATGTGAAAAAATAATTTATCAACCACACATAATAATTGCATAAAATAAACAACAAAAGCATGCAAAAAATTATATGTGTATAAACATAACCAACTAATGATATTTTTTGTGAGCCAACACAAAAAATATCAAGTCCATTCCTAAAGGGACATTTTAAGGGACCAAAAATCTTATTGTAGTGTTGTTGTAGAAGCTCCCACTTGAGTAAACACCATTTTCTTGCAAAAGATTTGAAGAACTTCTTGAAAGCTAAAATTTAGCAATTGTTGCTAAAAGCCCAACAGCCCCTTGTAAACAGTATTAGTGACACTTTTCGGAAACTATCACTGAAAATCCTGCACACCTTTTAGTTGCGAAAATTGCACTTTGTTCTTCAAAAAATGGCTCCAACTTCATTTATTGTTACATTTTTGTACAAATAAATTATTTCTAACAATTAATCTATTATTTACAAAATTAAACCAAGAAAACTAATGTATTTAGTTTTTTACATACCATATGAAATATATAAATATTACAACCATTTTATAACAAAAATAACCAACACAACAAACAGAATGGTCATTGGCTAGTTTATGCACATCATACATATCAACATGCACATTAAACAACCTTTGTTTTTCTAAAACAACTTTAAAATGACAAAAGATGCATGAAAACTTTTGTCACATAAAATAACAATTATAAAGTTGTCATGGAAAATATGTATGAACTTGTTTTTATACAAAACCAAGTTATCCGTATTCTCCAAAAACGAAGATTCCCAAAAATCAAAAAATCTAACCAAACTTGCAAGGTGGCTCTTGATATCAATTGTTGGGTTTTTATTCAAAAACTAGTTTCAAAAACATTATTTTTAGCAATGGAAGACTTATAATATTTTGGATAACATAAACATGTTAAACCTACCAAGGATCATCTTATAAAATTTGGAAAGAAAACAAACATAACCAAAGAAGAAGAACAATAACAAATAACAACCTTTGTAGTTCTTTGGATCCTCTTGGGAGGCTTGGAAGTTGATGAAGAATGATGAAATTTAGAGACACCAACAAGAAGCCAAGTTGATGTAGATGCTAGTGTAAAACTCTTAACTATTAAGCTTGAAGTTCATAACCAAAGTATGAACTTCAAGAGAGTATAAAAGCAAGTAATATGAAAGTGTTCTTAAAAAATTTAAAGAGAATGAAAGAGAGCTTAAAAATTTTGACCATATGCATGCCAAAGTCTAATCCAAGAATGAATCTCTCTAGCTAGTTAAAGTGAAGACTTAATCTAAAGGTCCTTAACCATTAAGCCCTTTAGACAAGCTTGTCCCCCATGCATGCACCCATACCTATTTGTTTTGATTAAATAATGCAAAATACCATCACTCTTTTCTTCCATCTAATTTTCGGTTATAGAGAAGAAAAAGAAGATAAGAGGTTTAAATATTATAAAACCAAGTTTATAAAACATAAACTTTGTCTTTAGGTAAAAGACAAAAAAAAACTCAACTGGTCCAAAAGGTTATACATGACTAATTAATTCATACCATATAAAGTATATATATATATATATATATATATATATATATATATATATATATATATATAATGTTACTTGCTAATGAAAATTATTATTTCCTATAAATAAATAATTTCCAATTTAATTATAAGAGTTTATTGAATATTTAATTTCTAATAAATAATCAAGTATATCAAGTTTTTGTTAATGTAACCCTTTAGTATCATATGTTAATTAGCAATACCACTATAATATAATTCTTGAGCATACTAGATCTTTCAGGTGCGAGCCAGAGATAGGGAGATTGACCTAGAGATAGAGAAGAAGATGAAGCCAGATCAGGTTCAGAGTTCTGAGGGTTCAGGTAAGAGGCCCAAGGTTTTTGACTCGAGATCGAGGGGTCGGTAGGGTCGGGCCACTAGGGGAAGTACAGCAAGATGCACAATGGGGCGTGCAGGGTGGGTGGTTCTGGTTGCTTCAAGAGCGGCAAGATGGGTCACCTTAGCAGGGATTGCACTACCACTACCATCATCCAGGTATCTGATCTGATTTGCTTCCATTTTAATCAAAGGGGACATATGAAGGCTAGATGCCAGATTTTAGCAACAAGGGGACTAGTTGTAGCACCCGCTCCGGCCACCTTACAGATTACAGATGGCCGACAGGGCAAGGCAAAGGCGCTTACTGTGAGGAGGAGGGCATTCCATCTGCCAGTCGAGAAGGTTCGTACAGCACCAGATGTGGTGACGGGTATGTATCTTCTCCTTATCTCTTTAATTATGTCAGTTTTCCTGCTTATATTTTGTGTTTGCTTTTAGGGTCATTCCATGTGAATGGTATCTTTGCTCTGGTTTGTTTGATTCGGGGGCTGCCCGATCCTTTGTATCTCTCGCGCTCAACAATATATTTTTCAATGCTCTGGGGGAGCTAGATTATCCTTTAGAGGTTGAGATTACTGATGATCATTTTATGCGAGTATTGAGGGTTCATCAGGGGTGCACTTTTGAGTAGTTTGGTGAGCGATATCCAATCGACTTGGTTCCTATTCCCCTGTGCGAGAGCAAGGTTATTGTGGGGATGGACTGGTTGAGCCCCAATGGGGAAATGATTGATTGCAAGCATCAGGTGGTGCATATTTGCACCCCAGGTGGGGGACAGTTAGTGATCTAATGATAGGGAGTTTAGCGTGGGCCTATTCTATGCTCAGCAGCAGGGTTGTTCCGGGTTTGTGGCTTATGTTATGGATACCTGGGAAAAGGGTAAGACGATGATGGGTGATATACCGATTGTCCGAGAGTACCCCGAATGTGTTTCCTAAGGATATGTTGGGTGTGCCTCCGTAGAGGCAAGTGGAGTTTTGATAGACTAGGTTCCTGGTGCGGCCCAGATAGCCAAGGTACCTTATCGATTAGCACCTCCAGAGATGCAGGAGTTGTCTACTCAGCTACATGAGTTGTTAGGCAAGGGATTTATTCGGCGAAGTAGTTCGCCATAGGGAGTGTCGATCTTGTTCATGAAGAAGAAGGATGGGGTTGCATCGGATGTGTATCGACTAGCAGGAGCTGAATAAAATAATTGTGAAGAACCATTACCCACTTCCGAAGATTGACGATTTATTTGACCAGCTTCATGGTGCATCTTGGTTTTCCAAGATTGATCTGCATTCGGGTTATCATCAGATGAGGGTGAAAGAGGAGGATACGCGGAAGATGGCCTGTTGAACTCGTTATGGTCATTACGAGTTCGTAGTGATGCCTTCTGGGCTCACCATTTTCTCAACAGTGTTCATGGATCTCATGAATCATGTGTGCAGGCCTATGTTGGATCGGTCTGTAATTGTGTTTATTGATGATATCCTGGTCTATTCCATCACCCAAGAGCAGCATGAGGATCACCTGAGGGAGGTATTGGAGACTTTGAGCAAGCAGAGATTATATGTAAAGTTCTCCAAGTGTGAGTTATGGTTGTGGGAGGTGCAATTTTTGGGGCACCTTGTAAACCAGAATGGTATTATGGTCAATCTGGAAAAGGTTAAGGCGGTGATGAGGTGGGAAGTTCTGAGGTCTCCTTCTGAGATTCGGAGTGTCCTTCGATTGGCGGGTTACTATTGGAGATTCATTCAGGATTTCTACAAGATGGTGGTTCCTTTTACCCGGATGACGAAGAAGACCGTCACATTTTGTTGGGGGCCTGAGCAGCAGGCAGCTTTTGAGACTCTGAGACGGAGATTGTGCGAGGCGCCGATTCTGACCCTGCTGAAGGGCGTTGAGGATTTTGTGGTATATTGTGATGCGTCTATCATAGGTTTGGGAGTAGTGTTAATGTAGCGGGGTCATGTGATCGCTTATACTTTGACGCAGTTGAAGTCACATGAGGCGAATTACCCTACGCATGATTTGGAGTTGGGGGATGTGGTGTTTGCCCTGAATATTTGGCGACATTACTTTTATGGGGTCAGTTGTAATATCTACACGGATCACAAGAGCCTGAGGTATTTGATAGAACAGCTAAATCTAAATATGAGGCAGCATAGATGGTTGGATGTGATAAAGGATTATGACTGTGATATCTTTTATCACCCGGGGAAGGACAACGTGGTGGCCGATGCTCTTATCTGAGTGGGTCATATTGAGCCTATCAAGGAACAGCACCGGAAGAGTGAGTACATAGTGGGTCATGTGGCTTCCTTTGATTATGATAGTTGGGGGTTATTGACCCTTTATCGGAGAGTGTGGGTTATTAGGGTGGTGCGCATCAGGTACGGATGGGGGAGGCACACAAATCGAGATTCTTTATTCATCCCAGAGGGACAAAGATGTATAGAGATCTCCGGCCTGGCTATTGGTGGCTATGCATGAAGCAAGATATGGCCTAGTTTATGGAGAGGTGCTTGGCTTGCAGGAAAGTCAAGGTTGAGCATCAACGACCCCTCGGAAAAATTGAGACGTTGTAAGTTCCCTTTTGGAAATGGGAAGAGATTACGATGGATTTTATCACAAATTTGCCTCAGACGATGCACAGAGTGGATTCGATACGGGTCATCGTGGATCAATTGACCAAGATCACGCATTTCATTCTGATCCAGGAGAGTATCTCTGCGAAGAATTTGGCAGACATCAATATTCAAGAGGTTGTGGCACAGCATGGGGTGCCAGTTTCACATAGGGATCTTCGGTTTACTTCTAGGTTTTGGAGGAGATTTCATGAGACGTTGGGTACTTATCTGCATTTCAGCGCGACCTTCCATCCGCAGACTGATGGTCAGAGCGAGTAGACTATCCAAACCTTGGAAGACATGTTATGGGCATGTGTTCTGTATTTTGGCTGTAGTTGGGATACGTATCTTTCGTTGGCGGAATTTTCATATAAAAACGGTTATCATGCCAGCATTGATCGACCTCCTTTTGAGATGCTCTATGGGAGAAAGTGTAGGACCCCGATATGTTAGGGTGAGGTCAGTCAGCGATTCATGGGGAGTACCGAGGTGGTACTCAAGATGACGGAACTAATTCAACAGGTTCACGACAGACTTCAGACGGCACATAGTCAACAGAAAATTTATGCAGACAGACGCCAGACAAACTTAGAGTTTCAGGTTAGAGACATGGTACTCCTGAAGGTGTCACCTTGGAAAGGTGCCATTCGATTCAAGAAGGGGGGCAAGCTAGGCCCCATGTATATCGGTCATTTCAGGGTTTTAGCTCGGGTGGTCAAGGTTGCATATCGTTTGGATCTACCCGAGGAGCTCAGTCAGATTCGCAGTACTTTTTATGTCTCTCAGCTGAGGAAGTGTTTGGTTGATGATTCTATAGTGGTTCTGTTGGAGAACATTCAGATGGATGATCGCCTGAATTATATAGAGAGACCACTGGCGATCCTTGATAGAATGATGAAGACCTTGCGTAACAAGGTGGTGGATCTTGTGAAGGTGTAGTGGCAACACCGAAAGGAATCAGAGTGGACGTGGGAGCCTAAGGGCGAGATAAGGGAGCATTACCCAGAGTTATATGCGGCGACAGACTTCGAGGACAAAGTGTAACTCAAGTGAGGAAGAACTGTAACACTCGGTTCCAAGGTACTTCTTATTTTGACTCTTATTATTAAATTAACTTGCAAATTTGGTCCTAAGGGTGAAAAAGTGAAACTTTTGGAAAGGATGGAAAACGTTGGGCGTACGCTATCTACGGACAAATCCTAATTTATAGGGTTTGAACCATATTTAAGCATCATTATGGACTCAATACATTTCCCTCGTCAACCTCCTTCCCTTTAAAGATACCCCACAAAACCCTAGCCATCTTTGGTGCATTCTTGAGTTATTGGTTGAGTTTTTGGCCCTTTTTGGTGCTTTAGAAGAAGAAGAGACTTGGTGGTGGTGCATTGTTGGAGTTGAAGCATCAAGATCTAGAGTTATGTTCTTCATTGCAAGCTTTTGGAGCTAAAAATTTCTTACCTTGATGGTTCCTTTGTTGAGATCTCATTTATAGGTAGATTTAGGAGCTTTTGGTCCCATGACCTTGGTTCTTGGGAGTATGGGCTACTCCAGAACCTTAGAATGGCATTTCTTAGTTGAAGCATAAAAATCGAGTCTTGATTGTTTTTTTTTTCAACCATGCATGAGTTGTGGGCCTTTGTAAGGTGTTTTGGACCTAGGATTTACTTTTGGGTCCTTGTGAGCCATGCAAGTTGGTAAAGTTACCAACTTTATGGATTAAGACATCATTTAATAGTAGATCTAAGGTTTGGACATTAAGGTCTAAAGGGATTAAGACCCTAGGTTAGCTTTTGGGACTCTAGCTAGTACGTCGGGCATACTTAGTACGTTGCGCGTACTAGGTCAGCAGCCCACTTTTAGGTCAACAAGCATACATGGGGCGTCTGTGTTGGGTACGCAGGGTGTATGCCATGTTGTGGGCCTCCTTCAATTTTGGGCCACTTTTGGTCCTTTTGAGCTAGTTGGGCCATTTTGAGTTTTTGGACTTTCATATTTAGGCCCAGTAAGGGAAGGGTAAGATGGTGCTTTACCCTAGGAGTCATAATTAAAGACTTAGACTCTTGGATTTGGTTTATTCCCTAATTATTAATTAGGATGTTATCTTATCGTATTTAGTGTGGAGATATCCCGGAATAGCAGCCCGAGTATTTATCTGATTTTTCAGAAATTTGAGGTGAGTCTCATCCCAGTGTTTAGCGGGTCAAAGGTGTGACATCCCCTAATTTCTCGGCCAGAAAAGACCGATTTAATTTATGCTTTTTAAAATAAAATCAGAGAAATCTTTTTAAAAGATGTTGCGGAATTGGTCCCCAAACAACATATGATAAAAGTTTATCAAAATCCTTCATTAAGAAGGTATATATTTTCCATATATATCAAAACCTCGGGATGTCATGTTCCGATACAGATCAAAAGCATAAACAAGACATTATAAGCCTTTCAACAGTTATTTACAACTACCGGCCTATAATCCAAAAATCTCTCGTCGTCCTCCGACTATGCTTGGGGTCCACTTCCTGTAACATAAAAATTTGAGTGGGTCAGGCTTGGGAGCCTGATGAGCATATAGGGTTTTGAACCCACAATAATAATAAACTTACTAAGTTCATCAATCAACAATAACCCTGATTACCCGTTCCCGTTATCCTTACTTTATGTCCCTAAACACTTATCACAAGGGACCTAGCCTAAAGAATATCATCAGGGTGGACACTACTGCTAAGGGGTTTCCTCAGCCATACATGTCCTAAAGGCAACCTTAAGGGGGATGGAGTACAGTGAATGAACACTCTCAGTTCATTAACACCTACAGGTTGCGGACCTGCTAATGTTTCCCACTGGACTGTCTAGAAAGTCCGTGGTCATCATCCAAACTCCGCTAGATGATTGGATCTCAAAACACATCGAGGCCTCTTCTCAATTTTATTTTATCACACATCACTATCTACCCATGTTCTACCCAACATATTTATAGATAAAAATACTTATACAGTTTAAAACTTGTATAAAACGTCAACTCAACAGTCACATCAAATAAAAATTAATATATTTACACATAGCACGTATTATAAGGTAAATACTTCATATCTATGTGTATAATGAAAGTGACTATACACTCACATAATTTGATGATAATCGGGCAGCAATTCGTTTCCTAAAACGGTCGTTTCTAATAAAACCGGGAGTTTTATTGAGAAACCGGGCTTTGCAAAAGTCGGGCTTCGAAACCGAAAAGATAAATTTTTCGGGCTTCTCGGGCACTTCGTGGAGTATTCCGAGCTTTACAATCGATACTTTCCGAGATGTTAAGATGAAGAAAATATTGGTTTAGGGGTTAAAATTGACAAATTTTCAAAGTTACCCGGGAGGTCTCACACCCTTCTATTTATAGGGGCGAGGCTTCTGATCGAACGGTCAGGAAGAAGACACGCGGCAGCAGATCCGAAGCTCGCAGGGGGTGGCTCGCACGTGGGCTGCGCATGCGAAGGCCTCGCTGGAAACTGGTGATTGGACCGAAGTCCGGATCCGATGAGGGGGTTCGTGGTACCTGCGAGGGTTTGGGCGCACGAGGGAAAGAGGCATGCGTCGCATTTCTAATGGACCGAACCTCGGACTCGAGAAGATTATGACACGCCTCGCCAGGTGGCTTCGGTGACTCAGCAATTTCTGGACACGCGACGGATGCGTAGCGAGGGTGACGTGGTCGAAGTCCACGTGTGCGAAATTCCTCGGTTTTGGGGATTTTTCTCGTTTTTCGCGCCAAAACTTCTAAAATCCATAACTTTCGCATACGAGCTCCGTTTTTGACGTTCTTTATTTGCACACGTAGCTAAAATTACGCTCTACAACTTCCGTTTAGACTTCGTCATCTAATTTTGATTTTAAGTTTTATGTTATTATTTTTAACAGACCGGGACAGGAAATCCGTTAAAAATTCATAACTTCTTAATCCGACGCCCATTTTCGTCAGACTTTTTATCGTTGTGCTCCTAATGACGAGACCTTCAGTTCTCGTTTAGGTTGTGTCGGCTAAAAATCGCTCGATCTAAAATTTGAGTTTTTAGCTATCTACTGCTAAGCTGAAACTTCAAAAAATCATAACTTACTCATACGAAGTCAGATTTGGGCGTTCTTTTTATCGAACTTCTCGGTTTAACGAATACTAAGGGTTTCGTTTAGATCACTAAGGCTAAAAAGTAGTTTATCGAAAACTCACTTTTTACGACATTCAGCACCGTGTCGGTTTTGTCGCTAAACTTCGACAGGTCATAACTTCTTCGTTATAACTCGGATTTCGACATGCTTTATATCCCTGAAATCCTTGTTTCGACCACTACAACTTTATGTAAATATATTAGGCTTATCTCACACTTTAATTTTGACGCTTATTTTTATTCTTAATTAATTAAACCCTAATAATTAAGCATAAAACACATAATTCACATAAAATTCACATAATCCCTTTTCATTTCTTCTAAATGAGTTACAAAGGTTAACCTATACCATTATGCCAATATTAATGCCTAGCCTACAAACACGAGCGTTATAGAAGGAACCAATGCCAACCCATGGATTATGGTTATCTGTATGCTAGTTGTCTGCGTGACCTTGCATATGTGTATGTATTGTATGTATGTCGTGCGGAGCCCAATGTCAGGCGAGACCTGATGGGTGTGTTGGGTGGGGCCCATCACATAATACAGACATATCTATTCCGAAGGGGGAAATGATTTTCGGGCATGGCCCATTGTATGTTTGATATGTATGCTATGAGGTATTTTGGGGAACTCACTAAGCTTCGTGCTTACAATTTTCAATTTATGTTACAGGTACTTCCAGATCAAAGGGGAAGAGCTCAGGATGATCGCATCGCACACACCATGATTTCCGCCTTATTTGACTTTGATATATTTGGAATGATTGATTGACATATTCTGATTTTCCTTTATGGCTTTATAAACATGTTTGGTTGATGGTTTTATTATTATGAAAACAATATTTTTAGTTCTAAATTTTTGGGATATTACAAAACTTGTGATTAATCACATGTGATTAATAAACATAATCACTTCTACTACAACAAGAACGAAAACAATGAATTTTTTATATAATCATATGTGATTATAACAGACAATTAAAAATAGATCAACTAAACATATTTCAATAATTATTCAACACCAAAACATGGATAATCACATGTGATTAATACTAGTCGTAAAAAGATTTAATAACAAAACTACTGATTAATCACATGTGATTAACATACAAATTTACTTCTACTACAAAAAGAATAAAAACAATGAATTTCTTATATAATCATATGTGATTAAATGAGTATTTAAAAAAATTACCTAAAACACTGTAGTTTAGGTTTTGATAACTTAAATGTTCAACGTCTTCACAACTCTCGATAAAAATACTAATTTGATCTTCATTTGTAAAGAAATCCACATCATAACATATGCTAATAATATGTGATTGAATATATGTGTATATATACCATAGTATTCATATGTGATTAAAACACAATGTGGGTTGTCTATGTGTCTAATCATATGTGATTGATGACTAAAAGATGTGATAAAAACAAAAGTAACTTATGATTAAAAGTTTATGTTTCTAATCACATATGATTTTAATCATATATAACTAAAACATTTATGATTATAAGAGATATTAATCATATATGATTTAAAGCATTGTATAATAAAATGTATCATTAAATACTTTCACATATGATTTTATCAATGATATGTTTCTATAATAACTAAGCATACGATGTTAATAACATATTCTAATCACATATGATTGAAATACCACATTTTTAAATAAATGTTAATCATATTTTTTTTTAATGTTTTAGGTTTTTCTACAAGTATAAATCGAGATTATTAGAGTTATAGACAGTAAATAAAAACAAATGCATTAAGAATGGAGTTTTAGAGGAGAAAAAAACTTGTAAATGAAAAACAAAGTATAAAAATAAAAAAATAATAATAAATAAATAAATAAACATAAAATAATAGTGAAAATCAAGCATTATCGAACTCAAATCTTTTAATAAATGTTACAATTTTTAAAACAATTGAAAAAAATCAAATACGAGTGTTTAATGTTGAATTCTAAAAACTAAATATATGTCAGCTTTTACCTTTTGATGAATGATCTGTTAAAGCCAACTCCTTTGATGATGAATAGAATACGAAGATAACTCATTTTCACAGTTAATTTTGGAATCGACAAAGAGAATACGATTTGTTTCCTCAAATTTAACAATATATGCTCTAACCTTTGAAAATATATTAGATTAAACAATGATTGTTGTATTTTCTTCCTTCTATAAGAATCGATGAATTTCTTCCTTCTATAAGAATCGATGAAGAGAATCAGAAGAAAAATGCAATTTTGGAAGCGAATCTATATTAAATAGAAAGAAATCAACAAGCTAAACTAAAAGTACGATGGTAAAGGAGAAGATGTTCTTGACGTTGATGAAACTATCATTTATAAGAGAAAAATTACCACGCTACCCCTCACGAAATCAAAAACGACGGTCCTTTTTTTCAAATTGATTGACTGAAAATTGTTCTCATTGTTCTCAAATTGATAAATATTCTCATATATATATATATATATATATATATATATATATATATATATATATATATATATATATATATATATATATACACCACTATGTTATGACTATTTTGCGGTTTTACGTTTTATGCAGTCGATTAAATCCAACCATTTCAAAAGAGATTCTAATTAAGACTGTTGTGGGACCTAGCATGTTTTAAAAATAGGAGTGTGTATAGGGTGGTTTGATTCGGTTATTGGTCAAAACTGAACCATAACCACGACAACTGGTTAATGTATTTCAATAACTATTGAGTAGCGGTTAATATGGGTTTTGGATAACGGTTTTAGTCGGTTAATCGTTATGATTAATGGTTAATAGTGGTTTACCATAATGGTCTAAGATGACATAAAAATAAAATTTAAAAAACATAAAGTCTATTATTATAAAAAGTGAATGATTGTGTGTGTGTGTGTGTGTGTGTGTATATATATATATATATATATATATATATAAGATTACTTATCATATATAATTCCAAATAATTTCCCTTTAAATTTTCAATTCCTAATATAATTACATACAATATACTTCATACGTCCCATATTTATTGTCTATTTTTTACTTTTGAAGTATTTATTCATCAACTTTGACATTAAATATTTTTATTTGTGTTATAAATCACTTGATAAAACTTGTAACAATGAAAAGACATTTAAAACACAATTCATTCATATATTTTGCATCAAGTATTATATATTAAAAACATGTAATATTTAAGGTCAAAGTTGAAGAATAAAAACTTCAAAAATCAATAGCGTACAATAAATATGGGATGGGAAGGGAGTATTTAATAGTATATTATATTAAAAATATTTATTAATATTATTGGTTCGGTTCGGTTAATAGTGGTTCGGTTTTAGATGAAAACCATAACCAAACCTTATATATTCGTTAATCAAAATTAGAAACCACACCATATCTTTTAGTAATGGTTTGGTTAAAATGGTTCGGTTATATTTGTTAATTTGGTTATGGTTTGATTTTTCGGTTAACATGTTCACCCCTATTTAAAACTAACATCTCTTCCTAATAAAAACATCTCTAAAGTGTCACATGTCTTTTTTCTATGCCTCTACTTTGACACATGGCACCTTCTCCTAAACCCCTCCCTCTAATTCCCGCTCATTCCTTCATCCCTTTACTTCAATTTGGTTCGAGATTTTCCGGAATCCAAAATATAACCGATTTTTTATCCCAACAAATCAGGAAATTAATCAATTACTGGTTTGACTTTCTCTAATACATCTGCATTCAATCTTCTTTCTCATATCTACGATTTCATTCCCCAAATCGTTTTTCTTTCCTCAACCCTAAAATTTCACATCGTAAAGATTCATGAACCCTAAACCCCCTTTCAAGGTAATGGTGATTGGATTATACTTTGTAATATCTTCAATTTATTTAAGTATTCATCTGGTGTTAAGTATATCTACATCTACTTTCTAGTGACTGTGAATGTTGATTTACCCTCCATTGTATGACCTTGTTTATTTTCCTGATTTGTAGATTATCCATTAATTGGTTTTACATAAAGGTATAACTTATTCAGATTGTTGTGCTTCTTATTGGATTGCTCTCTATAATCGAAAGATTAAAACACCAGTACCGAGAAGGGTGAAGTTAGGAGGGTAACATTTCTATATCCAAGAACTTCAAGAATATTGTTTTTTATGATTTTTATTTAAAGAAACCATGGATCGAAACAATTTATTCTGTCAACAAAGATTAAGAAGAATATTAATACACCCCCCTCCTTTTTTTGACAAAATCACAATCATATCCTTAACGTGATTTATGTTCAATATCGAATAGACATGTCCACATAGTCAATCGAAAATACTACGATCATGATGGTTGTCGTTCTTTTTTTTTGTCGACCTTTACCCTCATGAACTCTTTAAACTCAATGTCAGCAAAACTAAAACCCTTTCTATTTATTGTAACTACTTTTTATATATGTTTGGGATTAGAAACGACTCACCTATAGTCTTCTGTTAGGCGTGTCAAAGCCAACAAATAAAGGGGTAAAATAACTCCTTAAACACTATTACTTTGTACTAAAAATGTAATATAAGTTAAGTAGGGTCGATCCACAGAGACACGAGAAAGTGCTTATACCCTTTTTGCGTAAGGTACAAATGAGACAACAAAAGAGGGGGTTTAATTCAAACAAAGACTGAAGCTATGAGTAAACAAATTTTCAAATAAAATAAACTCAAGATTTGTAAAATTCTCCAACTCTATGCAAGACTAATTAGCAATGTGATTCAAAGTATGAAATGATATTTGTTAAATTTTGTCTAAGTTGGTATTAGAAATGCTCTAGCAATTCACATTCACCATTTTAATTAATTAAAATAAGCTCATTAATTAATTCTAATCTAACCAATCTAATCTAAACGAGCTCTTAGATTTAGGTGGAAAAATTGCATTATACTTTATGTGAATCTACCAATAACATTCAATACTCCTCATAAGCTTGGGAGTGTAAGAATGTGTGAATTTGATTTACACCAGAATTATTCTAAGAAAATTCAATCTAGTGTTTGTTACTTGTTCTATATGACAAAACAAATACGGATTTTGCATATTAGATAACTTGAAGACAAAACTTCAAAAATGGTCCATGTGGTTTTCAAAAATATCAAGTTTAGTCCTTAAGTTCAAAAAACCTCACAGATGGTCCCTGTGGTTTAAAAAATTTTAACATTTAGTCCTTTTCGCTAACTCCATTAGCTTTTGACCGTTAAGTGAAGGGCAATTCTGTCATTTCACTTCCACAGCGACCATTTATGAAGTTTTACCTTATTTTTTTTAAAAAATAAAAAATAAAAAATAAATCAAGATTGTTTCTGCCATCGATGGATTCCGATCAGTTACAGAATGATCAGAAAACCCTAATTTGAGAATGGAAGGTTAAAAAGGTTAAAAAGGTTACTAAGCAGATCGGTACGTTAGGTTTGAAAACAAACTTTGACAAGCGTAACTTGGTTTCACTCGCAGCATGAATCCTTTTTGGTCATCTAACCTCCCGATTTCGATCTTCCCACTTTTCATTTCTTTATGTGTTTTCTGTTTATTCGATTTTGCATAAATAAATTTTTATTTTGTTGCTTTCTGTTGCCCAAGGTGGTTTTGATGTGCAATGAGAGAGATAGAGAGAGAGTAAACTGAAATTTTCATTTTTTTTAAATAATAATAATAATAAACCTCATAAATGGTCCCTAGATAGTGAAATGACGAAAATACCCTTCACTTAACGGCCAAAAGCTAACGGACTTAGCGAAAAGGACCAAATGTTAAAAGTTTTGAAACCACAGGGACCATCTGTGAGGTTTTTTGAACTTAGGGACTAAACTTGATATCTTCAAAAACCACAGGGACCATTTTTGAAGTTTTTTCTAACTTAAATGAATCAACCCTAACTCAGTTGGCCAAAAAGAACTAGAATTGAAATCAAACCTTCAATTAAAACCAAATCAAATTCACTAGATAGCATTTAAAACAAACACCAAGTCAAATGATTGAATTCACACACATAATTGTCACTACATGAAATTGGAGAATTATGTTTCTAGCCACTCATGACCAGAACAAAGCACAAACCTAGAAATTGAAATTAAAGTCTTACAAAGTGAAATCCAAATGAAATCCAAGTGTTTTCAAGCAACAATTTTCTTCAAAATACTCCCCAAAATCGCCTCTAAAACTCACAAAATCGAACCCCTCACTTCTGGAACCGGTTGCACCTTTTTAGAAAGGAGATAAACTATTTTAAACTCACGACCTCGATTACACGGCCCGTGTAAACATAAGGGTAACATTTACCCGGCCGTGTAAACACAAAAAGTAGAATGCTCAACTTGGTCAGGCCTTCAAAGTTCGATGGTCGATAAAATGCGTTTACATGGCCCGTGTAAACTTATGTAGAGCTAAAATCTTCATTTTCTTGATATCTTCCTCCTCGATGCTCCACAAGTCCCAAAACTTCATCGATATCTCTTATTCATCACCTCAATTAAGATCCTACCTCCAAAAGTCCCTGAAATATCATAAAAGTGTGTGAATGAAATTGCATCATGAAAAATCCCAAAAAATATGCAAAAGGAATGAGTTTAAACCTAAATGTAATGAACTTTTATGGAGTAAAACTACAAAAGGGATGCATGAAATGCACCTAACAAATCTCCCCAAACTTGAACCTTTCTTGTCCTCAAGAAAGAACAAGAAAAATTTAAACTAAAGAAAATAAAATAAAAGAGAAGAAAATAATCAAAGTCAAAACTTTTTGAAATTTAATGCAAGAAATCAAAACAAACATGAAAAAGAATCCAACCCAATTAACCTTGTTTTT
This sequence comes from Lactuca serriola, assembly GCF_051521515.1. Classification (NCBI taxonomy): domain Eukaryota; kingdom Viridiplantae; phylum Streptophyta; class Magnoliopsida; order Asterales; family Asteraceae; genus Lactuca; species Lactuca serriola. Next base: position 71,767,744 of record NC_136411.1, on the reverse strand, counting down.
GTACCATAGTTGAGAATGTACCTATCGTGCCTTGAGTCAACTTGGCTTTAGTCTCAAATTATATAACAATAGAAATAAGACTTTAGCCACTTCCTAATGCAACTCAACAGAATCAAAAATTACAACACTTGTTCTTTCTTAATATCATCAAGTCAATTCATGGAACAGATTATGGTCTTACTCTCGTGAATATGTGACAAAACATGCTCAATCATCTTTGTTTCACAAAATATAACAATGACGGAATCCAACTATTTGTTGATTAACAACAATTTTTTTCTAAAAAATATCTTCTAAAAATTCCTTAATATTTACCCAAATTGGTTACAAATTTCAAACCACTTACACCAGTCAAAGTAATTAACATTCAGTCCCAATGTCATAAGTTCAAATCCAAGTCCAAAGAAATTTTTTGGCAACCAAGCATTTTTCCTAAACATATCATTCAATTAAACTATAAACACAAATATATACAAACTTTCTAGTTACATTTTTCTACAAATAAAGCTCGTGGCTTTCTTTGAAATCCGTGTAACAGGATTCCAACCAACACATCCAGATCAAATGACCTTAGTATGCTAGATTTAAAGAGATCCCTCGAGTTTACTTGCCTGAACCTCAAAGGCCATAGATTAGCTTTATTTGTTATTATTAATTTCATGACTTTCTATGGAACCCGTGTAGAAAACTTTCAACCCAATCAGTCCCAAACAATTTAGCTTTAGGCGATTAGGTGTAGAACACCCCTCAGAGTTTACTTGTTAGAGTCCTAAAGGTCACAGATTAACTTAATAATATTTATTATTATTATTATTATTATTATTATTATATATATATATATATATATTATTTTATTTTTTTAGAATTGTTAACTAAGATAACACATAACACACTTATTAATTTAATTGTTAGGCCTATTTCTTTATATTTTCGTCCTTGACTTTTCTATTGTGGGACGTCTCACAGTCTATTACCGTGAGGGCTTCTAGACATTTTTCGAGGGACTGAAGTTAACATGCAAAGACTCGTAGGTATAGTTGGAAATATGTCCCCAAGCAAGGTATATAAAAGGGATTGAGTAGAAAGGACTTTTTAGAGCGCTGGAAGGCTCGGGACATTGAAATTTTGTATTCTTTTTATGAATTTTTTAATTTGGCATTTTGAGTTCAATTGAGCATTTACTACTCATAAGACCAATCATGTGTCCCAAAGAATTGACTCATACCTGTTGTTATGCTCCAATGTTAACAATCTTCTCTTTTTCTGTTTTGCACAAGTAGCTTCGGGAGGTGTGTTCGTGTGTGATTAGCATGATTTGAGATTTTCAATAAAAAGAGCAAGTCTAATCTTAAGACATACGACTCACTTACCAGCTCAATTGTTTTGAGAGGATTCGGTTGCTTGGGATTGGATCAAATTTTTTTAAACAAATTTCTATACAGAAAAATGTAAATTAATGCAATATGTACAAAATTCCATGCAACCTACACGCAACGTGATTTATATACCCAAGCTTAAAGTAAGCATCGTCCTCGATGCTTGGAGAGAGGCATAGTCGGTCTATTAAGGGTCGGGTAATGGTGGATGTGGTGGGAACTGTGGAGGGTAGTAGGGCTGATAATCGATAGGATAATATGGGGGCCACTAGGATTGAGATGTTGATGGTTGTTGTTGTGGTGGAAGGACCAGTACTCGGTGAAGGTCACTCATCAAATAGTGGATATTGCGGTTGTGTTGCTCTTGAGCCGCCCATCGCTGATCGAACTCACCCCACCTCAACTCATGTTGGACCCAACGCTCTTCCTGAAGATTACGGTAGTCCTAAAATTTCGAAGTGTTTTCAGCAACACCTGTATAAATCTCTCATACCTCCTGTTGTAAGCTCGTGTAATGGTGGTCTAAGCGTGCAAATTCACCCATGTAAAGGTTGTGTTCAGGAAAAGGAATGGGGCAAGATGAGCTGGAGGCACCTACAGTTGCATCTGGAGCAGGAGGATTAGCAATGGTGGTTAGAAGTCTACGGGTTGCAGTAACACCCAAGTTGGACTGGAGATGCCAGTTTGTAGAAGGGATGTCATTGGCCAAAGCGAGTATCTTCTTATTTCGGCTGTCAATGTGTAGATACTCTTTACCACCGACGGTCCAATGAATATCCCCGTTGGGATTGCGGTGAAAGAGGTGCATGGTCTCCATAACATCAAGTTATAAATAAGTACGCCCTAGAATTATATTGATTGGATTGTTGGGTAAATGGAGGCCAAGATGTTCAGCTATGATAAAAACCATGCCTCCACAATGAAGTTGGCCACCATTGCTAATGGATTTTCTGAGCATTTTCTGAATTACCCAACACCCGAAGTGAGGAACTTCCTCGGGCTTGTTAATCATGCACCATAAGACTTCCAAATCTTTTTTGTTTGCCTTGCTAATCTCTTCTTAAGGAAACAGGAGAGAAGCAATGACCCAGTGGGTGACCTTAAGAACTGGATGAATGATACTGGAAGCCTTTGTTGTGCCCGACTGAAACTCGTGTTTACAAGAGATGCTTCTCCAAAATCTTTCACAGCATTGCTCAAATATAACATTTTTCTTCCCTTTGTTGTATACACGTCCCTTTTCGCCTTTGGAGCACCAATAATATCACAAAGGATGTCATCATGAATCTTATGGGATTGATTGAGCAAACGGAAAGTAAGGATATGTGTTTGGTAATCAAAGGTGATGGATGATAAGAGTTTCAACATGGGTGTTTGATAGCTTAAAGCATGGAGATTCAATAGACCTTCCCAACCAATGTTCTTCAAGATCTTGTGGACACCTTTATATATATGAAGGTCCTTAAGGGATTTAATGTCCATAAATTTGTGTGCCCCTTTTACCCTTCAAATAAGGCTTGCATATAAAATCTCTTGTTGATTGGACTTAAAAATAAGACCAAATTCATAGGGGCTTTCCATGGAAGGTTGGTCTTGTTCATCATTGGTCTCTTGACCACCCATATGTGAGGTCCCAATTCTAGCCCTTTTTCCACGGGAAGCCTGTTGGATAAGGTGTCTAAGTTCATAACTATTTATGGTATGTACTTGACCCGGTTTGGCATGGTTCATTTGGGTTGCATGGCATCATGCATTTAGATAGACTAAAATGAGAGAAATAACACTTATGGTTTATTAATATATTATAAGTTCTAATATATTAATAATATTATTTAATTAGTATTGATCAAGAATTAATTTAGAATTAATTAAGTGATCAAGAGGTGACTAATTAAATATATGGGTTGATTGTGTAAATCACCCATACTTGTATAGTGGGCTAAATGCCCCATGGATTATCAAGTTGGGCTAAAACCCATAGGATGCTCCATGGATGCTCCATGGTGGTTATATAACCCATGGGTCATGGAAATGAAAGGTAATGACAATTAGGGTTTACATGGTGTAACCCTAATTGTAACACACTATATAAGGATCAACATGTTCACCAAAATCGACCACTTAAGCAAGAGTGAGAGGGCATAGCCGATTTCAAAGTGTGTGGCATTTCTCTCACGTCATTCCAAAAGCATTTGGTGTTGTGTGAGACATTTGAGGCATCACACTTGGGGTGATAGGCTCATAAGGTTTTCAAGGAATCCAAACTACTCTAAGGTATTTTGTTCTAGCTTACTTTATAATTAAAAGTTCCCCATGTATGCTAGATAGGATTATGAACCTTGGAAATCAATTTTTCATGTATCTTAGTCAAACATAGATCCAAAGTTTCTAGGGTTGCATGAACACCTTAGGAGTGTTAGAATGCTCAAAACCCTACAATGGTATCAAAGCCTAGGCTTGTTTGTTTGATACTTGATGCAAAATAGTGAAAAAAAAAAGTTGAAATTCTTGTTGTCTGCACATGGGACTCGCCGAGTCCATGGGGAGACTCGACGAGTCCAAGCGTATCTGCAACTAACTCGGCGAGTCAGTTCTTGCACTCGACGAGTTGGCCAGGCAGAGTGCAGATTTTTGACTTTTGTTGCTGGAAATGGACTAGAAACATTACCCTAAACTGTTTTGGTGTTATAAAACTTGTTTTAGATGGTGAAATGGTTGTTCTAATCCATTTACAATGGCTAATATCAAAATTCCATGATTATATGTGTTCATATGTTCTTGAAATTTTGATATGAATATTCATGTTCTTATGAGTTCTTGCAAGATCATAGAAATTATGTGCTATTGATTGGTAGTTAATTCATGATCATGATGTGTTTTAATGGATTCCATAACTTGTCCTCAAGTTATGGATAACCAAAAGTCACTTTGTAATAAATCCATTAAAAGAACACATAAGTTAAAAAACATGAAGCGTCTTCATTTTTAATAAACAATAACTCATAAGTTATGAATTGAAAAGTTTAGTAAAGTTACAAAACTTGCCCTCAAGTTTTGGAGCATGTAAAGTCATCTAGTAAACTTTAGTTACAACCCCTAGAATTTTAAAAGTAAAAATTTAACCCTTATACTTTATAATATTATAAGTTAATAATATATATATATATATATATATATATATATATATATATATATGTGTGTGTGTGTGTGTATAAGATCAAGTCGTTTTACCGTTAGTAGGCCTCATTCACGAAGCCGGTCTATAAGGGGGTATAAGGTTGCTACCTATAAAATGGCAGCTTAATAGGTATCCACTCTCACCCACCACTTCCTTGATCGGTGTAGGGTCGTTAGCCGAACGGGTAGGACAATGACTTCAAAATTCTCATTAAAAGTATGATGAATTTAAAGTAACTAAATGTTTTTTATAAATTCCCAATCTTAGTTACTTTAGGAAAATGTGAATAAGGTGCTAACCCATAAAATTGCACTTTGCACTTTGATTAAGTCGTTAGTAGAGTGTGTGTGGTTGACTGGCACACTAACTTGGACTTAATAAGGTAGGAAAATGGTGACTTAAGGTTTTTTATAGGTCGGTGGAGCGTGTGTGATTAATCAGCACATCGATTGAGTGAAAAACATTAAGGGTACCAAGTAATTTGCATGGTTACTTCACACCTTGTTTTGTGATCCTCGGCATCCCAGTCACAAAACATGAAGGGCACACTCGAGATTGAAACATGTCGTTGAAAAGTTCAATGAATCTTAAAAGAATCTACGAGTTTCTAAAAACCAATTAAAACCTAATAATTTATATTTCGTTTTCATGGTGGAAATTGGTGAATCGTCATTCACCTACTTTTCAAATGTGTTATAGCTTAGATTACGGCATCCCTCTTCTAAGTTATAATATATTGTGATTGGATCCTAGCCTTAATATTTCATTTGGGTGTTTCATTAAGGACTATATTTATATCTAATCTAAACTTGTTCTCTTCTTTTTCAGGAACATCAGGATGGTCACTCGGTATGAGGACAAGGAATATGTCCTCGACAAGGAGCGTAAGGTTCCTGAGCCGTCTGCTTCTCCTGAGGAGGTCGCTGAATATGAGGCACATGAAAGAGATGCTACCAAAGTGTCATGCATCATGTTGGCCACTATGACAGTCGAGTTCCAAAAGTCCTATGAGGACTACTAACCTTTTGAGATGCACCAGGATTTGATGGACTGCTACCATCAGAGTGCTCATCAAGAGCGATATGAAATCATCTCCTCTATGATAACAACCCGGATGAAGGATGGTGAACCCATCACATGCCACATGCAGAAAATGCAAAGGTATGTGGACTGTTTACTGAAACTAAATGTGAACTTCCCATATCCTTAATCTAGTTCTGGGGGTATGCCGTAGTGATTGCCGCCCATATCCTTAATCTAGTCCCTACAAAGATAGTTGCCAAAATGCCTCACGAGATGTGGACTGGAAAAGTTCCTAATCTAAACTACATCAATTTTGGGTTTGCGAGGCTTTCATGAGGCGTGAGACTCACGATAAGCTTGAACCTCGAAGTGAGAGGTGTATTTTCATCGGCTACCCACAGAAATCCTTTGGTTACCTCTTCTACAGACCCAGTGAGAATGTGGTCTTTGTAGCAAGGAGGGGTGTCTTGAGAGAGAGAGAGAGAGTTCGAAAGCCAAGGAAACAGGGGGAGGCAAATTAACCTTGAAGAAATTAAAGAGTCGAGTGGTGAAGGAACTAGCAGTCAACCTGAGGAGGAAACTCCTGTTGATCCAATTGATGAGTCTGTACCTATGAGGCGTTCCACAAGGGTTAGGAATGCACCTGAGCACTACTATGGTTTCCATATTACTGCGGAAGGTGAGACACTTATCAATGATGAGACACTGGTAAGTCTAGATGAACCTAACAACTATGCGGAAGCCATGGCAGGACCTGAGTCTACTAAATGGAAAGAGGCAATGGACAGCGAGATACAGTCCATGTATAACAATCAAGTTTGGAACTTGGTTGACAATGTACCAGGTCGTAAGACAGTTGGGTGCAAATGGATCTTCAAGAAGAAGACCGACATGGATGGTAATGTACACACGTATAAGGCACGACTGGTTGAAAAGGGCTTTTCTCAAACTCCGGGAGTTGAGTATGATGAGACATTTTCACCAGTAGCAAATATTAAGTCTGTTAGGGTCCTGTTAGCCATTGCTGCATTTCATGATTATGAAATATGGAAAATGGATGTCAAAACCGCCTTCCTTAATGGAAGTTTGGCTGAAGATGTTTACATGTCTCATCCAGAGGGTTTTGTTAGTACAGAATACCCTAATAGAGTGTGTATGCTTGAGAAATCTATCTATGGATTGAAACAAGCACCTTGCAGATGGAATCTTTGTTTCGATGAGAAAGTCAAAGAGTTTGGCTTTCAAGGAGTGAAGATGAATATTGTGTATATGTCAAGGCTAGTGAGAGTATAGTTAGCTTTTTAGTACTGTATGTGGATGACATACTACTCATAGGAAATGACATCCCAACCTTGCAAGAAGTGAAGTCCTGGATTTGGAAGTGTTTTGCTATGAAAGACCTAGGAGAAGCTGCCTATATTCTAGGGATAAGGATTCTGAGAGACCGGAGTAAAAGACTAATTGGACTTAGTCAGAGTACCTACTTGGATAAGGTGCTGAAGAGGTTCAGCATGCAAGATTCCAAGAAAGGAGAGTTACCCATCCAGAGTAATGCCAAACTGAGTAAAACTCAGAGTCCGAGTACCGAGGCTGAGATAGCATAAATGAGTCGAGTACCTTATGCTTCTGCTGTAGGCTCGATCATGTATGATATGACCTGTACTCATCCTGATGTGGCCTTTGCCTTGAGCATGGTCAGCAGATATCAGGGGAATCCTGGCAAGGCTCACTGGACCACGGTAAAGAATATCCTCAAGTACCTACGGAGGACTAAGGATTGGGTCCTTACCCTCGGTGGGAGTGATGATTTGAGAGTTGTAGGGTATAGTGATCCTAGCTTCTAGACTGATAGGGATAATTTCCGCTCTTAGTCAGGCTGGGTCTTTACCTTAAACGGAGGAGCAATTACTTGGAAAAGTTCCAAGCAGGAGATAGTGGCTGATTCAACATGCGAATCAGAGTATATAGCGGAAAGCAAGGCAGCAAAGGAGGCAATATGGCTGAAGAACTTCATTGGAGACCTTGGAGTTGTACCAGCTATAAAGGAGCCTATGGAAATTTTCTGTGATAGTGAAAGTGCAGTTGCCTTAGCGAAAGAACCAAGGGATCATGGGAGATCCAGACACATCGATTGAAAATACCATTTCATCAGACATCGAATAGAAGAAGGACTCCTCGTTGCAAAGAGGGTATCATCGGATGAGAACCCAGCAGATTCACTCACAAAGGCACTGAGTAGGGTTAAGCATCTCCAGCATGCGAGGGGCATAGGGTTGAAGGATGATATTAGTTTTAGTAGTTAGATAGCTCTGAAATTTGTAAAGTGTAATTGACATTTGATGATGAATAAAAGTTGTGTTTATTTATGAGTAAAGTGTTGCTATCTTTTGTCCATCGTTTACTATATTTCTTTTGCATGTTTTGTCTTCCAGAATAATTATTTTATCATATTATTCGAATTCTCCACAGTCGGTCATATGTTGGAAGTAGGTATGAATCAAGACTGTCATGAGTTGTGTGTAGAGGTCTAAGTTGTTGGACATGGCTACAACATTCAAGAGTGCTCATAAGTTCTAAGTATTGGATTCAACCCATGCTCACTGGTATCACTTCATAGAATTTATCTCAAGTGATCGTGAGACAGTAATATCATATAAGTCTTCAAACCTAGAGATATGACTTGTTGCCTATGAGTTAGTTATACATTGATTGTATGAAAACACATTGGTAACTCGATGTTATAAAACGTGTTTTTGTGTGTGATTCAAAAAGTAGTAGAACAAGCATATGAGTCGAATTTTATCTGTTTCTTCTTGGACTAGAAGCGATATCTAGGCCCCTCAATGATTTTGTTTTGACCTATGTACCGAGCCCGGTCAGAACTAAATTGATGTGTTCAATTAAGTTCTTTGTCAAACAAATCGGAAATCGAGAAACAAACTGTTGGACAGTAAGTAAGACATTGTTCCATGTATTTTTCCGGCTGATATCTAGAACAGAGGTTTATATGATCACTTATCTTAAATGGCGTATCATCATCACCTCAGTTCCGAGAGACCTTGAAAGAGCTACGAATGCTGATCGGTTCCTGAAGTCATACTTGCAGTTATAGTTATTAGAATTATCCAATTGGGAGACTGTTGGATAAGGTGTCTAAGTTCATAAATATTTCTGGTGTGTACTTGACCCGGTTTGGCATGGTCCATTTGGGTTGCATGGCATCATGCATTTGGATAGACTAAATTGAGAGAAATAACACTTATGGTTTATTAATATATTATAAGTTCTAATATATTAACAATATTATTTAATTAGTATCGATCAAGAATTAATTTAGAATTAATTAAGTGATCAAGAGGTGACTAATTAAATATACGGGTTGATTGTGTAAATCACTCATACTTGTATAGTGGGCTAAAATCCATAGGATGCTCCATGGTGGTTATATTGGGTCATGGAAATGAAAGGTCATGACAATTAGGGTTTACATGGTGTAACCTTAATTGTAACACACGATATAAGGATCAACATTTTCACCAAAATCGGCCACTTAAGCAAAAATGAGAGGGCATAGCCGATTTCTAAGTGTGTGACATTTCTCTCAAGTCATTCCAAAAGCATTTGGTGTTGTGTGAGACATTTGAGGCATCACACTTGGGGTTCTAGGCTCACAAGGTTTTCAAGGAATCCAAACTACTACAAGGTATGTTGTTCAAGATTACTTTATAATTAAAAGTTCCCCATGTATGCTAGATAGGATTATGAACCTTGGAAATCAATTTTGCATGTATCTTAGTCAAACATAGATCCAAGGTTTCTAGGGTTGCATGAGCACCTTAGGACTGTTAGAATGCTCAAAACCCTTCAAAGCCATTACCCAAGAATTCAACAAAGTTGTGCAGACAATGTAGGGAAATTTGGAACTTTAGAGTACACAACAACTAGCAATATCACCAATAATTACCCCAAAAGAATGTCGTTCAAACTATATGCACAAAGTAAAGATTTTGGAACAATTATACCAATTTGTGCTTGAAAATGATGGTAGGGTGGTGTCCAATGCTTCCCCAAGCTTATCCTACAAGATATTTAGCTCGAAATTGGGAGACTCAAAAATTCTAGGGTTTGCTCAAAACCCCCCAAAATCGGCCATTATTGGGTGAAATTGAGATGTATGATAAAGAATATGAAGAAAAGAGAAGAATTCATAACTTCGAGCTTGATTTTTGAAGCAAAATTGAGGAATATGGAGTGTTTTTTTAGGGTTTTTCGAAGGGGGCAATAAAGGGAAGAAGATACGCATGTTTTTTTTTTTTGAAAAGAATGAGCAACAAAGTCGATTTTAGCCTTAAAAAATGTCCAGCTCTGTTTTTACGTTTACACGGCCCGTGTAAATAGAAGGGTAAAATTTACATGGTTGTGTAAATGATACGTCTTAGCTGTCTTGACTGAACGTTTACACGGCCCGTGTATACCATAAGCATACGTTTACATGGCCATGTAAACCTTTGAGAAGGCCAAAAAAATTGTTTTTTTTTTCACTTTTTGAAATTGCAACCCGCTACTCCACTACTGCCCAGAAAATGATTTTTTACCTCTTTAAACATGAGAAACAACTTGGAAACTTGAAAACGAAGAAAATATGATAGAAAAATAAGAAATGAAAAAAATACCCCCGGGTTGCCTCCCGGTTAGTCGCCCCTTTTTAATGTCGTTGGCTCCACTTGGACCCCAACTATCTGTCAATCTTGGTACTTTGGATCCGTTACTTCCTTCACTTCTTCATTTTTGACTTGAAATCCTTAATAATAAGGCTTCAAACGATGACCATTTACCTTAAAGATTTTCCTGATTTTTTCACTTGTGATTTCTATTTGCACCATGCTCAAAAACATTAGTGACAACGAATGGTCCTACCCAACGGGACCTTAATTTACCAGGAATCAGTTTACAACGAGAATGGTAGAGTAATACCTTTTGACTTTTTTCAAATACCTTGCGTGCAATCATCTTGTCATGGTAGGCTTTTGTCCTTTCTTTGTAGATAATGTCACTTTCATATGCATCATTTTGGATCTCCTCTAACTCTTGAATGTCTAGCTTCCTTTTGTTTCCCGCTTCATCTTCATTCAAGTTGAATTTCTTTATGGCCCAAAAAGCTTTGTGCACGAGCTCAACCGGGAGGTGACATGATTTTCCAAACATTATCCTATATAGGGACATACCAATAGGGGTTTTGAAAGTAGTACGGTATGCCCATAAGGCATCATCCAGCCTTATGCTCTAGTCTTTGCGATTTGGATTGACTGTTTTCTCCAAAATGCTTTTAATTTGCATGTTTGAGACCTCTGCTTGCCCATTGGTCTGGGGGTGATAGGTTGTTGAGACTTTATGAGTCACCCCATACTTCTTCAGGATGGCTTCAAGCATCCGGTTGCAAAAATGAGTCCCACTATCACTTATGAGAGCCTTTGGAGTGCCAAACCGGGAGAAAATCGGTGCCTTAAGAAAATCCACCACAACTTTGGAATCATTAGTACAGGTGGCTTTGGCCTCCACCCATTTGGACACATAGTCCACCGCCAACAAGATATATGAACAACCAAAAGATGGCGGAAATGGTCCCATAAATTCAATACCCCATACATCAAAGATCTCACATACTAAAATGGGGTAAGGGGCATTTGATTCCTAGATCTTAAGGACCCGGATCTTTGGCATTTATCACACTGTGCATATAACACATAAGAATCATGAAAAATGGTAAGCCAAAAGAATCCGCTATCTAAGACTTTTCTAGTTGTCCTTTGGGGTCCAAAGTAACCTCCACAAGCATAGGAATGAAAAATTTTAAGGATGGATTGTACCTCTTTTTGCTCAAAACACCTTCGGATCATTTGGTCTACACAATACTTCCAAAGGTAAGGCTCATCCCATACATATCGCTTGGCCTCCTTGATTTTATCCTTTTGCCAACGGGGTGGAATCTGGGGGAAATTGATTTGTGACCAAGTAATTGACGATAATTGCATATCATGATGCTTCTTTGACTACAAATAAATGCTCTTCTGGAAATGTGTCACAGATTGGTATACCATCTTCGGGTGATACAATGCGGCTTAGATGATCCGCAACTAAATTCTCCTTCCCACTTTTGTCCTTGATCTCAATTTCGAACTCTTGCAAAACCAACATCCACCGTATTAACCTCGGCTTCGAATCTTTCTTGGTAAGTAAATGCTTTATAGCTGCATGGTCCAAATATATGATCACTTTGATTCCAAGGAGGTACTGTAGGAACTTCTCTAATGAAAAGACAATAGCAAGCAACTCTTTCTCTATTGTGGTGTAGTTTCTTTGTACACTATCAAGGGTCTTGGATGCATAGTAAATGACATGATAAGCTCGGTCCACCTTTTGTCCCAAAACCGCCCCAACCGTGGTATTGCTAGCATCGCACATGATCTTGAATGGAAGGTCCCAATTTGGCGGTTGAATGATGGGGGCGGATGTCAACAGGTCCTTCAAACGATCAAATGCACTTTTACATGCATCACCAAACTCAAAATCGACCTCCTTTTGTAAAAGTTGACACATCGGCACCGTGATTTTGGAAAAATCCTTGATGAACCGCTGATAGAAACCTGCATGACCAAAAAAAGAACGCACTTCCCGAACATTTTTCAGGTATGGTAAGCTCTTAATAACATCAATTTTTGTCTTGTCAAGTTCTAAACCTTTTTGTGACACCACATGTCCAAGTATCAAGCCCTTGTCAACCATAAAGTGACATTTTTCATAATTAAGGACTAGGTTCGTGTCAATGCACCTTTGTAAGATTTTGGTGAGATTTTGCAAACATTCATCAAAATAATTTCCATAAACAGTAAAATCATCCATGAAAACCTCTATGATATTTTCGACATATTCTGAAAATATGATCACCATACATCTTTGGAAAGTTGTGGGTGCATTGCACAAGCCGAAGGGCATGCGCCTATACGCAAAGGTGACAAAAAGACATGTGAATGTGGTTTTCTCTTGGTCTTCCGGGGCAACCGGAATTTGGTGGAAACCATAAAAACCATCAAGGCAGCAATAGTGAGGTTTCCCGTCCAATCTTTCTAACATTTGATCGACGAATGGCAAAGGGAAATGGTCTTTGCGGGTGGAAGCATTCAACTTCCTATAATCGATAAAAATCCTTCACCCGTTTTGCACACGGGTGGGTACCAAATCCCCTTTGGAGTTTTTGACAACGGTTACTCTGGCTTTTTTGGGGACAACTTGCACGGGACTTACCCACTTATCAGAAATGGGATAGATTACACTTGCATTCAAGAGCTTCATGATCGCCTTTTTCACCACCTCCATCATAGGTGGATTCAATCTACTTTGGGCTTCACGGGTTGGATTAAATTCCTCTTCCATCAATATTTTATGCATGCATAATGATGGACTCAACCCCTTTATGTTTGCAATGGTCCAACCAATAGTCTCCTTGTACTTTTTCAAAATTCCAACCAACTCTTTTTCTTCTTCTTCAATTCAAGACTTGGTGGTTGTACTATGGATGGAAGGAGTTTCGGATCGGAATTTTTTAGCTTCATGCGGGGTGGTTCAACTCTCATAGGTTGTGTTTTTTCCAAGGAGTTGATTGCTTCAATCAACTCATCCTCCAAAGTGTACTTATCAACCAGATTCTTGATCCCTGTCTCATCAAAATGCTTGCTCAAGATGATGGTTAACACATCTTGGCTTGACAACTCAAAACAATCATTAGTACATGAATCAATAACATCTATGAAGTTTAAAGAATGAATATCACTAGGATAACGCATAGCTTCAAAGATATTAAAGTTGATCACCTCACCATCGAACTCCATAGACAAAGTACCATTTGCTACATCTATTTTTATTTTTGCGGTACTCATAAAAGGTCTCCCCAAAAGGATGGAGCTCGATTGTGGGGTGTTTTCATCACCCATATCCAAAACATAAAAATCAGCAGGAAATACAAGTTCATTGACTTGCACTAACACGTCCTCCAATACACCTTTTGGGTGTACCAAAGACCGGTCGGCAAGTTGAATGATGACTATAATTTTTTATAAAGGTCCACTTCCCATTGTTTTATAGCTTGAATAGGGTAAGACATTAATTGATGCCCCAATGTCTAGAATGGCACGTGGTACAAAAAGGTTACCCATTTCACAAGGAACCATGAATACACCCGGATCCTTGCATTTTTTTTGGTAGTCGTTTTTGTAACACGACTAAAACATTTTCCCCAACTTTCACAGTGTGATTTCCTTTAAGATTTTTCTTAGATGTGCAAATTTCCTTTAGGAACATAGCATATCTAGGAATCTGTGTAATAGCATCTAAAAGAGGGATATAGATTTCAACCTTTCAGAACATTGCCATGATGTCGTCATCTTCCCGTTCTCTCTTTGTGTTTGTTAGCCTTGAAGGAAAAGGAGCTGGTGTGACTTTCACTTCGGTCTCTATTGGCTTCTTTGACTTTAAAGTATTTTTCCTTTCCTCTTCTTTGACAGCTTCTTCTACCTCAATCTCTTTCTCTTCCTCTTCTTCATCCGGCATCCTTGGACCTTCATAGTTTTTCCCACCTCTTAAGGTAATGGCACATGCATTGTGTTTCGGGTTCTTCTCGATTTGAGATGATAGCTTGCCTTGTGATTCCATCTTACTCACGAATTGAGCCGGTTGTGACACTTGTTGCTCCAAACTTTTTATGCTTGCTTGGTTTCTTATTGGAAGCTTTGAGTGCTAGTGGCAAGGCTTTTGACAATATCTTCTAGTGACATGCTTGATAAACCCACTTGTGGAGGTGGTTGTGGTAGATGACTTGGCTGGAAATTTTGAGGTTGAAAAGGTGGTCTTTGTTGATTTTGAGGAAATGGTGGTCTTTGTTGGTATGAAGTGGTTGATTTGGTTGATAATTTTCTTGTTGATTTCCTCCCCATCCTTGATTGTTGTTCCATCTTTGGTCAACCAGTGGATGCTCAAATCCCCTTTGGTTTGACCTGGAATATCCTCCTAAAGCATTTGCTTCCGCATAATCCTCGTCTTGAAGTTGTGGGCACATATCGGTTGGATGCCCCACTTTAGTGCAAATACCGCATGGGCGGGGTGTAGGCTGCACATCTTTGTCTTTGGCTAGCATCATAACCATTTTCGCAAGCTCGAACAATTCTGCTTCAATTTGAGGAGTTTGGACCTCTTTTACACCTCGGGGTGCATCTATGTACCATTCTTCATCATGGCTTGAATGTTTAGAATCTTCAGCCATGTTCTTGATTAGGTTGCGAATTTCGGTTGGAGTCTTGTCGGGTAAATATCCGCCACTTGAAGCATTAAGAATCCTTCTTTCCATTGGATTCATGCCTTCAATGAAGTATTGGAAGAGTTAGTACTCGGTAATTTCGTGCTTAGGAAAACGGGCACACATTTTCTTGAATCTCTCCCAATATGTGTGGAAAGCTTCTCTTTTATGTTGCTTGATTCCAATGATTTCCCTCCGTGGGGCTGAAGCTTTCATCTCGGGAAAGTATTTATCCAAAAACAACCTCGCAAGATCTACCCAAGTAGTTACCATCCCCGGTGGGAGGTCATAGAGCCAGTCTTTTGCTGCATCTTGCACCGCGAAGGGAATTCCCTAAGCTTGATTTGATCCTCCGTGACATTGTGTGGTTTCATGCCCACACACACAGCATGGAATTCAGTTAGAAACTTGTGAGGATCTTCATTTTCCAAGCCTCTAAAGGTAGGGAGTAGGTGGATGAGTTCGAATTTAAGTTCAATATTTGTGGTTGTCGGATATGTGATGCAAAGAGGTTGTTGAGTAACCTCTTGCCTCAACCATTGACGGAGAGTTTGCTCGGGTGGTGGGTTTGGAGGTGGATTCCCTCCATGGTTGCCTCCCATTGTGTGATTAGTAGTTGGAGTTTCTGTGGGTGTAGTATTTGGAATGTTATAAGTGGGTGAAGATGGTGGAGTGGTATTTTTAGGTGAGGGTGGTTGTGGTGAGAGTGAGACGCTTTCTATTTCGGATGAGGATACACTTGAGAGGGGTATGTCCTCCCAAATTTTGATGACGGGAGGATTAGATGATGAAGAAGTCCTGGAGCCCGGTTGCTTCTTACGAAGCTTGGCTTGCTTCCTTAACTTCTTTGCAGTTTTCTCTATCTCCGAATCAATTGGCAGTGGTGTACCTATACGAAAAGATCTAGGCATAAACAATTAGTAACACCGTGTCAAAGCTAACAAATAAAGGGGTAAAATAACTCCTTAAACACTATTACTTTGTACTAAAAACGTAATATAAGGTAAGTAGGATCGATACACAAAGACACGAGATAAGTTCTTATACCCTTTTTGCGTAAGGTACAATTGAGATCACAAAATAGGGGGGTTTAATTCAAACAAAGACTGAAGCTATGAGTAGACAATTTTTCAAATAAAATAAACTCAAGATTTGTAAAATACCCAACTTTATGCAAGACTAATTAGCAATGTGATTCAAAGTATGAAATGATATTTGTTAAATTCTATCTAAGTTGGTATTAGAAATGCTAACAAGCTCTAGCAATTCACATTCACGATTTTAATTAATTAAAATAAGATCTTTAATTAATTCTAATCTAACCAATCTAATCTAAACGAGTTCTTAGAGTTAAGTGGAAAGATTGCATTATGCTTTATGTCAATCTACCAACAACATTCAATACTCCTCATAAGCTTGGTAGTGTAAGAATGTGTGAATTTGATTTACACCAAAATTATTCTAAGAAAATTCAATCTAGTGTTTGTTACTTGTTCTATATGACAAAACAATTGCGGATTTTGCATATTAGATAACTTGAATGAATCAACCCTAACTCAATTGGCCAAAAAGAACTAGAATTGAAATCAAACCTTCAATTAAAACCAAATCAGATTCACTAGATAGCATTTAAAACAAACACCAAGTCAAATGATTGAATTCACACACATAATTGTCAATACATGAAGCTGGAGAATTATGTTTCTAGCCACTCATGACTAGAACAAAGCACAAACCTAGAAATTGAAATTAAAGTCTTACAAAGTGAAATCCAAATGAAATCCAAGTGTTTTCAAGCAACAATTGTCTTCAAAATACTCCCCAAAATCGCCTCTAGAACTCACAAAATCGAACCCCTCACTTCTGGAACCGGTTGCAGCTTTTTAGAAAGGAGATAAACTGTTTTAAACTGACAACCTCGTTTACACGGCCCGTGTAAACATAAGGGTAACATTTACACAGTCGTGTAAACACAAAAAGCAGAATGCTTAATTTGGTCAAGCCTTCAAAGTTCGATGCTCGATAGAATGCGTTTACACGGCTCGTGTAAACACAAGGCTTGCATTTACACGGCCGTGTAAACTTCTGTAAATCTAAAATCTTCATTTTCTTGATATCGTCCTCCTCGATGCTCCACAAGTCCCGAAACTTCATCCATATCTCTTACTCATCACCTCAATTAAGATCCTATCTCCAAAAGTCCCTGAAATATCAGAAAAGTGTGTGAATGAAATTGCATCATGAAAAATCCCGAAAAATATGTAAAATGCATGAGTTTAAACCTAAATGCAATGCACTTTTATAGAGTAAAACTACAAAATGGATGCATGAAATGCACCTAACATCTTCTATTTTTCCTTAACAAAGTTTAACATCTAGAACCAAGTCTACCTATGAAAATGGTAAAAAAAAAAAGGATTTCTAACTATTATTCTCTATTTATGTTCCATTTTTTCTTATTTTATTTTTTATTTCCAAACCATTTTTGCAGGATTGGGTCACAGACTTTCAATTGCTAGCAATCTAGGAATGTGCACGCCAACCATTCTCCATCCTTTTCCAATCGGTAAGACTACTCTCAAATTGTATTACAATTTGGTTGGCATAGGTTAGGCAAATAATTGTTTTTTCTATTTTGAAAAACAAAAAGGTAAAATATGTTGTCTATACATTTATTGAACTTTTTGATAGAAAATTTGTTTATGGAAGTTGATTTATTAGACCGTAGGGTGTGGATGGGGATTTTCTCTCACTTTTTCTCTATCACGTCATCATTTCCCTCACCTAAACTCAAGGAATTGGTAGGAAACTTCCTTCACTATTTGTTTTTTTATTTTTTTAAATAAAATTAATTCATTTTTATGATTTAAAATTTTTAAATTAATAATAAACATAAAATTTAATTAAAAAGAAAATGCATTTCATTAATTAAAATAAAAATTACAATAAACCTAAGATTTAAAAAAGTAGAATATTAAAAAAAAAATACAAACAAACCAACAACAACCTATGGAAAATATTTTTTTCATAATTTTTTCCCTCTTCTTCATCACGAGCTCAAGAGCCGGTCTCGAGAGATGGTCGATGTTTTCAATCAAGAACTTCATATCCTCCATTTCTTGTCCCTCTGCGCGCTCCTTCTTTGCTTCTTCTTTTTCTTTGTCGGACGCCAAACGTTTAGCTAAATTAAGATTATATCGATCAAACGACGCTGTTATTTTCCGCATTTCGTCAAAGTCCATGTTGAAATCCGATGCACCCGAAGAAGTCCCTTTTCCCTTCCTCTTTACTTTGTCCCTACCCATCAGTCGAACAATTTCTTCTAGCTCGAGTCCGTCCTCCTCATTTAAATCTAGACTGACCCGAGCATCGGAGGAAGTTGTGTAACCACTAGAGCCCGTTTTCGTTCGCTTTGATTGTTGTACTCCAAAAATAAATTCTTGCTCGTATTTTTTCCACCTAGGACTTTTAACCAATATTTTCCAACAATCGTGCCACTTGAATGGTTTTCCGACTTCCTCAAGGTAAAATTGCAAAGCTTCTTGAAGTATTTTTTTCGTCGCCTTGGCCACTTCTTCGTTGAGTTTTTAGGTTGTTGTACAACCCGTTTATTTTTGAAACCCCCCTTGCTATTTCTCGAAACTTCGAATTCATTTGGTGTTTCATACGGTAGTCGCCACCTTTTCCTAGCTCCTCCCGAAACTGATCTAAAATGTGAAGCCAAAAATGATCTCCTGGTTGTGCATTTCCCTTCGTCGAATCCTCAGAAATGTCAACCCAAGCTCTTACCAAAACTAGCTCTTCTTGTGGAAGCCATGGTATCGGCCTTTGTCTTCCTGGTTGTGCGACACCCTTACGCGCTTGTTGTTTTCCTTTGCGTCGTTGTGGGGGTGGTGTGGGTTAAGTTTCACGAACCATCTCTTCTTCCGAGTCTTCCAACTCATCGACAAGATGGAACTGTTGTTGGGTTTGGGTTTGGGTTTGGGTTTGATTTGGCGAATGTTGATCGAGAAAAACAACAAAGTTTGAAGACATTTCCGGAGTAACATTTGGAACTTGGACCGGGTAATGTCTAACATTTTGGTATTGAAATTATAGTGGAGATTGAATGGGAGCATCGAGTTCGGGACAATAAACTCCTTGTGATAATTAATCGATAACAAAAAATGTTTCGAGTAGGGGTGCTTGAACTCGAAACATGAGTTTTTTTCCTTCTATCGGAGGTTGTGGTTTGATTGTCGGGATTCTTTTTTTTTTTTTTGAAGAAAACAGAGAGAAATTGATTGAAGTTA
The DNA here is from genome assembly GCF_051521515.1 of Lactuca serriola. NCBI lineage: Eukaryota > Viridiplantae > Streptophyta > Magnoliopsida > Asterales > Asteraceae > Lactuca > Lactuca serriola. Next base: position 71,748,529 of record NC_136411.1, on the reverse strand, counting down.
AATGAGTATGGGTATTTATAGAGGTTGTAGAGGGTAAAAAAATACATTTTCAATGATATAGCCATTGGAAATTAAAACAAAAACAAAAACAAATTTTACCATTTTTTAAAGGTTGTATTCAAAAAATAAATAAATAAATCTTATCCAATCACTGGTGGAGCGAGAAGGCAGCAACCCTTCACCTTGGCTTCTTCCCACGCAGCACTACCCGCAGCTACGGTGCGGTGTTCATCGGAACGGGAAACACCCCGCGCCTCCTTCCTGCACTGGCTCCGTCCAGCCTTATATAAAACAACACTTTAGTATGTGTATGTGGGTAAATTTATAACAATGTCATTAGTTAGATCCATTATATCAATGCCATCAAAAAATAGCATCTCATTTTCATTTTTCATGTTATAGTACTATACGATGAAAAATATATCAGCTATAACAATGTCATAAAAAAAGAGCAATTTCCACCATTGCATGGTAAAAAAAATTAAAATATTTCCAATTAGAAAATAGCTGAAGTTACAATCCCATAAATAGGTATGTTTTTTCAAGGTACAATGCCCAATAGGCCCGAATGCAATACTTGCAACTTTGTATAAATACTTTTACTTTTGAAGTTAAAAAATAAAATTATGAAAAATGTCTTTGCATTATGTTGTGTGTTGTGTCTCTAGTATGTGCTAAACAAGTGGCCAAAATAAATGTGTTTGTGTATTGGACACCTTTTAATCAAATTCCTAAATAAAAAAGTTTCTTATTGGCTAATTGAAGATGTTCCTCCTACTAATACTAAATTTTGAAACATATTCCTAAAAAATAATTTTTTTTTTGGTTTTTTAAGTTCAGTTTAATATTATTTTTTTATCTTATTGCAATTATTGAATTCATATTTTTCTTTTAACCTTTGAAAGTTGATGTAAATTCTTCATTTGCATGTCATTAAGTGTTTAATTCGACATAGAAGATGCATAAAGATTGTTCTTAACCTTTACATGATGAATTCATATTTTTCTTTTAGTGTTTTGATTACAGAATCATCAAATTCTACCAATTTTTATGTTGTTTGTAGATGAGAATTTTTATGTTGTTTGTAGATGATAATTTATGAGGGGCGTTACACCGGTATAGAGCATTTGCAAGATGGAATGAATTGTTTGTTTGACTAATCTGAAATGTTAAAATTAATGGAAAATTGGTTATTTCAGCAGTGTTTTTCCCCCTACACTCATAACACAAATAACAACAAGCTTTTATTATTATTATTATTATTATTATTATTATTATTATTATTTTGTTAACTTTTAATTTGTATTCATTGCAAGGAATAGCAACGAACTTTCATTTTTTCTTTCTTTTCCACTACCCTCGTTTTCCGTTACATGCTTAGGTTTCTTGATTTTAAAAGCGAAAAAAACATCCACCGTCGGATGTGTCGCTAAAACTTCACTCACGCACTCGATCAATTGTAGGTGTCGCCTGATTCATCCGTTACTATCAGCCGACCTTTAAGTTAGAGTATCGACAGTGGCGGAGCTTCAATATTTCATTTGGGGGGCCGAAAATATAATTTGTATAAAAATTGGTGAACAGAAGGGGGCATAGTCAAAATTTTATATTTTTGGACTAAATATGTATAAAATTAAAGCATAGGGACTATTAGCCCCCCCCCCCCCCCTAGCCCTTGATTTGCCCCTGAGTATCGATAGGAGATTTTGGTTCAATTTTTAGCTTCTCTTTCGTATCCCACGATCTGTTAGTCTATTACCGATACCTATTGATTTAACTTGAATTTAAACTAGGGATAATGACTTAAAAGGGTAATATATTTTTTGATTTGTACACATTTAGTCACTGACTTTTTTGTCCACATTTACCCCTTCAACTTATTAAACTGTACACATTTAGTCCTTATGACCGGCTACTCGAGGTTAACAGGTAAAAAGGACTTAATAGGATAATATATTTCTCACTTTGTACACATTTAGTCTTTGATATTTTTGTACACATTTAGTCCTTAACATTTTTTTGTTGCAAAATAAGTATTTTTTGTTTTTGTACTCATTCAACACTTATAAATGATTTTTTTAGCTTTCTCTCACATCTTAAGTGGGATAGCCATATGGTGGCGAGATAGGTTGAGGTGGTCTTGCTATATGTTGTAGGCCAAGATACCTGGTGCGGATCGGTTGTAAGCTGTAGGCACAGACGCTCGAGAAAAGCGGTTGGGTTAAGGCGGCATGCCGACAAACCCTGAGTATTCCAGTCCGATGACTGATTGGACATGTTGTGTGTTGGCATTCCAATCGGATGACTGATTGGGCCATGGTATTCCAATCTAATAAGTGTGGGTCTGTTATGCATGATAATACGTTTGTTATATCAGGTATTTTGGGGGAAACTCACTTAACTTTGTGCTTACCCAGTTGTTGATGTTTTCAGGTTTTATGGTTGATCGTGAGAAGGCAAAAACATGACTATACATACTCATCAACAGTATTGAGGATTCCACGTTTCTTATATTACTCTGATTTTCGATAAATTTTGGAATAAACGTTTTTTCTTAATAATTGATTTATAATTAGGGAGCTTTGCGTTATTTAAAAATGAAACTTTTTGGTTGTGAAAATGAGACGTTACACATAAACATCAACAGGCACACACATTTCATCAATGATTGTCCCACGTAAGATGTTGTGAGAAAAACTTAAAGAAATTATTCATAAGTATTGAATGAGTACAAAAACAAAAATGACTTATTTTGAAATAAAAAAATATTTAGGACTAAATGTGTACAAAAATATTAAGAACTAAATGTGTACAAAGTGAGAAATATATTACCCTATTAAGTCTTTTTTACCGGCTAACCTGGAGTAGCCGGTCATAAGGACTAAATGTGTACAGTTTAACAAGTTGAAGGGGTAAATGTGGACGAAAAAAAAAGTCAGTGACTAAATATGTATAAATCAAAAAATATATTACCCTTTTAAGTCATTATCCCTTTAAACTATTTTCCTATTTATCGCAAGAAGTTGGCTATTTGATTTGGTTCTTTTTAAGTTTGTATATAAACCAATTTACATATTAATTTGAACTTAACTTACAAACAATATATATATATATATATATATATATATATATATATATATATATATGAAAAATAATAAATGTTTTCTAATCATAAATTAAATATTACGGTTTTGAATTATTATTAGTATTTTTCTTTTTCAACTGTGGTGTCCACGGGTTATAACCTAATGTCTTCGTATATACTTATATGGCATCATATGCATTTTATGAAATATATATATATATATATATATATATATATATATATATATATATATATATATATATATATATATATATATATATATATATATATATATATAGGTAAAGGTTCAAATGAGAACCAAAAAATGTTAAGAACCGTAAGAACTTCTAATTTTAGATGTTTATAAAAGGTTTAGGGTTTAGGGTTTAGGGTGTTTATAAAGGGTTTAGGGCTTAAGGTGTTTATAAAGGGTTTAGGGTTTAGGGTTTAAGGTGTTTATAAAGGGTTTAGAGTTCTTAACCCTAAACCCTTTATAAACATCTAAAGTTAGAGGTTCTTACGGTTCTTAACCTTTTTTGGTTCTCATTTGAACCACTCCCTATATATATATATATATATATATATATATATATATATATATATATATATATATATATATATATATATGAAAAATAATAAATGTTTTCTAATCATAAATTAAATATTACGCTTTTGAATTATTATTAGGATTTTTCTTTTTCAACCGTGATGTCCACAGGTTATAACCTGGTGTCTTCGTATATACTTATATTCGTATATACTTATATGGCATCATATGCATTTTATGAAATAGTATCTTGGTTTCTTAAATTGGTTCTTGTGTTACGTTAGTTTTAGTAAATTATACACATATCATATCATGGAGCTAAACGAGAATTCATTTCAAAAAGTTAGATTTCAGTTTATAAAATACATCTGATGTCATATATTAATGAAGAGGCACGGTGATTGCAACGGGATTTTTTTCAAAATTAGGTAGCTTTTATTTATAAAATATAATATAATTCTTTTATGCAAATGCCCTATATAAAATTATCATTGTAATGGATATTTTAAAAGATTCTTATAATATTACATATCCTAATTAGGCAACCTTGATACAACGGTTGAAAGGTGCATGCATCTCATGAATGAATATAAGAAATAGTTTGTCATGAAATAATAAAAGGAATATCACCCAATTGATACAAATGGAAAATGCTATTCTTATCGACTTAGACCTCACATATATATCTCATATGTTCCAAATGTGTATTGTCCAATCCATCTTCCTCAAAAGTAAATATGTTTTACCACTCTTCGTTTCGACATAGATTATAATGTTTCTTTGGTACATTTTCCTTTTCAATATTTAATTTTATATGATTAAACCATCTTTTGAAAATTAACTTTTTATTTTTAAATCATGAGAAAACGAACGTGTTTAATAATATTCTTTCTTAATCGTATTTGTGTTACAAATATGACAAAAAGAGTCGAGTCTTTTTGGCTTTTGCTATCAGTTTATGTTGATATTAATTTTCTTTTTGAAAATTTGTAAAATATTATGTTTTACTTCATGCAATTTCACTTGATTAAAATTGTTAAATATGTGCAAACATTTGATGACCTATGTTTACTTTGGGAAGTAAACATAGTTGTGATAGTTAAAAAAATAATTACAAACATATATTAGAAATACAATACCATGCTTAACTATTTGTATAAAAACATGACAAAGGAAAACTTTAACTATGTACTAAAATCGTTATCATAAGCCCTAATGACTATAATCGATGTCGTTGTTTTGAACCTCAACTTTATTTTTTTTTTGAAAAATACCTTGCATCTTTTCATTTGTTTTTATTTTTTTTCCAAGAAAACCCTCAACCTTTTAATTTTTTCTAAAAAACCCTCAATATTTTATATTTTTTTTCCGGAAAAAAAACTCTCACGTTTTGCTAGTTACTTTGGAAGAAAACTACTAACATGGTGAACTAATAAAAAAAAAGTAGAAAAATACAATGTTTTTTTCAAAAGGAAAAAATAAGGTTATGGTTTAATCAAGAAAACACAAAATATAAGATTTTTTATAATATTAACCTTTGTTATAAAATTCGGATATAAAATTTCCCTACGTAATACATTATTTTCATAAGTAGGAGTAGCATCTACATCACATGAAAATACAAATTGCACAATAAAAGCGTTTTGTCATTTAGCCAAAGTACATTAGAACAAAAAGTTTAAAGGCATGTGTAGTAGACTTTTGATTCAATAAGGAATCCGAATATCTAACTAAAATAGGAATACAAATTTTAGAATATATAATATACCCCAAAGTGACTCCTATGTTTTAATAAATCATTGTATAAAAAGTAAGGAAATCTTCAGAAAAGACCTAAAATTTTAATCTAATTTATGAAAAAAGTCTCAAACTAAATTTTATTTATAGAAAATCACAGAATACCGGTTAAAACTTTAAAAAAAAAACCTTTTCGGCCGGTTTCGTAGATTTTGCCGGTATTATGTCCTTTTTCGTTACTTTGCTCAAAAATTTGGGATTTTTCCAAAATTTACATAATAACCAAAATATTGAGACTTTTTTGAAAATTACTATGAAATTAATAGATATTATTATTAACAAATCATTTATAAACATAAAAAATATTTTTATTATAAAAAAAGAAAATACATTTGTTGCTATTTGTAGGAATAAATTTGTGATCTAAGTACTCTATTGTTTTCTGACCACTCAAACTCTCTACGTTCTTCCTATGCATTGTTGTGAGTATGATGGTGAGATGAACTTAGTTAGCATTCCTCTAATATTGGTGTTCCTCTTATGTTATTTAATCTAACTACCAACCAACATTCATACATTACATGTTAACAACCATCGGCTAACACACATCTATAAAATGTTAAAAGTGAACCATGAATGATAATTTATATATAAACAGGTGAAAGGTTATTATTTATTTAAATTTTCATTGATAGTTTACTTTTCACTCTCGATAGATGTGTGTAATTTTATGGTTGTTACCGGGTAATTTTTAGAGGTTAGGTGGTAGTTAGGTTAAACAACATAATGAAAGATCTATATGTTCGTGTAATGATATTTTCTGATAACACGTGATCATATAGCATCATGCCTAATAGCAAGTAGACACTTATTGATTGTGTATTAATCCGCGCCATACTCTATTCTAGTAAGATGATACACACTAGCTAATAGTCCACCTGGTGCTACATCATAGGCACATTGGGAGCAGAGATAATTGTAACCATATACATATAAAATGACAGCAATGGAATGCCAATCCCTCGGTTTGATTTGTAAAGTCTCTATTCCTTGGTAATCAAAGCGCAAAGATCTATGAATTAGCTCATGCTTAACTAGCCAAGCAGACAAATGACCCTGCATCTTTTTTATCTCTCCCGCATTTTTTTTATAAGTATTTCACATTTACGATGAAATTTATGAAGATTGAGCCGCGACTATCAACTCTTGTATTAGTCACGCCTAACAGAGTACTTCTCACTATGACACCCACAACGACACATATGAAGAACATAGAGACTTTGAAGTAGTCAACAAACACTAGAGAAGTACATAATCGACCATTCTATTCCTAGAAATTAACAACAAATGTATTTCCTTTGTTTATAATAAAAAATATATGTTTATAAATGATTTGTTAATAATAATATTCATTAATTCCATAGTAATTTTCAAAAAAGTCCCAATAATTTGGTTATCAAATAATTTTCAGAAAAGTCCTAATATTTTGAGCAAACTAATGAAAAATAACAGAATACCAGCTAAATCTACAAAAACGGCCAAAAATGTTTTTTTCAAAGTTTTAGCCGGTATTCTGTGTTTTTCTATAAACAAAAAATAGTTTGGGACTTTTTCATAAATTAGACTAAAATTTTAGGGCTTTTCTAAAGATTTCCCTAAAAAATATGGCTTTCTTTCTCTTTCTTTTAAATATATCCACCCTTTCTAATATATAGAGTAAATTATATTTTTCAAAAGTTGCAAGTTGGTTCCCCAAATATATTTTTTTTGCAATTTTCGTATCTATTTGAAAGTATTCTAATGACTTGGGTTGCCGGTTTAAAAACAATTAAAAGCACCAACCTTTAAGCAAACTTACAAAAATAAAACCGTTACCATAATTAAAAATAAACACCAAATCCAAATGTTGAGACTAAAAGATTGTTTGATATTACAAGGCAATGTTTGACTGCTCTGAATTTGACTAAATAAAAGGCATATAATATCTTGAACTTTCTCTAAAACAGGACCCAACAGATGTAGTTTTAAATAGCAGCAATGGAGATGTACATGTAGTTGAAACTAGAAACAAAACTTTTTGATTCATGAAATGAGCAAGTAAATGATAATATCTTATAAGTGTTGCTAAAAACAAGATTTAAAAATCAAACCAACAACAAACTTTGACAAACTACAACACTAAAATCTAAAAACAAACTATGCAAAATGAAGAAAATCCAAAAAACCAATAGCAACAAACAAATCCCATATTGATTTGTGGGGCGGGGTGGGGAAAAAAGTTTTCTTTTTTAATTTTTTTTTTTTTTTTTGATATTATTTTACATGGTCATAGGAATCCCAAAGTTTGGATTCAGATGTAAACAGGTTTGACATCATTTGGACCAAAACTTGCGGTACAAAGAGGACACTTGCGGTGGCGTGTTTCAATGATTTTCTGAACACACGTGTTGCAAAATAGATGATAACATTTCGTAATCACCACCTGCCAATAAAAATAATAATTGGACTGTTAACTTTTTCTTTTTCTTTTTTTATTATATAATCAGAGGGTATTTTGGTCTTTTTAGGTACCTCTTTGGGCCTGTCATGGCAAACGCTGCATTTGAGTATTTCTTTGTATTCTTTGAGCTCCTGTTGAAGCTTTTCAACAACCGAAGACCCGTCTAATTGTGATCTTAGACGTGTGTGCTTTCTTCTTGCGCATTCCAACTCCTCTTCAACTCTCTTTTTCTCAAACCTATACAATACAATTATACAAAACACAACAATCAAGTCTTTCTTTGCCACTCTTGGGAATGGAATCAGCAAGGGAATGGAATGAGTCATTCCATTCCTTTTTACCTTTCTTTTTCTAAGTGGATCTGCAAATCCATGAGATTGACTCGACTTGTATCGACCTTGCTCTGTGATTCATCCAAGGACTCTGTTAACTGCTGGGATGTTTTTTTAACATCGTTCAGTCTCCTTTGGGTATTTTCCAAGGCGCCTGTTTTTTGAACCCGTGTTTCAGACACTTTCTCGACATGATCTGAACATGATTTTGTCTGTTGCAAAAAACACAAACATTGTATCAGTGTCTATCAAGATAGTCAAGTCAACCAATGAAGGAGTGTACCTGATCTTCGATTCTTTCTGCTTTTATTTCACAGAAATTAATCAATGTGTTGCCCTGTTGGATCTTCCTTTCTGTGGTTTTTTTATCCAGGAGAAGAGAATCATTTAGCTGTCTTGCACGCACTCCCTCCAAAACAAGCTGAAACAAGATGAAATATTTGTAAATATTAAAACATGATTTCCAAGACACAAAATACAGGAACAAAAAGAAATATGATAATCAGGGCAATTGCATACAGAAAGTAACACTAATTGCAAGCAAGCAATAAAAACACCAAGTCTGTTTGGTTGAATTTTCTTATGAAACTTTTATATTGTATGTCGATAAAAGGTATGGTTTCAACATGATCCTATACAGTATTAAATTATAAGTATAGAATTTTTATGTAACAAAACTAAAAGAAAAAATATCACAAAAGCTCATTAGAGAGCGCAAATAACATAACATCATCCTATCATTGTTTTTTGGAAACTAACTTTTCAAAATCTCTAAAAGTTGCCAAGTAACCAATTTTATGTTTTAAAGGGGTGACCAACTCATGTTTTCTGTATGGTTACCTTCTAACCCAGGTTAAATAGGTCACCCCTCTTTTCAGTTTTACATTTTTGGCCTAGACTTTAAATTTTATTACAACTTTGGTCAGATTTTAAAATTTTGTCACGCATTCAACACAGAATTTTTTTTATAAATTTATTTTTTTTATAGTGGTTTATGAGGTTTTTTTCTTTAACTTTTTCCCAACTTTTTAAAAGAATATATTTTACAATACTTCTTGCCTTTTTCCAAGTTGCATTGCCTCATATACATTAGCAAATCAACTTTTTTTCCCACTTATGCATTGCCTCATACATTAGCAAACCAACTTTTAAAAAATATATATATATAATTAACAAAACTGTATTTGTTATTTCATCAAAGCCAACTGCAGCACAATCAAGGAGAAAAATTGGTTTGTTAATGTAGAATATATATATATATATATATATATATATATATATATATATATATATATATATATATATATATTAAAGTTGGAAAAAGTTAAGAAAAAACTTATAAACTATTACAAAAAAAGTTATAGAAAATTAAATTTGTAGAGAAAACCTCGATTTGGGGCCAATTTGTAATAAAATTTAAAATTTGTGCCAAAAGTGTGAAATTTGAAACAGCGTGACCTATTTAACCTGAGATGTAAAATCTGTTATCTCAGGTAACTATACAGAAAACATGAGTTGGTTAAACTTTTAGAATATAAAATCCATTACTTTGCAACTTTAAGACATTTTGAAAAGTTAGTTTCCAAAAAACAATGATAGCCCTAAAAAGGTATTTTCTAGTTACTTTTACAAAATAAAATTACAATTTAATTAAAACCATGGCATTCTTAAAAGATGTCATAGAATATTTTTCTTTAAAATGGGTTATATTACAAATTTCATTCCATTTAGAGCTAAGCAAAATCAAAACCGACAAAAATCGAACGCAAACCGTCGGTTTTAAGTTTAGATTTTTCAAACACAATAAAGCGACCCAATATACATATTATTATATGGTTATTAACATTAAACAAACAGCTTTTTTCACTCTAATGGAATGAATAATTCCATTCCTTCTCCACTTAACACTAACCTAAATCTCTTTTACAATAGAAGCCCATGTCAATTTTGTACAAGACAAATGTGCATAAATCTAGGTGATTAGATCTATATTTGTAATTTGTAATTTAATGGTTGGTTGAAAAGATAAGAGTAATTACCTTAATGTTATAGTCGTCTCTCTCAGTTATTTGCTGCAAAAGTTGTTGATTTTGAGTCTGGATGTCATCATATGCCTGCCCAATAGTCTGCACATAGAAGAAACCAACATCATTGCAATTTATTATGGAATCAAATTTAAAATTAAAAAATAAATAAATAACAAGATATCCATCAACTAACCTCAATCTCAGAAAGGTAAGCCTCATTTTCCTCATGCTTGGACTTCAAGACATCCGAGAGTTTATATTTTTCCTTTTTAGATTTTTCCAATTTCTGCCTCAAATCAGCAATTTTAGCTTCTGCAGCAGCTAACATTTGCTGAGATGCTGATTCAGCTTCAATGGCTGTCTTCACTCGTGTTTCCAAGTTATGCTCATCAAGGGAATAATTCAAGCTCTGAACATGAGCCCATGCTTTGTACTCACAGTTCCTAGCCTCAATAAACTCCCTGTAAATAATAAACCTCTTCAATTAAACCTAATAATAACAACTACCAACACCACCATGCTTTAAAAAAAAAAAAAAAAAAGTTGGTTAACCTTGAATAGATTGTTTCTCGCCTATGCACGTCTAAAATTAGCTTCAACTCTGAGTCACTCTCCTCCAAGTCATGTATCTATATCAAAGTTCAACTGATTTAGACAAAATAAATCAATTAAAAATATAAATCAGCAAAAACTTATAACTACATTGCTATTACAGGTAAAAACTGAAGTACATACCGTTGCTCGCAGTCTCTGTATTTCAGCAGATTGGGCAGCCGATCTACTAGATAATGCTTCCAGCTCTTTCATCTGTGAAACAATAAAAATCAAAAAGGTTGCACAGGTTTTTTTGATTTTTTTTATAAAAATATGACGTCATATGATGGACCCACCTTCCTATCAAGAATGGTGGAAAGAGATTGAACATCAGCACGCAACGAATGAACATCTGAAGAAGCCTCTTTGTGTTTTCTTAACTGAGTTTGCATACTTCCCATATCTTCTGGAAATGAAGAGACAAAAGTTCTAAACTTTGCAATGATTTCTTTTCTACCTGAAACAAACAAAGACAGGGTATGCAGCTTATTATATGAGAATTCAAAAGCTTAAAAACAAAATAGTTTTAACTTTTTAAGTTATCTGTGTATATCATATCTATACCAGGTTCTCTAGAAGCTTCTTCTAATTTAGCTTCGATCAACTTTCTTCCATCGATTTGTTTTTGTATTTCCATCTTTAGGTCAACAATTCTAGAATCTGAAACAGAAGAAGATCGACGCAAAACCTCCCCTATATCATTCTTCATGTTGGCTTCTTTTTCCCTCCATCCAAGGTTGTCTTTCTCAACCTAAATATTAAAATACATGGTATTTAGTATGGTTTTAAAAATTTGAGAACAAAGGGAACTAACTACCAACCACTGACAACCTGCAATTTCTGGAATAGAGCTTGATACTGGACTAAATCTCCTCTTGCCTTAGCAATCTGATCTTTCACTAAGATAAAGGCTTCAGAAGAAAAAATCCCCTTTGAATTCTTTAAGGTATTCTGTAACATAAATTTTCAACAATCAACAACATAAGCTCTCCATAAAAAGGGTGATGATATAGAATACCATAAGATTAAGCCAACCTGCAAGCTGGATAATTGTTTTAATATTTCCATTCTTTCTTCATGTAAACGCTTAAGTTCTTGTTGTCTTGAAGAGGCTTGATCCTGTTCATAATGTTAAACCACTGTTTATTAGTATTACTTTACTGTGAAACCAGAATATAAAACAAAAAAGAAAAAGGAACACTATTAAACTACCAGTAATTCTTTTAATAAAGACTCCATATCATGTAGATCCTTTTCTTTTTCTCTTGCCCTGTCATTAGCAACACGTTTATTTCCAAGAATTACAGGGAAAATTGCTCCTTTTGCAGCATCTGTCTCTGCTTTCAGGACAGACAAGTTCTTGTTGCTTTCTTCCAATTCTGCAATTGTACACTCCAGTTCCCCTTCAAAAATTAAAAATATCATAATTAACCATTGATCTCAAAGTTCAATGTTACCTATGATGTAATCAATACATTATTAATATACAAACAAGTAGCATAAATGATATTAATACAACAGAAGATATCCTTTAGATGCCAAACTCAATATCAGATGTAATAAACAGGTTCCAAATAGACTGCAGGTTTAGCTTTATATCAGACTCCTGAGTTACGAATACACCAGAAGATGTCGTTCAACATGAAACAGCAATGTACTTTTATTGATTTGTTTATTAAGGCATCAAACTTTCGATTCTTCCTATTACAACATTGTACTTTGAGAAATCTACTTAATTAGTTAATTGTAGCAATGTCATCCAAATACAAAGCAATTTCCACTGCTAAAAAGCCTAAAATTGGTAGCTATTTCAAAGTACAATGTTATAACTAGGGAACTTTCCAAATTACAATGCATTAATATGAAAAAAATTGAACCCCAAAAAGATTAAAGAAATGGAAAGTTACCCTTCAATTGTCTGAGCTCTGATTTATTCTTAGCATCAGTATCTCGGTGGAACTGCATATCTCTTGCCAAAGATCTGTGCTTTATATGCATATCACCAATTGCCAATCTCAAATTCTTCACTTCCCTCTCTAACTCAATAGATGATTCTGGCCTGTATGACCCTACCCAAACAAAAATATTTGTGAATATAAGTTAATAACCAAGGAATACAACATATATGACTTGTAAATCAGTGTGATTAGTCTTAGAACCTTCTGGAAGTTGCTTTATAGCTTTGGCATACAGTCCATCTTCCATGCCCCATAGACCATCAATGGCATGAACAATATTGCAGAAAGTATTCTGAACTTTGTTGCCACCTGTCTCTCGATTTTCTTGCATTTGACTTGGAGTGCTATTTGCAGAGCTACTCTCAGTTGCACCTTTTTCAAGAAGTCGATGAAGAAATACATCCTCTGGAGGTGGTGATGCATTATCTGCCAATAGATTTATATACTTTTAGTCCATTAACATAGTTTGATGCTGATTAAGCTACCCTTTCAGTCAAATGAAAGAGAAAAGGTTTGACAATTCTTACCCCCTGCAACCAGATGATGTTTATTACCACGATCATGACTCAGCAGATTCTTTGTGCGAATAGAGCATGACTCTACTTTATCAATTAGCTATTAGAAAGCCAACAAATATTCATCAAACAGTTGATATTTGAGTGAAATATAAAAGGAATGGGGTTTTTCAGGCGGCTATACCTCGTCCCAAGACTTGTCTACTACTGCTAAAGTTTTGTTGTATGGCAATTGTTTCTCCCTGAGTTGACTGAACTTGTTCTCTAGAGCAACACATTCAACCTTTTGTGATTCTAACTTCTGAACAAGCTTTTGATTTTGAAATTTCAGTACCACTGTGTCAAGCTGCATGCCAAAGAAAACACATTTCTCAAAAGTGAGGTACTTCATATAAATGATACAATATTATGAAATAACAGAGGATATGCTTCAGAATCAAGTATCAAATCCTAATCTAGAACTATAAAGCAAGGAAACATAATTGCTTCAATCCACTTAATCCACAAACTAGAAGAGAACTGAATTAGACATAAAGCATGGTGAGCTTATATTAATGAACAGAGTATAACTAATGAAATTAAGATCATCATATCATATTTATATAACAAAGGATATCACAAATCAAACATCACCTCTGACTCTAACACAAGTGATTATGGAATTATCTGCCTGTATAATATTCACATATAATGTAACATAAAATTAGATATGTAACTTTTCACAAGCAAGCAAATTCTAAACATAGCAGTGTTTTGGTTTAATTTGGTTGGGTTGACAGCAGTTCCACACAAGTTCCCCAACCTCTTATATAGATGAAGAAACATATGCACTTGTAAAAAACTTAAATCAAGAAAATCCCGCCAGATACAGTCCTATAACTCAACTACTTACGCCCTAGAACTTCATCAAGAAATTTAGCAGACAGATCTACCATGTATTTAACCTCTATAGAAGTCTCCAATAAAAACCGATCAAGAATTCAGCATAAACCCTAGAAAACCTAGAGCTATTAAAACCAAAGTAAAAGTAACGATCAATTACCTTTTTATCCTCAGAAGAAGGCACAAATGGATGTTTCTTAGCAGCAGCGGCAGTAGGAGACGATATTGAACTGAAGTGACGTTTGCGGTCTGCTTCACCAGTTCCCCCCATCATAGAAAAAACCTAGTCCTATACGACATCAATGAGAAAATGAAACCCAAATTGGTCCTAATCTACGTACACACTCCGACAATCGAGAAAGAATTTGTAGAACTATTAAATTGAACTCCATTCATACATATGATGATATGCATCATTGAGAAAGCCCTAATAAAGTCGCGGCAAAATCGTTTTTTTTTTTAATTACTGAATACAAGAACCCTAAAAAGGTTCACAGGAAATTGAAGGGCGTTTAACATGAATCATGCATATAAAAGTTGCGAACTTCTTCCCTCTTTGGCTTGTTTCTCTCTCTAGTCATATGTATGTGGGTATGCATATGTGTCCCTGTGTCTCTACAAATGAAGTTCTTTCGATTGAATAGACGATAAAAAGGGGCGAGGAGAATTAGGGAAATATCGTAGGGGTATTGCACGTGCCAACGCCTCAGGTATTTGTGACGTCACGTGGATATTAGTTGAGCAGATGGCTTCAAACTCAATATGAGGGAGGAAGTAGTAATTATATGCATGATTAGGATCCAAACAAACCAATTTATCAATTAATTTGGATTTGATTTAGTCAAAATATGGTACTCAATCTTGGATAAGATATGAATGAAACTTGCCTATGAACATATATGGTTTTTGTTTCCTTTTTTACGATATATTTAGACTTTATGTAAGAATTTAGTTTGAATTTTATCAAGTCGTGTGACTTAGAGGGAGTTGATTTGGAAGACGTTCGGTGGATCTAATGTGGAGACACCGGCACCTGAACTCGGCATGACGAATTCGGAAGGACAACTCGGCAGTGGCAAATCAAGTATCTTGTTTCTTCCTTCTTTCTTTTCCCCGCTAGGCAGTCTACCCTTTCTCTTCTCCCTCTCTTCTTCTTTCGATCTTCTTCCTCCGTTTCTTCATTGATGGAGCTGAGTTGGAGCTCGGTATACTCAACACCACTCCCCTCAGCTTTATTATATGTTTACCACTTGCGACACGAGCAAACCGACTAAAAAAAATAATAGTTGGCTTTAATCAAATAAGTCAGAAAAGCTTGGTCGGCATTTAACTTTTGATTATATAGAGATTAAATGTGATCCTTTGTTATAGTTCTTAAATTTATAATAGTTGTGTTTACGTATGCATATACGATTGCTTAGTTGAGTTTTATGAAGTAAAATTGTAAATGTTTCAAAAAAATATTTCCGTATGGTTTTTAGCAGATCATCATTAAGTCGCAACATTATGTTTTTAAAAAATATATCATTTTTTATTTATTTCTAATAAACCACTAATTTTTGTATAGGAAGTTAGTATGATTATTATTATAACTATAATAATATTATCATTGATACTATTATTATTGACACAATTGGGTGATAGGCCTATCCACGGTCTATCGTTTTAAAGGGGACAAAAAATTATGGTCTATGTAAATTAATATATAATCATTGATCTATCTTTATGCGGAAAAAAGAAGCGGGAATGAGCCAAATTTAAATGCCCAAGATTGACACATTAGTGGAAGCAAAAGACGCAATATCACATATATAATAATAGTTGTGTATAAAGAAGGTGGGTATGTGCAACCAAAATGGGGATATCAAAGTGACGAATTATAAACTAACGACCTATGAAGCAATCAATAAACGATAGAATGGATAAATAAGCCGATAATGTCGTCTTAATTGCTAAGATTTAACGGTTAGAACATCATTGCATATAGAAACATATTAAGAATGTCATTGTAGCCCTTATAGAGATAAGTTTTTTAAAGTTGAATTTATAAAAGAAATATGTCATCGATGCCATAAGAAATGTTGAATAACTTGACTATTTTGTGTATGGATAAAGATATGTTATACGTGATTGATCTTATACTAATTTTTTCAAAATGGCGAAGAAAAACGTCTTCTTTGGATTTGAACTCACGACCAACCAGATAGAAGGCACACGACAACCTCTGAACCAATGTTTCTTTTATCTTAATACTATTATTGATAACTTTGTATCTAAAAATGTCACATGAAGTATTTTTCCTTAAATTAGTAAAAAAAATTGTTTGATATATGGATGTTTTTAAATGGTCCTTTTATCCTTCTATCCCTAGGCCCAAAATATGTTTGCGGTCATGTAATTCATAATTGTCCTATTTCTAATTTCTGTATATTTGATATTTATAAAATGGTTTACTTTTTCAGTTACATTTTGTTAGGTTTTACTCAAAAAATAGTCTAATTATAGTGTCAAACTTGACGTGATCAACAGAAACAATTTTACATTTGAATAGACTAAAACCACTTTACCCACCAAATATCATTTTGCAAAGCATATGAAGATTAAAACAACCTTAGAAAAGAAGATGTTTACAGCCTTTGAAGACTTTCGTTCATTTTGGCAATTATGACGTTGATGAATATGACAAACTACTCAAAGAACAGTTTTCTAAAAGTATCCACCAAGCAAGAATCAACCACCAAAGATGTTAGTTTAGTCTTTACTTGTATATACGTTGTTCTTAAGCTTTGATATTTATACCAAATAAACCTGAAAAAGAAGCAACTTATATGCTCTTAATCTAATCACCAAATGCAATAAGAATGGAGGGAGAAAGAGTTTGTCATTTACGAAAAATGGCAGCCCCTTAAAGAGTATTTTGTGCCAAAAAAATCAAACCATTTCTCTTGTAATGTTATTCTTTATACTTGCAAACTAGTACATAAGAACCACGCTTCTTTAAGAGTGTAAGCATGTCTAAGTAAGAAGGTATGGAGTGAGTAAGAAAGTCAAACACTCAAGTCTTGCACACACATACATACTTACGGTTTTGTAAGTCAGGAAGCAACAAGAAGAGTGTGTTATACACAAGCACCAATTAGTTAGTTGTAATCAAACCAAATGATTATTCTAAGTGTCCAAAATGTTTGTACACAACACTAAAAATCATATCATATGATATTGATAAGTCCATTTTATGAATGTACTAAGTTGTCATAAATCTGTTGAATTGATGTATAATTGTCCAAGAATGGCACTACTTTGATGAGTTGTTGAACTTCATATGCAGGTCAATATATTGTACTAAAAGTGGGTGGAACCTGCAAGTAAAACGGATTGCTAAAGGAATGAAGAAACGTTGCTGGGAAAATTGACCATGCTTCAATGTTTTGGTCATATCTCAAGTTCTGGAGCTCTGATTAACATGAGTAAAGAAGTTCTGGAAACTAGACAAGATTTGCTACAACTTTTGTGTTTTGTGTTTCTGCTAGTTATGTCGTTTTGATCACCAAAACTTGCACGAAAGATGAACGACGCCTCCAAGTGTCTAAGACGTCCCCTAGGACGTCTAGGTCAAACGGTCAGCATCTGGTCGTTATTTCAGAGCAGAAAAGAAGGAAGAACCCCCTTTGGCGTCTTATATGACGTCTAAGACGTCCCCTAGGACGTCTTGGAGTTTTAGGGACGTCCCGTGTTGGAACGGTGTGTTTCGGAAAGTTTGGAAATCAAGGAAGGGCGTCCTAGAACACGTCTAAGACGTCTCCTAAGACGTCTGACGTTTTTGGCCATCTTTAGTGTATTTCAAGGACGGTAGAAGGCATGTTAGGATGTATAAAGAACGCTTGGGTGTTATACACGACGTCTAAGACGTCTCCTAGGACGTCTAATGTCCCACATCGCCCGATTTCACTCTTTTCTGTCAAATAATATAAATAGGGACTTGTGCATTCGTTTTTAGGGTTACCACCTACGATTTTCAGAGTTTTTTCTGCATTTTTAAGGCTTTTAAAACCCTTGGAAACATTTGGAAACACAAGTCCATTCCATTTCAATCCGGATTCAAGGCAAGATTCGATTCAATTCATCATCAAGCTATAAGTGAAGATCATTTCATTAGTTAATCTTCATCAATTCTTTATTTTCCATAATTATTTCTTCTTTCCCAATGTTTATTTGTTGTATACTTTGATAATCATTAGGCTACATTTGTTTGATGATTCTACGTTTGTTTATGAATTCTATTATGCATTTTATTCATTTTAATCAAGGTATTTGTCTTATGCACTCAATGGAAGGCTAAACCGTTAGGGTTACTTCTGGGGATGTTTATGACTTTTGGATGAACACACTTGATTATTACCTGATTCTAGTTAATTTTAATTGTTGTTTTATGCCTCATGTGATAATCTTTTGGTAATAACGATTGAAATTGGGTTGTATGAATTTGTTTGATGTCATAATTAGGATAGTCTATTGTCAATTCATCATTTGTTCCAAGTTCAATTAGTTTAGGAATAAAGACAAGTGATTGAATCAACATGTATTATTCCAACTTATGATATTGAATCTTAATGCGGTAATAGGTAGTTGTAAGACATTTTATTGCTAGTTCACTAATTGTTCTTAATCCATTTAGACATAAATGAGTAGGACAACTAGTTGAATGAATATCTAGTGTGCCCAAAACTATGTATTACAAGTTAATAAACCCCAATTGCATCTAAGTAATTGAGTTAGGATTTAAAGGAAGAAAGTGTGTGAATCTAAACTGTCTGTAACTGAACCGGGAGTACTCTAGTTTTCTCATTGAGATTTTTATTTTTAATTAATAAATTTCCAAGCTTTGTTTGAATTTTGTTTTAATCTTTTTCGTGACAATTGCTAGTAATACTTTTCTTTTTATTGATTTCTTGACACAAAGTTTAACCACAAATCTCATCATGGATTCGACCCTTACTTACCTTAGCTATCTAGTGTGTGTGCGGTTTATTTTTGACCGAGACAACGACCTCGATCAGATATCCATGAGTTTTTGTTCTCTTTGTTTTTATTTTCTAGAAACAATAATTCATAATATGTTGGTAAAAATATTATTTTCATAAAATAATGTTTTTTTCTAATTACATACAAGCATTGGTAGTTATTAATAATCAAAATTGTTCTAATAAATAGTTAATTAATGGTAACTTGATATAATGTGTGACCCTATAAAATCATATGACAATAACAATATCATTCTATAGTGACTTTTGGGCATAAAGATCTTTCATTCTCCCCCTTGCACAAGACTCGTCATATATTGATATAGACAATGGTGAACGTCTAGCAACATTTCACTGCCCCTAATAACATATGACGAAGAATGTCATTCATCAACATCTAATTCCCAAAAGCTCAAAGCTACAATTGATGTATAAGGTAAATTTATCAGTTATCTGTTTGTTACAGACATCATGTTGAACATGAGACTGGATCACAATTAATCTTATTTGGTGTTCAACTTTGGGTACCGCACGATAGATGTCTAACTCTCAACACATAAGAGGAAAAAATATCATCTTGACTACATAAGCTTCTTAAATAGTCAACACTACACCTGAAAATGGCTTTTTATAACTGCCCAGTTAAGGATCAGTGTTTGACCATATCAAAGCATGACGCTACCTATGCGCAAGTCACACTATATATTTCAAGTATTATTGATACAAAGATAGTACATTTTTATCAAGTATTACTCATGATAGCGATCCATGACGTGATATTGATGTGGGCCCATTTAATATCAGTTCTTTGACAAGTACCTATGAATCTTGGTTACAGCCACTTGCCTACTTTTTTTTGGTGAATGTTAACCAATCAAATTTATATTAGTCTTACTTCTGTAGATGTTAAGTTGTAAAAGTCGAATAGTGTCTTGTAATGATTCGCATTTTATATGTATTTTACTAAGTCAATGTTAAATGCGAAGTACTGCATGCGAAGTTTCAATGTATTAGACTTAGTATACTTTTTGTAAGTTCCCTATAAATAGGGACGTAGGCTTGAAGTAGAAAGAGAGATCGAAACACAAAAACACTCTTTAGCCTATTCTGTAATCAGTCTTAATGAAATGAGATCTGATTAATATTTACTTCGTGTGTTCTTTATCTTTCATCATTCAAATCTATTGTTTTACATCTTAATTCTCGATAACAGTTCTCAACAATTGGTATCAGAGCAGGATTCAAACTGCTTAGATCTTATTTTCATATAAGAATCAATTGCTTTTTGAGTTATAAATTTTACTCAAAATTTTCCGCGCAATTTTGATTTTGAAAATCACTTTTGATCTTCAGATTTGAATTGATTCTGCACTTGAATTGTTAAATCGAGTATTCGATTAGCGATTTGTGATCAATTCACTTGATCTATTTCTGATTTTCATCAAATTCTCAAGTTTTCTGAAATTTTTGTTTGTTCATCAATGGCGAACTTCAACATGAACACGATGACTTCTTTCTCTCATTTGCTTGGTTCTTCAACCAAAATTCCGATGTTGATTCCAGAATACTATGATCAGTGGGCTGATAGAATGGAAGATTACTTAAATGGAATTGATGAAGAACTTTGGAAATGTATCGATGGAACAGTTCAAGCTCCTGCAAATGTTCAACAAATTGGTCTATCCACTGGATCTTCAGATGTTGAAGATCAACGAAAACGTCTGAAGGATAACGAAAAGAGATGCATGAGGGAACTAAGAGGTGCTCTTCCTCCTGTGGTTTATAATTACATTCGTAGTTGTAAAACAGCAAAAGACATCTGGAATACTCTAAAAGAGAAGTATCAAGGTAGCGAAAAGACGAAGATCAATTCTGTGAAGCAATGTCTGATTGAACTGAATGAATTCAGACAGAAGGATGCAGAATCTCTCGAAAGTTATTATGATCGTCTGAATGAGCTTGTGTTTCGTTGCAATAGGTACGGTATCACTAGATCTATCATGAAATTCAATTTAACTTTCATAATGGGACTTCGCAAGGAGTGGCGAAGTGTAAGCATGATGATTAAGAATCAACAAAGTTTTGATTCAACCAAATTGAATGATCTCTACAATCAACTGAAAACACATGAATCTGAGGTCTCAGAAATGTTTGAAGAATCAAAACTCGTTATTAGTGGTCCTTTGGCTCTAGTTTCAAAGGTATCTGAAAATGATGAAAAAGATGGATCAGATGATGAAGGATTTTTGATGAATTCCGATGATGAAGCTGTGGCATTCTATTCAAACAATAGAGTTAAAAAGTTTTTCAAAAAACCTTTTAATCCAAAAGGGAAGATGAATGATGTGAAGAATGTTATCACAAGGACTGGAGGGGATGAGAGGAAGAAGATGGAGAAAGTTGAGGAAAAATCGAAAAATGCGAATGAAGAGAAAAAATTGAAAGGTGATTCGGGAATCTATTGTCATTATTGCAATGGTGCGAACCACTTTGCAGTTGACTGCATGTTGCGAAAGAGAGAAGAGAAGAAAGAAAAAGTCAAAGATGAGGCATACTATTCTGAGAAGATTGAAGAGTTACGTGCAAAGACCAAAGGAGTGTCATTGGTTGCAAAAGGAGAAAGTACTGAAGAAGAGAGTGAAACTTATCAGATCTGGTCTTCAGGATCTGATGATGAAGAAATGAGGCATCCCACACATGGAGCAATGTTCGCAAGCTTTGAGGAATGAGAAGGGAAGATTTCAGGGAAATGCTTTGTATCAAAATCCACTGACAAATCACCCATGACAACCAAGGTACGTACAATTCTTGAATCTTTTAATATTCCTTTATCTGCTTATGATGCTGAAATTGTTTCATTTGATGATACTGTGGCTTATTTTGATTCTGTTATTGTGTCTGCTAGTAATGAAGCTAAGAAATTAAATGTGCAACTTAGTGAGACACGAAGAGAGTTAGAAATAAAGAAGAGCAGAGTTGAAAAATTAGAATTACAAGTCAAAAACATAGACTGTGATAGGCATAATCTTACTAATGATGTTAGGTTATTACTAGCACAGAGAAACATCTATTGTAATTCTGCAAAACGCTTATATGCAAAATTAACAGCTTTGCATCACTCTTCTGAAATTAGCAAAGAACAACATAGAAAACTTTTACCTTTTCTTGAGTATGAACGTGAAAAAGTTGATGTTGTTTCTTATGATTGCGAAAGCACAATTGCTCAATTTGACAAAATACCTGATGATAGATATGCATATGGTATTGTCAAAATTGATGAATTTCTGAATGCTGATGAATTATTCAACATTGTAAATGAAAGTTTGACAAAGAGTGAACAAGTGAAAATCATAAAGAAAACTAAAAATTCAAAGCTTGTTTCTCAATTGAATTATGCTGATATTGATGAAAATTTTGATAATATGAGTGAAATCAGTGAGATAGAAGAGATTGATTGTTCTCAATTGTCAATCATTAATATCACATCTAAGATCAAAGGTAAAGAAATAATAGTTGATTCAATAGTAGAGGATGAAATTGATAAACCTTCAACTTCGCAACATTGTATGTTTGATAATGTGAAAGTTGAAAGCTGGAAATCTGATGACACGGATGTAAATAAACAAGAAAAGAAAGTTTCAACTGAAACACCTCAAAGGATTGTTGTTGATCAAGTGTTTGAAGATACAAAAGAATTTGATAATATTTTAAATGATAAAGGCGCACATTATTTGGAAACCAACACTGTGGTATATCCAAATTTTGTATGTACTGATAACAAAATTTTCCCAAATCAAATTTTTGTCACTACTGGAAATGCTGAGAAAGTTCATCCTGATTTTAATAAAATGATTGAAAAAGATAATCAAAAGTCCACAACTGAAGGTTTTTTCGCAAATCAAAGCACAGAAGAAAACAATTTAACCAAAAATCCTTATGTGTTTCAAAAACAAAAATCAACACAAAAATGGGTGGGTAAAGGTGAAAACTCAAACAAAGTTTTTGAAAAAGATGAAAAATCAAAGGTTGAAGTAAAATTAAATTCTCATGAATTCAAATTGATGGTTGGAAATTTTTCAACAGAAAATAATGTTTCAAAAAGAAAAGCAAGAAAAGCAATATTCTGGCAAGTTGTGTCTAATGAAAAATCAAAAGATGAAAAAGAACAAAATTCAAAAACATCATCAAGTTTTAATAAACAAATCAAATCTGTTGATAAGGTTCCATATGTTCGCAAATATGACAACAAACGAAAATTTGAGAATTCGCAAAAATTTGCAAATAATCAAAAGTTTCACAATGTTGGCAAATTTACGAATAATTCATCAAGTTTGAAGAACTCAACTCAAGACAAAAAGAAATTTCACCAAAACAACCAAATTTTCCAAATCCTTCAATATCAAAACCAAACAAAATTTCATATACAAAAGGAAAATCTGATGTTAGAACATTCAATCATTGGTTTGAAGGAAAAGGACAGAAATATCAAAATGGCAAATTTTCAGAAGATCAAATCAAAAGTGCATTTGAGAAGTATACAAATAATTTTTCAACTGAGAGTACTTCATCTAATAATTCGCAAGTTCCAGTTCAAAAATGGAAACCAGTTATCAAAAATGCGAATGTTGTGAAGGATAAGATTACAATTAATGGAAATCCAAAATTATTGAATGATTATATTTCAAAATCTAGAACTGATGATGTTGATATTATTGATTCAGTTACAAACAAAGTGAAAACATGGTTCTTAAATTCCAAAAATTTGTTTCGTTCTACTAATGATGGACCCAAAAAGTCTTGGGTTCCTAAAATTTTTCAATAAATGCAGGTGATATGTGACGAGCAATATGACATGAAATGGTACATTGATAGTGGTTGCTCTCGTCACATGACTGGAAGGAAAGAAAATTTGCGAGATTACAGAAGCTTGGAAAATGCTGGAGTTGTCAAATTTGGAAATAATCACAAATGTCAAGTGAAAGGATATGGGAAAGTCACAAATGGAAACTTCACAGTCAACAGAGTGGCATATGTTGAAGGACTTCAACATAATTTGATAAGTGTATCACAACTTGTTGTGGGTACTGGAAATCAAGTTGTATTCAATGAAGAAGGTAGTGTCATTTCAAATGTCAAGACGAATGAAATACTCCTCAAATCCAAAAGATATGGTGATATGTTTACACTGGACATCAAACCAATTGTGGGAAAACCAGCTATGTGTTTACTATCAAAAGCATCAAACGATCTTAGTTGGCTTTGGCATAGAAGATTGTCTCACTTGAACTTTCGAAATATAAATAAACTAGTAACTGAAGATTTAGTTCGAGGATTGCCAGTACTGAAATTTGATAATGATACTTTGTGTGCAGCTTGCGAACAAGGAAAACAACATCGAAAGGGTCATCCGATTGTGATAGATTCAAAAATAGTTGAGCCATTAGAACTTCTTCACATTGATCTATGTGGACCATCAACTGTTGCAACAATAAACAAAAAGCGGTATATTTTAGTTGTTGTAGATGATTTCTCTATATTCACATGGGTGTTTTTTCTCAGGTTGAAATCTGAAGTTGCTCAGACGATGATTGATTTTATCAAAAAGATTGAAGTTAGTCTGAAGAAGAATGTGCGAAAAATTAAAAGTGATAATGGTTCTGAGTTCAAAAATCAAACTCTTGACAGTTTCCTCACAAGCAAAGGCATTTCGCATAATTTCTCATCACCATATACACCACAACAAAATGGTGTAGTTGAAAGAAGAAATCGATCTCTATGCGAAGCTGCCAGAATAATGTTGACATATGCGAATCTACCTCAATATCTTTGGGCAGAAGCTGTGTCCACAGCATGTTTTACTCAAAATCGATCATTCATTCATCGAAGATTTAATATTACTCCATATGAAATAATCAATAATCGGAAACCTAATGTAAAATTCTTTCATGTTTTTGGTTGCAGGTGCTTTATCATGAATCTAAAAGATAATTTGTCCAAGTTTCAAGCTAAAGCTGATGAAGGCATCTTTTTAGGACATTCACAAAATTCAGTTGCATACAGAGTGCTAAACAAACGAACAAGAAAAATTGAAGAAACGTTCAATTTAACATTTGATGATTACTATCTAAAACAGACTGATAGTAAATTTGAGAATAAATCAATACTTGTAGATTCACATAATCCAATTGATAATTCTGAAATCAATGATTTTGATTATGACTTGATTTTTGGGATTCCTGACAGGGCCATTGATGCAGAAAGTAATGCTCCTGATAATCAAACATCAGAATCTTCAAAACATACTGATGAATCAATCATAACTTGTGAAAGCACATCAGATATTCACAAGGAACTAGAACATCAAATTGAGGGGGAGCCTTCGCAAAATCAACAAGAACATCAAGTTGAGGGGAGCCTTCGCAAAATCAACAAGAACATCATGTTGAGGGGGAGCATTTACAAAATCGACAAGAATATCAAGATATAGATCATGTTGAGGGGGAGCGTAATGAAACAGGGACAATTAATCTTGATATTAATGACGAATTTCATGAAGTTAATGATAATTTTTCTGTTGCAGGATCTGAAAATGAAGATATGTTTGAAGATGCACCATTAGAATTTGATCCAAATTATCCACCACTCGAGAAATGGACAAGAAATCATCCACAAGAACAGGTAATTGGAAATTTACAAGAAGGAGTATTGACTAGAGCTCAACTTTGTGCGAAAAATGAGGTACTGAATGCGAACCAAGAACTTTGCATGTTTAATGTTTTTATTTCGAAAATAGAACCAAAAACTGTCAAGAATGCTATGGAACACTCAGATTGGGTTGTTGCTATGCAATCTGAATTGGCAGAATTTGAACGAAACAAGGTTTGGAGATTAGTGTCTAAACCCTCTGATGTTTCAATTGTTGGTTTAAAATGGATTTTTAAAAACAAAACCGACAAAGATGGCAATATTATTCGAAATAAAGCAAGATTAGTGGTCAAAGGTTATTCGCAACAAGAAGGTATTGACTATAAAGAAACATTTGCACCTGTTGCAAGACTTGAAGCAGTTCGCATATTTTTAGCCTATGCAGCTCACAAAGATTTTGATGTTTATCAAATGGATGTTAAATGTGCATTCTTAAATGGAAAACTCGAAGAAACAGTGTATGTTGAACAACCACCGGGGTTTGTAAACAGTGAGTTTCCTGATCATGTATATGTCCTTGACAAAGCTGTATATGGGTTAAAACAAGCACCAAGGGCCTGGTACGCAACACTTACAAATTTCTTGAAACAATCTAAATTTAAACAAGGATCAGTTGACCCCACATTATTTCGCAAGAAAGTTGGGTGTCATCTAATGCTTGTTCAAATTTATGTTGATGATATTATCTTTGGTTCCACTGATCCAACATTGTCAATTGAATTTGAAAATTTAATGAAGAGTCAGTTTGAAATGAGCATGATGGGAAAAATTAATAATTTTCTTGGTTTAAATATAAGGCAGAACAGAGAAGGAATTTTAATTAATCAAGAAAAATATACGAAGAACTTGCTTGAAAAGTTTGGAATGATCAATAGCACAAAGCTCAGAGTACCTATGGCAGTGGGAACAAGACTAACTCCTTCGTTAGATGCTCCTGCTGTTGATCTCACACTGTATCGTAGCATGATAGGGTCTTTATTGTACTTAACTGCAAGTAGACCTGATATTATGTTTTCGGTTTGTTGTTGTGCTAGATTTCAAGCTAATCCAAGAGAGCCTCATTTGATTGCAGTGAAAAATATTTTTCGATATCTCAAGGGAACTGTTTCTTTAGGACTATGGTATCCTGCGAAAATAGGATTCTTCATTCAAGCTTTTTCAGACTCAGATCTAGGAGGATGTACTTTGGACAGAAAAAGTACAACTGGTGGATGTCAACTTTTGGATGGAAAGTTAGTGAGTTGGCAATCAAAGAAACAAACTTGTGTGGCTATATCAACCGCTGAGGCAGAATACATATCAGCAGCCGCTTGTACTTCGCAAATTATCTTGATTCAGAGTCAACTTCGTGATTATGCAATCAACATGAAAAAGATTCCTTTGTATTGTGATTCGCAAAGTGCAATTCACATCTGTCACAATCCAGTACAACACTCAAAGACAAAACACATTGCTCTTAGATATCATTTTATTAAAGATCATGTGGAAGATGGAAATATTGAAATTCATTTTGTCAAAACAACTGAACAACTTGCTGATATTTTTACAAAACCTCTTGATGAAAAATCCTTTGTTCGAATTTTAACAGGTTTGGGGATGATTAATGCGAATTCAATTTTGTCAACACAAGAGTAAAAGTTGTCACGTAGCTCAGAGTCGAAATCATTCAGAGGTTACTGTTCATTCAGAACACTTCGCATGACTTCGCAACCACAGTTTTTCGCATCTGGTTCCAAAATACAATGGTAAGGTTTACGCTTAATGTTTTAGTTATGAAAAAAAAATCAAAAATCCAAAAAGATTTTATTGTTTTGTTCTTTAAAATTGAAAAAATTAAAAATACAAAAAGAGTTTATTTGTTTTGTTCTTACGTTTATTGAAAAATTTCAAAATCACAAAAATATTTTTTTCTTTAAACTGTGTGTTGAGAATTTGATACAGGGATACAATGCGAAGAGGTCATACATTTATGTTTCTATGGGAAGGTATTAATTTTTTTTACAACTAGTTAGGATGTCCCTAGAAGCATGCTGTTGTATGTAGACCTCAAGCCTCGAATGATTCTATGTGTGGAAAATGAAAGCCTTGATGAAATAATCACATGAACATTTCTACCCAACAAGGCTTGTATTCACATAAATCAACAAGAGCTACCTTACTCTTCTCATATGAGTTAAGAGTTTTTTGTTTTGTCCACATCATAACAGAGGTACAATTTGATTATTAACCAATCTTTTTAAACAAAAATGTTCTTCAAATCCAAATTTTTTTGAAAAGGATTTGTCCTTGAGGTCTTTGATAAAACCAATCAAAACCTAGACAACTCAAAACTCTGTGTTTAAGATCTAACATCATGAGACCGTGATGGAAGTGAAACCCAAAAATCATACATCTTTAAGGAATTGACGGGGAACTTTGTTCCAGATTTTTACGACACCTTTGTTTTAGTATCAACAATTTCGAAACTTCAAATCATATTCAATTCGCATGCGTGGTCTTGATCAAATATTTACAACCAAGAATATTTGTTACCCAACAAGATCCAAACCAACTTTTTCTTGAATATGATTTCAGTGTAAGTTTCATTCGCAAATTCCTGTCATGATAAATATTTTCACAAGCCAACTTGTCACTGACTACACTGGTCAAACAAGTAATTTCATTTACAATTTCTCACCTTATGTTAAGGCTGATATGTAATGAAATTTCAAACCAACCCAAAATAACCTTTAAAAGAAGCTCTTCGAAACTTCTTTACAAGTATTCGATTGTAATTCACGGGAAAATACACAAGCTGTTGATTATCTCTCTCGATAATTAACGAGGCAACCTTTGCCTGGGGTCTTACTGCATTCATGTCAAAATAAATTTTTGACATCACTACATTCCAGATATTTCTTGTTTCTTGTCTTATTTCATTGGCACAATGCACACACTAAATCCTTGAGGTTCTGAGTAACACCAACTCAGACTGATGATTTCGCAAGACTGACATATGACTTCGCTTTAAATCCCAAAAGTGAAAGAGCCCTGCTTCCATGCGAAGGGTTTTATCGGTTCGTATTCTATAACGGTTACTTGACAGGCTGTCTACTAAAATTGGTTGGTATTCTATCCGGTTTTTGAGGAGATGTGACAGTTACTTTTTACTGCATAGTGATCTTTTACAGCCATGATCCGGGATTCAAGGTGCCACATCAGATTACATTAAATGCATCCCGCTTTAATTTCAAATCAAAGTTTGAGTAACCTATAAAAGGGGCATGAAGAACACTGTGTACGGTTACACAAACAAGAATTCTCACAAATCTTCAAAGCATTCATCTTGATCCTATACTTCAAATCTCTTTCAAACCCTACAATGGCAATCACAAACTCAAACACTGATGAGGTCCTTTCTCAATCCCTAATGAAGATTCAGAGCACAAACTATCAGGTTGATCCCAAAGTATCTGCTTACCCAGAAGAATTGAAGATGCTAATTGTGGCTTTGAAACGATCACCGTTGTCACTGCCATGTTCCGATTCTTCCCAGTTCCAATGATCTGGTTATCCCATGCTGCATCTACGGCTTCCTACAATCACACGGCGGATGTGATTACTTTCAACCTCGTTAACAACAAGAGGGTGAAACTGTCCAAGAACTTGTTCGTGGAGTTCTTGGAGATTCCCAACAACCCACCTTTTGTGAAACCGGTCAACTCTCAGATTATCCACATGTTTAATGAAATGGGCCATCAACCGGAGTTGGAGAAGATCAGTGATTTCCGGAAGTCGGGATTACCCTGTATTTGGAATTTTCTATTTGGAATTTTCCTCAGGTGTCTTACAGGAAGATCTGTTGGTCTGGACAGAGGAAGAGTCGAAGTGTATGCCATGGTAATGGGTATATACTATGACATCAATGTAGATTACGCAACTCAACTGTGGAAGGAATTCGTCAAAAGTCTTGAAAACACGAATTCGGAGAAGGGGATATCATGTGCTAGGTACTGGAGTCTGATCTTGGAGAAAGAGTACAAAAAAGAAGCAATTACGGCTGAAGCAGATGTTGTAGTGGCTGAGTTTTCACTTTACCAATTTCCAAAAGTGGTAGAAGATGATGAGGCCATATTCACCAGGGTAGCTCGCATTCCGGATGCGATGCTTCGCAAAGTGTCTCCTACTCACAAAGTGTTGGTGAGATATTTGCGAACCATTGACACGGCTGATAAGTCGGGTGTCTTACCGGATGTTGCTTCTCCATCCAAGAAGAAGAAGGGGAGTAAGAAATCTGCGAAGGGTTCACCTTCACCAACAGTTCAAAAAGAAGACGTGCAAAAAGATGTTTTACCCTCCAAATCTGGAGTGTTAAAACAAATTCGCAAGGCGGAGGTGAGTAGTAAGGGAGTTACTATTCGCAGCATTCCTGCACCAGTTTCTCCTGGGCAGAAAAGACAAAGGGCGGAAGATGTTGCGAAGAATATGAAACGCACACTGGGAAAGAAGAGGAAGATGGTGATTCACAATGAATCATCAGATGACGAAGTTGTCCCTGAAACTCCACCTATTTCTCTACCTATCACAACCATGGTAACTGTTCCTCTACCTATTTCTCAACCTTCACAAATTTCACCACCTATTTCTCAACCTTCGCAAAGTTCACTAATTATTTCTCAAACCCAACTACTCGAAATAGATCTTACCAAATCAATTACTGAGGAGGTACCTATTTCGGATACGGTTGTCAACGTATCTGATACGGGGGCACCTATCCCGAGTGTTGCATCCACACTACCCATCATCACCACTTCATCCATATTTGACCATGCCCTTCAGAACCCATTCACCACTCTTTTCCCATCTCAATCACCTGAAAATCCTATACCTTCGCAACAAATGTCAGATCCAGAAGTCGAAGGAGGTGCTTTTGGTGGTGTCCTTGATGACATTTCTTTTGATTCTGAGGAAGAAGAAATTCCTGATCATATGCTGATGACAGGAAAACAGTTCAAAATCCTTAATCAAAAATTGAAGACAATTATTCAATCACAAGCTGATTCAGGGAGAATGTCTTCGATTTCAGCAATGGAGGTGGATATAATGATTAAAGGGGCTGAGAAACGTATTTTGGAGAAAGTTGATCAGTCTGACAAAAATAACGAACTCCGAGTGCAAACTCAAGGGAATAATTTCACGACTACCCTTAAAGATCTTAAAGCTGCCAACAAAGAAAGACATCTTCTTTTTATTCAAGATGTAAAGAAAGTTCGTGAAGACGTCAACTTCAAAATTCAAGAGTTGAAGTCTGACATTGAGAAGGATCTGCAAGCAGTAAACACAAGACAGGAAGATCTTCACAAGCAGGTTGTGGAAATTTTGTCTCAAATCCACAAACTCAACAACATTCCTGTTGCTGCTGATCAAAATGTTGCCACTATGGAGAAGTTTGATATCTTGATCAAATTAGTCACGGAGCTCAAATCCGCAGTTTCGCAGTCTTCTACTTCGCAAATCATTACTCCAGAATTCTTGTCTCTAAAGATTAACACTTTAGAACAAGCCATTCAGAAGGCTCTAGCTCCGATATCGAACTTTAGTTCTTTACTTCCGAAGGGTGCTCCACCTGTTTTCACAGGGGTGCAAGGGGGAGAGAAGAGTCGAAGTAAAGAAGTTGATGCGAAAACAGTGGGGAAGGTCATTTCGACTCAATTGGTTGCAACTATTCCAATCCCTACCAAACCGATTTCTTCAACAACAATAACTACAAAAACAATTTCTAAGGGAATTGTTATTGGAGGAAATGAAGGAGGTTCGAGTTCTCAACCTCAGAAGGATGTATCAGGGAAGGGAAAGGGCATCCTTTATGAAAAATCGAAAGAGGAGTTAAAAGTTGATGCCGAAGCTGAACTAGAAAGAATGAGACAGGTCCAAAGCATAATGCGACAACGTGCAAGTGATCCTCCCTCAATGAACAAAGGAGATCCTGCGAAGCTTTACTCTTACGAAACGATAGAGTCTAAAGTAGTAGGAAGGGAGATGTACGAGTTCGAGAAAAAGCCAAAACGAAGTTACGACATTGCGAACTCAGATCACTGTCAGCTGGACTTCCCTATAAATGAAATGCTGTTCATCACTGCACAGTACAAGATCAGTGAGAAATTTGATAATCCAGATGACTACACTCATATGAAAATCAGATTTCATGTTGTTCTTGCGAAGAATCCTGATGAAGTCTGGTCCCTGATGAAGATCAAGAAGGTGCTCACGATAAAGAAAGATGTTATGTTCGAAGACATGCTTCTGAACTTTCGATATTTTGTCATCAGGGCAGACAACAAACAATATGACTTCACTATTGATGACTTCCCACTGATGAACTGCAATGATCTTATTCAAGTAGCTTTGATTCTGAAGAACATGGAAGAGAACAAGCTTAAAGGCTCAGAGACTGATGTTTTCAAAGTCGGGTTTGCGCATGTGAAGACTTACATCGACAACTATTTCGATTGTCTTGCACTGACTGATGAGGAGTTGGCAAATGTTCTTGGAAGAGAAGTGAAGGTTCCATGGGAAGATACTTTGACACAATCAACATTGTCGAAGTATGTAGTGGGTGAGATTTGCCTTAAACCTTTTGGCATGGTGTTTTCGGGAAGAGACACTAAGGGCAAACCAAAGAAGTTCTTGTTCAAAGCTTCAGAAATCGAAAGATACAATTCTTCGCAATATACGCACTTCATTGTACGTATGAATAATTGCAAGAAAAACACAAAAGGTGACAAGAAGGACTTGAAGAAGGTGATCTCCTGGTATGGAGAAGTGTGAAGAACGATTCACTCTGCAATTCAAATGCTTTTAGGTTGAATTGTATCGACTGTTTACAAAGGGGGAGAATGTAGATGTTAAGTTGTAAAAGTCGAATAGTGTCTTGTAATGATTCGCATTTTATATGTATTTTACTAAGTCAATGTTAAATGCGAAGTACTGCATGCGAAGTTTCAATGTATTAGACTTAGTATACTTTTTGTAAGTTCCCTATAAATAGGGACGTAGGCTTGAAGTAGAAAGAGAGATCGAAACACAAAAACACTCTTTAGCCTATTCTGTAATCAGTCTTAATGAAATGAGATCTGATTAATATTTACTTCGTGTGTTCTTTATCTTTCATCATTCAAATCTATTGTTTTACATCTTAATTCTCGATAACAGTTCTCAACAACTTCATAATTTTTCACACAATTATGATCGACTATGAGATTTTAGAATAATAAGACTATTAGTGGATTAAACGTGTTAATATATAATATAACAAGTATTTTTGCGAAGATCATATCCAAATATATTAAAACAATAAGTAATAGATGTTGTCACGATGCTCTAATATACAAATACTAAATCCAAATTAAATCCCATTTTCAAAATAACAAAGTATTATAGTTGAAGTGTAACCATTCGTAATTAGCTTAAGAAAAGACTTTATTAATGGGTCAAACTAAATTTAGTTTGTGTGAATTTTATGAATACGATCATCTTCGTATTTAGCTTTATTCTAAGTATAGTTAAATATCTTGGAGAATGTGATTGGTGTTCTGATGTGATTTATAGTCTCTTAGCTTAATTAAGTATACTCATGAACTCACAAAAGATTTCTTTGTGATCCTTGGATGCTAGGACTCAACATAGTTTTTCAATAAATTTATTTATCCAATCATATGTGATTACAACTTCTAAAGTAGTGTATTCTTATTTTGTAGCATATTGTTTTATTTTGTTTTTCTTGAACCTCATTCCAACAAAACTTTATCTTCATTCCATAATGAAGTCATAATCTTATTACTATATATATATATATATATATATATATATATATATATATATATATATATAGAGAGAGAGAGAGAGAGAGAATCAAGAGTTTAGGGGGTAAAGTGTAAAAAAGAAGGGGACTCGATGAGTAGGTATGCCGACTCGCCGAGTCGGAGCGGGATTTTGGTCGCGAGTTAAGTGACCAACTCATCGAGTCGGTAGTTGGACTCGACGAGTTGGTGCTGAAGAGAGAAAAACCCTAATCTCAGGGTTGTGCCCTATATAAAGAATGTTATGTTCCTCCTTCAGCCTCTTTACCTTCCCTTTGAGTTCCATAAACCCCAAAATTCGTGTGAGGCTTCATTGTTGAGGAGATTGGGGGCTTAGAAGAGGAAATTGGTGGAAGGAGCTTGAGAAATTGGAAGTTAGCATCAAGGGCTTGTATAGATCGGTGATCTACATCAGTTTTGGGCACATCTCTGAGGTAAGGAGCCTTATCTTAAGCTATTTCCTTTTTGGTTTATCCTTGGTGGTTATTTTGGGAGTCCCTTAGCTTGTTTTTAGACCTATCTCGGATTTGGGAGTTAGATATGGGGTTGCTGCTCCAGATCTAGACTCATGATGGCTTAGAATATCATAAAGCTTTAGTTCTTGGGTTGTTAGTAAAGCCCTTTTATCTAAAACCCAAGCCCTAGTGTGTTTTGGGCTTATATCTCCTTGGTATCACGTAAAGTTTGCAACTTTACGTGAAGGATAGCTTGTAGAAGGGTAGATCTATGGATTGGAGCCCCTGCATGGCTTGAAAAGCCCCTGAATAGATTGAGAACTGGAGATACTCGGCGAGTCATATGAGTGTACTCGGCGAGTTGTATGAATATGTGCATGAACTCGGCGAGTTGGAAGAACAACTCGACGAGTCTGTTGAAGATTGGCTTGGACTCAGCGAGTCTGTTCTTGGACTCGGCAAGTCTGGTCATGGAACCCTAACCTTTTCTGGTTAAGTTGTGAATCGGTGAGTCGAGAGACGACTCGATGGGTTGAGCAGGATGGGACTCGAAGATTCTTGGACTCGACGAGTCAGCGGGTTGACTCGGCAAGTAGAGTCAGTCAGGAAGTTTGACTTTGACCAAGGACTTTGACTTTGACCAAGAGTTGACCAGTTGACTTCTAGGGGTATTTTGGTATTTATTGGTATTTATTGAGTTCAGTTATTTGGTGTTGACCAGTGGAGGGGTCGTGTCGGTGGTTGGGGCAGCGTGATCTTATTTCTTTAGCTGACAGTTGCAGGTGGGTCTTCTCACCATACCAATGGGTCTAAGGCACCAAGGTCGGCCCATCTTATGTTGTGTGATATGATAGTTAGCTTTATGCTAGGTGGTATGCTGGTAATTATGTGATATGCTAGATGTCTTTGTGATACTTGCATGGAAGACAATGTGGGGTAGCCCATGACATAATGGTATAAGACCATGGGGGTAGCCACGACATCCTTACAGGTTTATGTACGTGTTATGTGTAGATATTTATGTGATGCATGATAGGCTATTTGGTTATATATGGTATTTGCAGGGAAGACCCCGGGGGAAGCCCGTGGCATTGGATGTAAGACCATGTGGGGTAGCCCATGACAGTCCTAGGTAAAGACCATGTGGGGTAGCCCATGGAATTGGATGTAAGACCATGTGGGGGAGCCCATGGCAGTCCTAGGTAAAGACCATGTGGGGTAGCCCAATGCACTATTAAGGTTTTATGTATGCAGGGCTTATGTGATATATGATAGCTTTTATAGCTAACAGTATATATGATACGTGTGTAGCTTTTATAGCTAACAGGATATGTGATATGTGGTTTGTGTGAATGGTATGCTCTGGGAAACTCACTAAGCTTCGTGCTTACAGTTTTGTTTATGGTTTCAGGTATCATCGTTTTGGAAAGGAAGAGCTCAAGTTGATCGCAGTGCACACACCTATGATTTCCGCAATGAATGATTTTGGGATAAACGATTTGATTGACTATGATTTGATTATTTGAATTAAATGATATCAATGTTTTAGTTATATTAAAAATGAAATTTTTACCCCTGATTTTTGGGACGTTACAATTATAGTTTAAAATTTGACGTTATTAGCAACGAAAGCATGTTGTTTTCAATAAACTAAAACCATTTTATCCCACAAGGATAATTTTGTAATAACTTATAAATATTAAACATAAACAAAGAAGAAGAAAGTATAACAAGCTTTGAAGAATTTGGTTCCTTTTGGCAATTAGGAAGTTTTTGAAGATGGCTTTAAAATTCTAAGTAGAAGTTATCTATAATGTATCTACCAAGCAAGATTTGAACCATCAAAATCTGCTAGTAACACTTGTTAATAAGTTGTTCTTAAGCTTTAAGACTTGTACTAAATAAATCATTAAAGAAAACCAATTTAAAGAGCCAAGAACTTTTCCTTCAGCATACAAACATCGGCCTTCTGCACGAAGCTAGACCGACACTTTTGCCTTAAACATAAATTTGGTCCACACCTTTCCCTTCAACATGCAATTGGTACACACATGACCTCCAACATGAAGTTGGTATGTTCGAGTATCTTGGGTTTTAACACAAAGCTAGAACGCCTCAACTCACCACAAGATATGTCGATACACACACACATGTGTGTGTATATATATATATATATATATATATATATATATATATATATATATATATATATGTGCTTAGGTTATTTTGGTTTTACTAACTATTTTGTGCCAGAATGCATAGATCTGGACCCTCGGATGGAATAAAATCAAATGTCATGATCTGAGAGTCTATAATATTACAATAGACTAGCATGCACCATATAATCACACAATTTTCAACATAAGGGTATTTTGGTCAATTTACATATATTAAAAAAAGGAAATTTTCGGATTTTAAGGGATAATTAATTCATTTATTTTTAAAATTTTGAATATTTTAAATTAATTCAAATTTAAAAATCCGATTTTATTCTGTCAGAATGACAGAATGCAAACCATAAACTAGTAAACATATTTTCGATTTTATTCTTGCAAAATATATTTCCAATGCAGTTATATCTGATAATTGACCTGGTTTAAGAATAAGATATTATTTATATACATCCAACCTGGGTCTATGATCATATTCTTAATATACATCTGAAATTAAATACAAATTCATAAATATTCTTACAAACTAATATCCTTATACATTTTAATATATATATATATATATATATATATATATATATATATATATATATATATATATACATCTGAAATTAAATACAAATTCATATAATTCTTACAAACTAATATCCTTATACATTTTAATATATATATATATATATATATATATATATATATATATATATATTCTACCAGAATATCATCAAAAAATGAATAAAATTCTTTAAAAAATAGCATTATTGTATATACAATTATTGAACAAATACACTTAATCCTCTTCAATGGTCCATATAATCAACTTGATCTTCACATATATACTTGTTGAACTTGATTCCAAA
This sequence comes from Lactuca serriola, assembly GCF_051521515.1. NCBI lineage: Eukaryota > Viridiplantae > Streptophyta > Magnoliopsida > Asterales > Asteraceae > Lactuca > Lactuca serriola. The sequence goes on along the minus strand of NC_136411.1, from coordinate 71,711,305 downwards.
TATTTCTCTTGTATGATCAGTATTGAATTCCTTCTCCATACAATTCTGAAAGAATAAGATACATTACTCGTTAGTATTACCAAACATTCTCCAAGACATTCTAACATAATGCATTTATATAAATAAATTCCAAGAGAATATATTACATAATGCACTTAAATCATAGTCTTTTCTTCTACATGCATAAACATTCTAAAGCATATATAAATGTATTTTGTCAGAATTACTAGCAACACTTGTTTTATGTAATATATATATTCTCATATAATGAACATGTGTTTGCATTTTGATATGAAAAAGAATCCATAGCTTAACCCTTTTCATGTAAATTCTGACAGAATACATTCTAACAGAATACATAGAATACATACCACTATTTTCTTATTCCAGTAAAATAGTAAACAACACACATATGCAAAATCCATTGCAATTTGCAAGCAAAATCCACTTTGTCAAAACTCAATCAAACAATATTGAATCATGTAGGAACAAGAAATGCAAAATCTATCTCATCTAGTTTAATACCAACAATAAAAGAGCGTGAAATGGGATTGAAGAAACCGAATGCAATTCCAAAGTTAATCCAAATCAACTAGTATCAACTTGTTGTTATGAAAAGGGCATCCAAACCAATCTAAATTAAGTTATATATTTCAGAAAAGAATAAGAAACAAAGATAAGTAAAAGCATTAAAAATTATTAACTATTTTTTCATTGAAGCATTTTATCGAACACATAGAGGTCATGACAGAATCATATCCAACAAATCTGACAGAAACTGGCCATGGAATATATGAAGTCAAAGAAGGATGAAATAGAAACAAATCGATAAGATTTATAGTTATATTATAGCAATCAAAAATTGGAAAAAAAAAACTTGTCAAATAAGAATTTGAAAACTTTTACCAATTCTACGTTGTACCACCAAACAATAAGATTGAATAGGTCGGCATCCAACGCAAAGACACAAATATACCAAGTCAGACAATAGGGTAATCGATTAACTAGAAACATGAGAAGTGAATGTGAAGCTGGAGATCGATTGATCGATTAAAGCAAAAAATGAGTTTATTAAAAGAAAGAAAAGCTTAATAATTGATTGGAGAAGGATAATTACCTGGTAATGAGTTTTGAATCTTGATGATCGCTTGTAGAAGAAGAAGCATAATTGGTGGACCAGAAACGATGGGGAGTTCGATTTAAGGATAATATTCTAAATTTATATTTGTTTCTTACGTGATATCAGGAATATCAATTATCTATCATAATTAACTATGCAAAGATTACTATAATACCCTTAAATGATTTATTTATTTATTTGTTTATTTTCCTAAATTCCTATTGGTGCATTCATGCACACAATAGTTGCTTGAAACATTTGAACCTAGTTCTCTCTCTCTCTCTCTCTCTCTATGTGTGTGTGTGTGTGTGTGTTATAGATAAACGAAAAACTCAACACAACAGGCAACTAATTAACTAGTCCACCAGCCTAACAACATACTACAACATAACCACATCCTAACACACAAGGATACATACTACAATATATTGTATAGTAAGAAAAAACACACGAATTCCAGAACTAAATCTGACTACCCAAAGTCCTAAAGAATCAACTACACAAACCACTTAAACCAAACACAGGTTAAGCCTCAATCTATAGCTAAAAACATATAACTTTAACCTAAAAGTCAAACTGGTCAAAAAGCCAAAAATTCGACAGCCAAGGTCAAAGTCAACGATAAACAGCCTTCAGGTCGTGACCCTTGACTAGTTGTGTCGAGGAGCATAAAACAACAAAGTAGTCGGGAATTCTCCAAAAGCACATTGTGGCCCGCAATAGGTCCAACCGTGATATCTGGCTTAACTATCTTCCACTTTAAGGACTTAATCCATTAAGTCCAAAACCTCTAAATCTCATATATGAATCACACAATGGTCTTAATGGATAAAGTCTCCAACTTTATCCATTCCAATGACTTAATCAAGCAAGATCTTAAACCCTAAGTCCATTAATCTCTTAAAGAGCTCATAATTTGTGTATGGACTCAAAAGAACCCATGCATGGACCATTTTCCCCAACATGAAAGGTCCATAAGCATAATACAACATTAAAGAGATATGAAGTTCAACAAAGTCCAACAACATAAGGATTTGGGGCCAAAAATGATCACAAGATCATCCAAAACTTAGATATATGAGATAAAAACATAAAGGTGAAAGATTTATGCCCACCAAGGTCTAATGATGAGAAAAGCTTCTAGATATAAACTTGAACCCCACATTCTTGCTCCAAAGAACACTTCCATCATCGTCAATCTTCATAAAATGGAAGAAAATGTTCAAACTCCCTAAAAGAGGCTAGGGTTAGGGTAAGGAATGATCTCAAAGGATGGAGGTTGCCAAAATGACCCAAAACACATAGGTAACATCATTAAACATGAACTAAAACCATAAAAATGAAATGGGTTTAGGTTGCACAACTTTCTCGTTATGACACTTTATGTGTCATGTCGTGAAAAGCCTTACCCAACAATGCCCAATTCAGCTTAAGCCCAAACTGCCTTTCAGCCTAAAACTCAACCTTTTATCCAAAGTCTTAAACTTTTAGCCTAATAACCTCATTCATTTAAGGTCCAAACTTCATCCCTTTAAGCCTAAGACCTTCTTTCATATTAAACTAAAGTCCGCCATTCCAGACTAAGACTAAGAAACATCCTGAAACTGGGTGTTGCATCAATCACATGGCCGTTGATGCCTCTACAAAACCTCCATCAACACCTTGATGTCTCTGCAATCACGTTTAATTCGAGGATTCTATAGTGAAATCGAGGATTCTTTAGTGCCATTTGCAATCTTGCTGACACTTTTGTAAATTTTCATCTATTTTTTTTAAATCAGATTTAAAAATTATTGATTTTTAAGCAATTTATTGTCGACAACTTATTTTGTGAAGTTGATTCACTAGTGGATTCTAGTCGGTTGTTTTTATGTATTCACCGAAATCATTTTTTCTGTGATTGGCATTCTACTATATTATTTGTGTTAGAATATGTCACTTTGTTTAATTGTTTTATTTTTTTTAGTTTATTCGATAATCAATTAACTGTCCCCAAGAAGGTACGAAACAAGTATGATGACTTTGGTGGGATGTTAAAAGTACGTCGATGTTACGGGTGATAGCAACAAAGTTCATTGGTATTTTTGGCCATCTTTGATTATTAATTTTATGTTGGTTATTGTTGATGACTTGATGCTGATGGGTTTTAATTGTATGTTGTGTACTTTGGAGTTTGCATTTTTATAACTTTTTATATAAAAGTTTATTTATTCTCTTTAGAAGGGTATTATAGTCTACTTTTGATATTAATATATACAAGAGACAATATAAGGTAATATGATTATTTTTCATCATTCACCGGAGTCAATTAGAAATATAATCAAATAACATTGTTTCAATCAGATGTGAACTCAATCAAAACTTATAACTCAGTCAGCAACTATCAAACGATCAACCTTCTATATAATTAAATTATTTAATTCAAATATTGATGATAATGTATAGAAACTTAAAAATACTATCCTAGAGATAGGTCTTAATTGTTTTAATGAGCAGTTGTAATGTTGTTAATAGAAACATATAGAATTAAATCAAACAAATTTAAAAAATTTGACATTTTTTTAAAACGAATATAAACAACATCGAAGAAACAATAAAACTAAAAACAAAACATTTTAAAGACCACAGGAAAAATGTAATTGAGAAAACCAATACATATTTAGAAAACGAAAAAATATAACTAAAAATTTGTTTAAAATTGAAACGAGATAATGACGATTATTATGGCCCTGTTTGATATTCATCTGACCGAGTCAGGTCAGACATTTTTGGCTGACTCGGTCAGACGAAAGGTGTTTGATAAACAAAATCTTGGCGTCTGACTCGGAAAGCAAGGTCTGAGAGAAAGAAAACAAGGCTTTCCAGTAGTACCCGTGGCTTGGATAAAAATTCGTAGTTATTGAAGGTTACAAGATAGAACTTGAGTCTCCTTTGTAGAAAGAATGATGCTTACCAGCAAGCTCAAGGGCTTTTTGTATTTTATCTCAAAAATAATATATTTAATGTCTATTATGTTGGAAGTTATTATTATTATTATTATTATTATTATTATTATTATTATTATTATTATTATTAATGTCTATTATTATTATTATTATTATTATTATTATTATTAATGTCTATTATTATTATTATTATTATTATAAATGTCTATTATTATTATTATTGTAATTGTTGTTATTATTAATGTTGTTGTTGTTATTATTATTATTATTATCATCATATTGTATAGAAACGTGTAGAGCATCGGGGTAAAATGGTCATTTTACACCAGTCAGCACATTCAGTCAGATTCTCAATCAAACAGCATGATTTCTTACTCAGTCAGAATTTCTTACTCAGATAGACCTTTCTCAGTCAGCAACTATCAAACGCGGCCTAACATTTATGATGTTGTGTTTTGTTGTTGCCAAGTCCAAACTACATCAACTCATCAAGCAATGGTGTTTTTTATTTGCAACTATGGTCCCTATGTAATATTAAAATTTCATAAATGGTACATATGACAATAACTATGTTTTTAATTTGTAGAATTATAGAAATAGTCTATGTTTAATAGTAAAATTACATAAATGATCTCTATTTCAGTAAAATGAAAATATCATAGAATCGATCTTTGTGTTTAATTTGTAAAATTATAGAAATGGTCTAAAAGATTTGATATCTATAAAACTACAAAAAGATACAAGGCAAAGCAAAGCACTTGTGACTTTATGTGGGCTAAAGCCCACTAAGGCGGAGAAGGTAAGAGTAAGACAACAACTACCTATTAGCAGCGGTTAACATCCAACCCAACTCCAATTTGGTTAACCAAAAGCCTAGTCATGTGTCTTTAAAGGTTTTCTTTCAGTTTGACAAACAATATTTAAACACTTACATAGTTTTAGAAATAAAAGTTTAGTCGATGTTTTGGCAAAACTATCTGAAATATGTAAAATGACAAAAGCATGTAGATCGACTTATATATATATATATATATATATATATATATAATAAATGGTATATCTTGTAGAATTTTAAAACACTCGGTAAGCTTGTCGAAACATTAGTATAAGTAATTTTTTAAAAAGTTAGATTATAAGCTAATTTATGGTGTATCAAACATAACAATCTAAAAAGCTAGTTTGCTGAGCTTTGGCTCTTTCTAAAAAAAACAACCTAAAAAGCTGAAAAAATAAGTTAATTAAGGTTTGCCAAACATAGTCTTAACATCGAGATGTGGGTACACTCGTAATTATCCCGTATATAAGTTATATAGACAATTATTGTAGGTAAATTTCTTACTTTTTGTAATAAAAGGTTAATACAGCCAATTATTAGTTTATTATCTTATGTGAAAAAACTTATTTATAACATGTATAAAATGAATTATATTCTTAAAGACGTATTAAGATGAAATTTTATAATCAATAGGGAATAGGGAAGCCCTTAATGGTAATACTTACACAAAGAAACTACATCTAACTTGTGAATTCTAAAAATGGTGTTCTTTAGAGAATTTAAGTTGTTAGATTTCTGATCAAGACTCTCTAAAGATGTTAGATTTGTGGTCAAGACACTCAACTCCGAGGAAAAGCAACATGACATAATATAAATATAGATACATCAACAGTCTTTAAGGGTTCATGTTCGATAATTTATTTAGAATTTATACAGATATGATAATATAAAAACTACTCATTTTCCTATTACACATAAGATTGATTATCAATGGAGGCATGAGTAGGCAAAGTTTTTTTCCTCAATGAGCTCTTTTTCTAAAGCATCCATCTTCTCCCTTGCAAACCTATCAATCTTTAGCCCTACACACCATTGCAAATTTTGCAAAATAATTACTCAATAAAAAATTCTAAATATATTCACATTTTACGATTTCACAATTCCATCTAAATGTCATACATGGGTCTTTTTGCACATATCAATATAACCTCAATTGAACTCTAAAAACAATAAGGATATTTTATAATTAAGTAAATTTTTATTGCTTAATGCTTATTATGAGAAAAAAAAAGCAAGTACAATGTCATAATAGAAAAAGAAATGAAAGTAGGATGCTATAATTAACAAATATTAAAAATACATTGCTATCTTTTGCATACAGTGTAAGTTTTTTTATGCTAAAATAATGTTTATTGGAAACATACCTTGAACAATTGACCATTCGCCTTTCTCACAAGTGACAGGGAACGAGTAAATTAGCCCCGGTTGGATACCATACGACCCGTCAGAATAAACTCCCATCGACACCCATGTTCCCTACATCCCAAAATTGCAAAATCAAATAATAATAATAATATAATAATAAAATATTCGATAAATAATAAAAGAAAGCAAAACAAGAAAACAAAGAAGAAGCAATCAAACCTTAGGAGTACCAAGAATCCAATCGCGCATATGATCACACGTAGCACTTGCGGCAGATAACGCACTAGACAACCTTCTAGATTTTATTATAACTTCACCTCTTCGTTGCACATTTGTTATGAACTCCGTGTTCAACCTAAATCATAATCAATATCATTAAAAGTAATCAAAATTTCAAAATAAAAAGTCATTCTGCAAAAAAAAAAATTATTCTTCTAGCAACCCTGGATGTAAATCAGGTACACAGGGGCCCACCAGAAGCCAATCCACATTGGAATTAAAACTTTCACACTGCGACTGCTAATACTTTAAACATAAATTTGAGAAAAAAAAAGTGAAGAGCTACCAATTATCATCGGCAACAAGTTCTTTCACGGATTTATGTCCAACACCAATGTTGACCATAGCATGATTAGCGTCCGGATATTGATTTGAGGAGTGATTTCCCCACATAATAACATTTTTTACATCACCAACATGTACATTTAGATTCTCAGATAATTGGTTTAATGCGCGATTATGATCAAGTCTTGTGAGGGATGTGATATTCTCTTCGGGGATTGAAGGCGCGTATTCTTTCAAGATAAGTGCGTTCGTATTTGCAGGATTAGCAACCACAAGAACCTGCATAATTGAATATCAATCTTAAAATTTTTAGGTCTAATAAACAAAACCCATAATCAGATAGGTATCTTTATTCTTTCAGCAACCCTTGAGCTGAGCTGGCCCACCCCATCCCAGATAGTGTATCATGTGAGATATAAATCAGGTACAGAGGGTCTGTCTGACAAACAAACCTTGCAATTTGTATCTGCATGTTGTTCCAAGGCTGAAGCTTGAGCTTTGTAAATGCCAATATTCTTGGATATTAAATCTTTATTACTCATTCCTTTTCTACGAGGGAATCCACCAAGCATGATTGCAATATCGACACCTTTACAAGCTTCAATAACATCGGTCGTGGTAATAACACCTAAAAGATATATAACAAATAACAAAAGTTAACTTTAGATAAGAATTTATACATGACAATCAATATGTTTAGAAAGTTAACCTTTGAGAAGAGGGAATGCTCCATCCATTAGTTCCAATTTTACCCCTTTCAAGATGTCACCAGCAGGCTCAATATCAAGCATGTGTAGAATTACTGGTTGATCTGGACCCAACATTGCCCCTTTTGCGATCATTGGAAATAGGGCATAGGCTATTTGGCCTGTGACATAAGTTCATTGGAAATTAATAAATCAAGAAATATTAGATAATAATAAAATCCAGGACTTCTTTTTAGAAATGGATGAAATCAGGATAATGTACAGATTTGTTTGCACAATGTATAAGTAATTGATGAATTCCTGAACTTGAATTGACAATTTCTAATCTTGAAAACTGTTTTATAAAATGAATAGTTTTCTTTTCATAAGAATGAAAAGTTGACCAAAAGACATGCCTGCAGCTCCAGTAACAAGCACAATAAGAGGATCTTTTTCAACATCCAAAAAGCTCCATATGTATCTAATGATCCTCCATGACAAATACACACAAACCAAAACAACTCCAACTTTCTGAACAATCTCCAAATTCTCCATTTGGTTTAATAAATCAAAACAAACAAGATACAATGAGAGTTCTTCTACGAGAACAACATTTATTTATACAAAAATCATTGACAGGCCAACCCAACTCTGACAGAAGGAATTTATCAAACACCTGGTGGGCAAGGCAAAGAAACCCTAATTGAGGAATACCAATACAAAGCCCATAAGCAATGCAACGTGATTAATGGAGTCTTGAGAAAGATGACTTGAAGATAGAGGAAAGCATTATGTGATAATGTGCATTTAGTGTATATGTGTATGTGTAGGATGATGGGCAAGTTACCTTAGCTCCCGTGACACTACCCGAATTGGATTCATGGCCATGATTCTGAAACTGGAAAAAACTGATAAACTTTCTGAATGGTGATGATAATAATTTCGAAACACGAAACTGATGGCTGGTTACGTGTTGTGAGAAAGTTGGTTGATAACACGGGTTTCAACTATCAAGAACGAAAACGGACTCCGTTAAAAGATCTGTCGGCATCATCCTCACCTTTAGGAGCCAACTTAATCGACTGGTACTTTAAATTTTGATTGTGATCAGAAGACGAAAAAAAAATTGAGAAAAAAAAAAACAGATATGTCTATCCATTTACTAATTTCTAAATAACACAGTAATAATATATTTTTTTTAATCAAAATCACACCTAAATAGTGATCTTTCTCACATATCACAACTGCATCTACAAAATCACCATGTGATTTTTAGCTGACAGACCTTTTTTTTTAGATGTCACATCTTTTTATATATAGATGTCATTTTCGCTAGATGTCATTTGCGAAAAAAATAAGCTTTCTATTGTAGATTATTAAAATATTTATTTACGTAAATTTCCTTCATTTTATAAAAAAATATAAACTTGAAATTTTCTTAAAATCAATCTCAATCACATCCTCGGAAACATTATGTCTAAACAGTAAGGTCGTTTCAAAGATCAATGTTTTAAGACAGTGGAAGTTTATCTTAAAAGATATTAAATATCTTTTTATTTTTGTTCCTACACATCCTTCTATCCAATTAAATAATAACATGTGTCATATTAATGTATTAAAATATCATTAAATGAGCATTAGATATCCACATGTCACTATTTAATTGGGTATAAGGATTTGTAAAAAAAATAGTAGGAGGATATTTAATTTTTCCTTAGTTTTTTGTTTCTTTTAGAGTTTAAGCTCGTTTTTTATGAGAAAAAGTCATTTTTCGCAAATATCATATGCCACAAGACATTTCTTAAAAAGAAATAGAATGTGTGAGAAAACTATTTTCATAAATAATGTCTATGAAAAATATAATTATTCACCAAAAAAAGTCTAACAAAAACATTTTTACAAATGACATGTGAAAATGATATATATATATATATATATATATATATATATATATATATATATATATATATATATATATATATATATATATATATATATATATATATATATATATATATAATTTTTCGTAGATGCCATTTGTGTGAAAATAACACTTTTTAGCAAAAATAAATAAATGGCATCTATGGATTTTCTAATAAAATATCGTATTTTCCAAAATTTAGGACATTTGTGTTGCCAAATTAAGAAAATTTAGCCTCTAAACGATAGTTGCATAATTAAGAATGAGACAAAAACGTGAGGTAGTTCCGATATTATACACATCAAATGCATTATTGGAACCCCTCAATAAATATGAAGCTAATATGTTCTTTCAACCTTTGTCATATATGACACGAGAGTAGATAAGCCGTGTTAACAAATTGAGTATATATGTTTAATTTTTAAATTAAAATGCAATTTGTGTACGAATCTTGAAATAAGTAACCAAGTATTTCTTAGTTTGGTAACAACTTGCGTGGAAATGTGTTATAAGTCAATCTTTTATGTGGGTTGTTGTCGACTAAGAAATGGTATGTAGTTTTTCACTAGTAATATAGCTTCTCTTTGTAAAAATGTAAGAAAATATCTATATAGAAACTCTAAGTTGTTTGTTTTTATATATTTACTAGGTGTGAGACCCGTGTATTACACGGGTTTATAAAAAACGTTTAATATAAAATTGTAAACATTATATATTTTTTAAAATAATAATTTTACATAAATACAAAGAATATAATAAATAAAGCAAGTAATAAAGGTTGTAGAACATTTATTATGCAATTTAATAGAATGATTTACTTTACATATATAAATCTCATTAAAATGTGGATTTTAAATTTAAGAAAAATGAAAAATTTAAGAAAATGACAAGTGGTAAAGAAATAATTCAAAAACACTTAGAAAATGACATGTGTCAAATTCAATGAGAACATGACATTTGACAAAATTGATTTTCATTTATTAGGTTAAGATGTAAGTTGTTATTTGATAAAATATAATATATATATATATATATATATATATATATATATATATATATATATATATATCCTTCCTAATAAATAAATAACTTTTTGCCACTTGTCAATTTTCTTATGCATTTGGACACATGTAACTTTGTGGTTAATTTTTAGAAATTAATTTCCACTTGTCATTTTATGGTAATTTTTTATTTTCTTAACTAACTATCTAATTTTTAGGTTATAGAAAGTAATTAATGTGTCATTAATTTGTTTCCTTATATTTTCAAATTTTAATATGTTTCTTTCAATATATATAATTCAAAATTGACATATTTCTTTTAAAGTTTATTGTCATTTTAGACAAAATCGTCTATATAAAAAAATAATCAAACTTTATTTCTTTTTATTGACAAACTAAAATAATATTATATGGTCAAAATATAATTATTTTTCTGTAGTTTGTTTTATTAATATAAATTGAATTATTTATTTATTCATCATTTTGTTTGTATATATATTTTAAAATTTTATTTTAAAAAATACTTAATGTTTACACTTTGATATTTAATGTTTTAAAAAAAAATATTTAAAGTTTATATTTTCGTATATAATTTTTTTAATCAACCCGTGTAATACACGAGTTTCACATCTAGTTCAATAATATTTATAAGAGATCCACTAATACCCAACTACAACTTACTTACCACAAAATCAAACCTCTACATAAAAATGTAAACACTTTAACAATTTCACACCCCAAAACCGGAACGGCGGAAACGTTCTGGGGTGTATTACGTCATGTCAAGTATAACAACACATGCATTATAGTAATCAAAGTACAACAAGACATTGCATTAATAGTAATAATTTTACATGGTTACTTTACAATACATTAAAGTAATACAAGTAATAGAATAAATACAGCGTGGTACTAAGCTATCTTCATCAACAGCTCCTGGGATGTACCTGTCTAATTTCTGACCTGAGAATACAAGTTATTTGAAAAGCGAGTATCAACATTTTTACAAATGCTGGTGAGTTCATAAGTATTTAGTGACATTTATCCAAATAACTTTATAAAGTAGTAGTTTAAGTGTTTACTGTGTATTAGAGTTCTTTCTAAAAAATCCTACATTTTCTTTAATAAAGCAGCCTTCTACCAAGACTGGTCAGTGTTATGTGGTAAAAAGTCATTTTCCCTAACTTGCTATCATTATTAAAATACTGAATTTGATTATTGAGGAAAGCAAACGACATCCGGGAATAACATATGCCTCAGCAACGAGAACTGCTGACTAAGGCAAGGAATCATAGACTCCAGGAGAGTATCGAACAACGACACGCCTGGTATAATCTAACAAATAGAGACTCGGACCCCAGAAGGTACCAAATGAAAGGTACAGCTGGTAAGGTCTAAAACAGTGAAAAACAGACCCCAGACAATATCAAATGAAAGATACGTCTTGTAAGGTCAAAACAGAGAAAACAGACCCCAGACAGTATCAAATGAAAGATACGTCTTGTAAGGTCGAAACAGTGTGACTTTGAAAATGAATTACCAGCATACAGTGTAAATTGCCGGTGAAATACCGTTACCTTAAAGCCAATGAATTATAAGGTAACCCGGGATACTCGTAACCATACTGACTAGAGTACCAGACGCCCTACAAGCGTCTAAAATATGACATTTGTCACCCGTTGACTTGGTAGGCCGGGACTGTAGCTAGCAGTCTGGGTGCGGGGTTGTCAATCTCGTATAGATCTATACACACAATGTCCGCTCTCCCTACAGGAGATTCTGGTTACCATCTAGACGACGGAGAAGGTCGTGTCCTGAAGATGCATCCCAAATAATGGGTAGAGACTTCCAAATAGTGGGTAGTGTGTAAGTGTTAAACTAGAGGTAGAGACTTCCAAATAGTGGGTAGTGTGTTTCTAATGTAAGTGTAGACTAGAGGTAAAGACCCTTAACTGAACTGACTAGAGAATTCCTGTATGTCCATACTCATATACATAATATATAACTAATGAATCAAACGACCTTCGGACAGCCATCCGATCCCACCAGACCACATCTCAACGAAGAAAAGGAAATAGGGCGGACGAGCATTCCTAAGTCTTTCAATCATTACTTATATGCACCTATATAAGCACAAACATACATCTAACTACGACTGAGTTTGTATCAAGTAGAAGTGATTCTTGTGAAGTAGGAGTGTCTAACAAGTGAAGTAGGAGCGGTCGCAAGTGAAGTAGGAGTGTCGAACAAGTGAAGTAGGAGCGGTCGCAAGTGAAGTAGGAATGTCGAACAAGTATAAGCGTATCATGAAGTAGAGACGACAATAAGTGAAGTAAGAGCGTCTATCAGGTATAAGCGACTACAAGTATAAGTGAATTAGAGACAATAACAGGTATAAGCGTATCAGGAAGTGAAAGCATTACCAAGTAGGAGTATAAAATAAGTATAAGCGAAGCAGCAGTAACTAACAAGTAAAAGTATACATTGTGAAAGAGAACTTTGATTAAAATCTTGTAAAACCTTTATAAACCAGTTTAAAGTGAGTTTTAAATAAAGCAGTATAAATAAGAGTCTTGAAACAAACGAAAAACCTTTTTGAAAACCATTATAGTGTCCTACTCGGTAAAATAGTATACAGTGTGGTAAAATCTTATGCATGCGGGTTATCAATCACATGTGATTGATATGATAACTGGCATGTTTAACTTGTATTCCCCCCTATAAAACATGAAAAACATTTAAAAGGTTCATTCAGGGGTATGAACTCACCTGGTGTGAGTAGGTCCGACGAGGGTGCCGGTTGGGTGTTTGGGGCTTGATTACTCGTGATGTCCCTATGCAAAATGTAATAATGTCCATATATAATTAACTAGATATACATTCACTAATTATATTGAACATTACACTCCAACGAGGTTAAACACCTCAAAACTAGCGTTTGGAGTGACCCGGGTGACATCTACGGACGTGAAATGGCACTAGGGACTTGGGATTTGAGTTTACTCCCCAAGAGTAAACATTCAAGGGAGTTTACAGCCACATAAAACATACATACATGAGTTCACAGCCGTGAACTCATGTTGGTGCGATTTTGAGTGTTTAATGGCTTGTTTGGACTTGGGGATTGTTGGTATGAATTTCTAAAATGCCTTGGAATTGACTAAATGAATTTATACAATTTAAAAGGGAGTTCACGACTGTAAACTTGGAGTTTACGGCCGTAAACTCTCCTATGGTTAAGGATAGTTGATTTGAGGCACTTAAAGCAATCACATGTGATTCTAGTAATTTTTCCAAGCCTTGGGATGATTTAAGGGCATCATTTAACATACTTTTATGAGTTTACGGCCTAAGGGTATGTGCCATGGCCGTAAACTCTTGTATGATACATTTTGATATGTTTAAGGCCTCCTGACTATTTTTAGATGGTTCTAGGATTTACCACAAGGCTATTGGTTGAGTTTCAAGGCATTTTGACATGTTAAAAGGTGTTTACTCCCCATGTTTGAGGGGTTTACGGCCCAAGAATGATCCTTGGCCGTAAACTCCTTTTTACTCCTCAAAATTCATGATTTAAATGTTTCAAGTCCCGATTTGTAAGCCTCAAAGTCGTATCTAAGTCCCAACAATGATTTGGAAGGGTTAAATGGCTCTAAACCCCCATTTTTATGTGTTTACGGCCTATGCATGTGCCTTGGCCGTAAATACTTGTTCCAGGTCCTAATTCTTAATTTAAACATTAATTTGAAGGCTAAAGAGGTTAGATAACAAGTTAGGAATGTTACCTCTTTGATTTGGAGCCTTAAATCTATGTTTTTGGACCTTAAACTTGGGTGAGGAGAGAGGTTAGAGAGAGAGGGTGGAAAAGCTCCAAATGGAGTTTACTCCCCCTTATATATGGGTGGGAGTTGGAGCTCAGTGATATTCTACCCGATACTGTCGTTAGACAGGGCTTTTGGTCGCACCCGATTTAGTGGTCGTAATAATAAAAACTAACATTTTCCAATTTAGTGGAAATATGTGTCATGTGTTTTTATTTCCTTATATCACGACTTAACATATTAAATGTAAACAAATGGAACGTTTATTAAATTGACGACCTCCAATTAACGGAACTTTTATAAACTGGAATATTCCGTTAACGGTAACGGGGAAATGTAACGGAACAACTTGGGTTGTCACAATATATATATATATATATATATATATATATATATATATATATATATATTGTAACGCCCCGATTCCCGTGTATCAATTTGTGGTGATAATTTCTCATGATTTCAAGGTCTACTCGACGAGTCGGTTGCCTGACTCACCGAGTAGCAGCGGGCAGATCCGCGTGTTTAAGTGACCTACTCGCCGAGTCCAAGGAGGGACTCAACGAGTAGGAACTGACAAATGAAACCCTAAATTCCAGGGTTTTGCACCCTATTTAAGGAACCATTAGCCTCCATTAGTCCCTTACATCCTTTATAGAGTCCAGAAAACCCTATTTCGTGGGAGAGCTTCATTTGAGTGTGTTTTTGAGCTTTGGAATGTGAAACTTGTGAAGGGAGCTTGAAATGTCAAGTAGTTAGCAGCAAAGGACTCATGTGGATCTGCAAAATCTATCTCAGTTAGCTTCATTTGAGGTATCAGTTCATGATCTTGGCCTCATTGCTTTCTAGATCTCTTTGGATGAAATTAGGGCTTCTTGGCTTGGTTATGAAGCTATTATTGGGTATGAGCTCAGATCTGATGTTGTAACTTCATATCTGAACTCTCCTTGATTTGTAAGTCCATAAAGCTATCTGCATTGGCAAGTATGAACCCCTCCTTAAGTGTAAAACCCCATTTCAAGTTTGGTTTTGGCATTTTGGGTCATTAGAGCCTTGCATGCACGTAAAGGTTGCAACTTTACGTGACAAGCATGCCTTGGGAAGTTGGATATGCAGTATGGAGGCTTAGCATGGCTTAGAAAGCATCTGTATGGATGAAGGACTGAAGGGACTCGGCGAGTCGAATGGTAGACTCGGCGAATCATATGAAGATGGTCATGAACTCGACGGGTTGATTGAACAACTCGGCGAGTCCGATGAAGATTGCCTTGGGCTCGGCGAGTGGCATGGTGACTCGGCGAGTTGGCAGGTAATGCAAGGAACTCGGCGAGTAGTTGAGGGTACTCGACGAGTTGAGGTCAACATGGACTGTTGACCTTTATCGTCATCGTCGCTATCATAGTTGACTTTGACTTTGACTAAGGGTTGACCGTTTTGACTTTTGAGGATAATTGGTAAGCGGGTATTTATAAATTGGATCATTGATGGTTAGGTGTTGGAGTTTGGGGCAGTGTTTCGGGAGCGTGATTTCGTGGTTCAGTCCGGAATTGCAAGGTGAGTTATCCTCACTATATCAACATGGTCTAAGGCACCAAGGCCGACCCTTTCTCGGATTGTATACTTGTATTTGTTTGATATGCTTATTGATCTGTTAGATCGGTATCCTGGTATATAGGATGGTGCTATGTTTAGTAACCTGGTTTAGGTCGGTATCCTGGTATATAGGATGATGCTATGTTAGTGACCTGGTTTAGGTCGGTATCCTGGTATATAGGATAATGTTATGTTAGAGATCGGTTAGATCTGTATGACTATCTGTTATTGCATGCTAGCGTATGATATTTATGTGCACATGTTTATTGGTTTGGGGAAAGGGTTGAGGCAGGTCCTGCTGTGTGCAGTAGGCCAAGACACCCTGGGCGGACCGGGTAGATTGCAGGCTCGGGTTGGGCAAATCTAGTCAGGCCGAAGGCCCAACGAGCGGTCCGGATAAGTTGAAGTCCCCGAGAGGGCGGTCCAGACGTGCCGAGGCTCGGAGAGTGGGCCAGATAGACTGAAGGCCTGGTGCGGGCGGGCCAGTCATACTGTAGACTAAGAGAGTGGACCAGGTGGACTGAAGGCCCGGTGCGGGCGGACCAGTCACACTATAGACACGAGATGCATGGTTGTTCTGTTTTGTTGATATGATATGATTATGGTTATGAGGTTGGTATTTTGGGGGTAACTCACTAAGCTTTCAGGCTTACAGTTTCAGTTTACTGTTTCAGGTTCAGCAGATGACCGCGGGAAGGCGAAGGCGTGACCGTACACTTCCTCGATTGATGAATATGATTTCTGGGAACTCTGATGTATAAACTCTTATGAAAACTAATTGTAAAAATTGAATGATTTTAAATGATTCAAAAAGTTTTAAATTGGCTCGAATTTTATATATATATATATATATATATATATATATATATATATATATATATATATATATATATATATATATATATATAGGAGGGTTCAATTGAGAAAAAAAAGGTTGAGAATGGGGGAATCATTCTCAGCTAATCATTTATTTTTGCCGCGAAAGCCTCCAACGCACCGGCGGAAATGGGAAAGGAATGCACATGTGTTTTCCAACAAAACATATTTCGTTAAACTATGCTAATCATTACCTTAATATATACAAAAACATAGTTTTTTTTATTTTTTTATTTTTTTTATTTTTTTATTTTTAATTTTTAGAAGCTATTTTTATCAAAAAATGATTTTAAATATACCAAAATTCATGATTTTTTATTTTTCTACAAATAGACATCCATATTGATATAGTTTTAAGATAAAATAAAAAATTTACTTTTTTTTTTATATTTTCAGCTATCGTTATTCATAAGTGAATAAAAATGCATCAGATTTTATTACAGTACATTCGTTATTCACTTATGAATAAAAAATATGATTTTTTTTTTACAATTTAAGTATCATTCATATATAAATATAGCATATAATAAACATATTATATTCATATTTTAATATTGGACGATGCATTCACTTGTGAATATTAACATAGTATATTCACTTGTGAATATTAGATGGTATATTCACTTATGAATATTAAATGATATTTGATATGTGAGTATTATATAGTATTATATGGTATATCATATGTGAATATTACATACTATATTTATTTGTGAATATTAGATGATATATTCACTTATGAATATTACACGGTATATTCACATATAAATATTACAAGATATATTCACTTGTGAATATATTCACTTATGAATATTTGAAGGTATTTTGACAAACATATATAATTTTTATATTTTATTCACATATGAATAACATACAGACTTGCATATTTGTTAATAATCATATACTGATTCAGGTGAGAAAACATATTCATATGTGAATATAACGTGGTAATTTAGTTTATGCATTTCATCAAACAGTTGGAGTGCATACAAGTTAACTATTTTAAAAATGTTAAAAACATCAAGTTATCAATTCCAAATCATCATATACTTCCGATTTCGACTTCAGATGCGATATCCTATGTCTGATCGATTTCTCATTTTGATTTTGATTTCCAAAAATCCGATTGGGAACCTGTGAGTACCGATTCTGAGTCCTTCAATGCCGACTGTGACTGCGAGTCCAAAACTCCGATTCCAATTTCATGAACAGCAAAGAAATTCCGGTTTAGTTGAAGAAATCTGGATGATTATTGAAGGTTGGAGGAAAAATTTTGATGATGAATGAACTGTTATCGAGTTATCTATAGTTACGTATTTGAGATTGAAGGTTATTAACATATTTACAAGTTTGCCACCGTGTCTTTTTATGTTTAGATTAAATGAGTGGCTGAAAATAATTCCCCAATTCTCAACCTTTTTTATTTTCTCAATTGAACCTGTAAACATTGTCCAATTTCTAGGTAATATTCGACAAATATTGTTTTACAATATATATATTGAACAATGCTTCCACCTATAAGGAAACACTAGATTAGGGAGGATGCATGACCAATTAAAAAGAGATGTAATAGTCATAGGAGAAGAAGTTGATTTTAAAATAATGGGGTCTAATTTCAAAGTACGAAGAACATGAAAATTTATTTTTTTCACATCACATGTTGCAAAATGTTGTTGAAATAAATATCGTTTATTTTTAGGTTGAATATATTGTCAGGATTCAAACAATTAATTAAATTATCTTCCTATGTAAATTTGACAAACAAAAAATTACCATTTATTTAATAATCGTTACAAACTAAAATTGTATCTTATCACATTAAAAAACTTTAATTTTTTTTAAATAGTATGATTATTAACTTAAATTAAACATAATTTGAAAAATAAGTTAAAATAGTTTATTAAGATTCGAACATAGAAGATGTCTTCTTAAATCAAAAATTATTTTTATTGTCTTTTGAAAATATAGGTTATGTAGATATTTTTATGTCCACGATCTTATAAAAACAAAAGTTTTTTAGTGCACCAGGTTCCAACAACGAGGTGATAAAACGCATTCGACAATTATTTTAGAAGCGATCGTTGGTAGGGATGAGCAAAAGGACCGAACCGGCCGGAACCGGACCGGACCGGGGAACCGGCTTCGGCCAAAATCAAGAACCGAACCGGCCCGACGGTTCTACCGGTTCCTACCGGTTCTTGTCGTGTCTTCAAATGTTGGAACCGCTCCTTGAAAAATAGCATTATACGGTTCCGGTTTTTGCCGGTTCTACCGGTTCCGGTTAAATCGGTTCCGGTTCCTACCGGTTCCCGGTTCTAAAAATCCACAAAAATAACGTCCCGGTCCCGGCCCGACCGGTTCCATCGGGTTCCGGTTCCGGTGCCGGTTCCGGCCGGTTCCCCGGTCCATATGTTCATCCCTAATCGTTGGATATGAAATGCATTTTTAGTGCACTAGGTTCCAACAACGACATCAATGTTTTAGACCAATCGTCGATATTCAACTACATCTACCTTGAAAAATTGTATGATGTGTCGTTTTAAGCAAATGAAACATCATATAAGCGTGAGTATTACCGTACTGATGGGGTATACTAAGTCGGTATACTAAGTTAGGTACTTTTGTGACATCATTCTCATGTTTATGATGAAAAGTGAATAAAGTTTAAGCCGACCTAATAATCTGCTAGGAAGGATATCGAACGGACATTTGGTGTTCTAAAGAGATGTTGAAAGATACTCTCAGTACGAGCACGATCTTTCGAGCGAAAAAGAATAAGTATCCAAATATACTCATGCATCATATTACATAATATGATTATAAAAGACGAGAGAAAGACGGTTTTGTCGGTACAATGAAAATGAGAATTTACCAAACGTTAAAGGAGTAGGTATTGGTATGTCGGGGCACATCACGAACAAAAAGGAATTATACGATCGAGTTGGACACCACAAACATTCGATGATTTAGTGGCACATGTCTTCAATGCTCAAATGAATTCCGTTGTCGACGAGTAGTTCAACGATACAAATGACAAAATTGGATATGTTTATAGATGATTTAGACGAAGATTATGATGATGTTATGAACAATGATGATTAGGCGTCTCGTAATATTCTACTATGTTTTGATTATGTTTTTTTTTATGTCTTTATATTTTGTATTTTTTTATAATTAATGAAGTAGTTTCCTTTTATTTATTTATTTCATATAATTACGTTTTATTTAATTAAAAAAATATAGTCGGGATGGTTTCATTTCCTATTAGTTTTGTTATGACGTTACATGTCAAAATGATGTGGTTTTAGACTTGTCAATGGAGCGGGTTTTGACTATATTTTGCTCCAAAACCATAATAATTTTAAGGGTTTGGCTTTTGATTTTTAATTCGTTTACTTGCTTACCCTTTTATTAATGGGTTGAGTATGGATCATTGACGATTTACTCCACAATTATTTTTGGCGAACAAAACAATTGAATCAATAAATGAATAAAAATAACATGATTCATAAAAAAAAATTCGAAAAAAACATCTTGATGATTGTTTTTTCGATGATTTTGTTGATATTCATTAAAATTGACATAATAGTGAATATTTATTGATTTCCTTATAAATGAATGATGAAGGTGGTTTTTTATGGATTTTTTTTTTGAATCATCTTACTTTTGAATGATTTATTTTGTTTGTTTGTTGTATATAAAATATTCCTTACATTTTTACCAAACTTTTTCTTTTGATTTGATCTTGGTCTTCCCCCCTCTCCCCCTCCCCCCATATATATATATATATATATATATATATATATATATATATATATATATATATATATATATATATATATATATATATATATATAATATCAAAGGATGCAACACGATGTCTTAGTAAAATATAATTCTTATTGTATAGGATTTTGAGTATTAAGTAATGTATATCTTGTTTAAATAGACATTTTATCTTTTTTGAGAAATATTACGTTGCAATACACATCAAATTGTGAAATTTTAGTATTGTAAAAGGGTTAGATCTTCATTGATTCGGTGAATACATATATAAATTCAATTATTCAAAACCTGAGGATTATTAAAACAGGATAAGTCATATTTTTTATTTTTATTTAAAAGGTGTCCAAATTTATCATCTCTAGTGGTTGTATAAGTTTTTGACCAAATAAGTATATTTTAAAATTTTATTTACTAAATAGACGTAGTTTTAAAAACATTTACCAAATACTCAGATAGGTATAGTTTGAAACATACACACACACACACACACACACACACACATATATATATATATATATATATATATATATATATATATATATATATATATAAGGTTAGGTTCAATGGAAAATGACCAATTAGGGCAACATATGCTGGAACCAATGATCAAGTGACACATGTGCATTTCTTTATTCATAAGCAATCTACTATGGAAGTTATTTATGTAGTTATTCCAAAATGATGTGTTGTCATGCTTTCATTGGTTTCAACATGTGTTGCCCTAATTGTTTATTTTCCATATAACCCTTCCCTATATATATATATATATATATATATATATATATATATATATATATATATATATATATATTACGGTTTTATAAATATTTTTGCTATTAATGTAGATCATTTGTTTATGCTTAAGTCCACACATATAAAACACATAAAACCTGCAAATGATGAAGATGAAACACATTTTATATATCAAAAAAATATTTTTTTGTTAGTTTTACTAGATCAAATCATATGGTTACATGTTAAAGTGCAATAACCAAATAAAAAGAAAAACATACACCACCAATCCACACACAAAACCTGCAAATCACAGGGCAATAACAAAACCAGAAACAAAAAAAAAACCCTAATCTAACTTCAACCCTTAAATCAGGTCATCTGCGCTATTGAATGAAAAAAGAAAATCAAAATTAAAAACCCATAACTTGGAAATCATGAACAAAAAACACAACAAGAACAAAAATACTTACCTAATCTAAATTCATTAATACGTGTCTACAGTCAAAAACCCTACCCGAAGGGAAGAAAGAAAAAAGAAGGCTCTTTTATGCCTAGTTTCCGAGTTTTATCAAAAGCAAAACAAAGAAAGTAAGGAGAGAAAAGAAGATAAAAGAAAGGAAAAGAAATATGCATTTTGTGTTCCTGAGTTTGAGAGAATTGAGATGAAAATGAATCATTTTGTTCTTTCTATCAAATATTTCCAAATCGGAAGGAAAGTTAGAGGGGAAATGATCCTTCCGTTTGTTGGTAGCTTCTAGCCTCGAACTGGAAAGTCTCATCGGCGGGGGTACTATAGATATATCATAACTCTCTAATTGAGACTCAATTTATACAATCAATCAATCAGTATGTGCAATATACCTGTCTT
The DNA here is from genome assembly GCF_051521515.1 of Lactuca serriola. Classification (NCBI taxonomy): domain Eukaryota; kingdom Viridiplantae; phylum Streptophyta; class Magnoliopsida; order Asterales; family Asteraceae; genus Lactuca; species Lactuca serriola. The sequence continues at coordinate 71,689,189 of NC_136411.1, read as the reverse complement.
TGCGATATGCTCTTTCAGATAGACCACAAATCTTCCCGCTTAGCTGCACTACTCTCCGAGCTCTTTTGTCCGTTATCGCTTCCTCTAGTGCTAGCTCTGATCTCTCTTTAGCAGTTGTAGTACGATTCTTTAATTCATCTCCTGCCCTTTATAATCGTAATCGCTAGAAACTCTATATCCTAGCAATTGGCATTGGCGTAATCTTTTTTCTCCTGTTGGAAGGGGGTCCTGTCGAAATCAAGAAAAGGCATTGCAAATGGCGTGCCCTTACTCTAATTCTAAATAAAGCTCTTTTGCGCTCTTGGTCAGGCTGTAACAAGTATCTAAAAAATCTTTTCTTTTCGGCCTATGGTTCGGTCAAAGTAATGACTTGAGTAAGGAAGTAGGACCTTTTTACCCCGGCTGTTCTCCCAAAGGCAGTGATAGGAGAAGAAAGACTAGACTTTGGGACCAGACCTCCACTGGCGTTTTTGCAATGTCCTCCCGACCCGTGCTCTGAAAAGATCATGCATGAGATGAAGCTCGTGTATCTGTTTCAGTAAAGACCGAAAAGAAAGACCCGTTGTTCTATTTTCGTGTTACCTTTTCTTCATCGTCAATGCGACTCGTCCCTTCCTTGGTGAAAAGGGGGACCCCCTCCGCCGATGGTTTTCGAGCGTTTATCGATGCTGGCCCTTCCCTTTCCATTCTATCAGCGGGACACAGGGCTCTCCTCGGCTTTGAGCTCTTCCCCCGATGCCTGAATGCTCCTTTACCGAGCAGAGGACTTGCTTTCTTCCTTCCACTTCTTTCTATTTTTATTTATTTAATGAAACTCGGGAACACCAATTTTTTTTTTTTTTTACTTTCTCCCTACATCCACCAATTTTCTTTTCTTTTTATGTGCAACTAGTTATAACAACATTTTGGTGTCACCTCACATGCCACATCACCAATAGTATTATAACACCAAGTGGGGAAATGATCACCATGTTAAGAGCATGTTATAACACCAACTTTTTTCCATTTTATTATTTATTTTTTATTTCTTTTCCGAATTTATTTTTGTTGTTTAAAAAAATATATTTTAAATAAAACATAATATCTAAATAAAATATATTTTTACAAAACATAATATTAAAAAAACAAAAAAAGAAATAATTTTTAAAAAGTAAAATTAAGATTACAATAAAAACAACATCAATTGTAAAAGACAACATTATTAAACGTAATACATAGCATTTTACTACGATGTGGGAGTTTTATTCCACATTGGATCAAATCGCACCAACTCCCACACTTTCTTGAGCTCAAATATATATCCCATCTCGACCCGATATTGTTCTTTTGCAGCTTTGAACAAATTAAAGTCGTTGGTTCCGCTTTGTAGTTGCGCCTTAAACTGATTGTAAATATCATTGAATTTTGTGCACCGCTTGCTAATTTGAATCTATTTGCTACTAGGCATGTTCGTATTGCGATATGTTTTTTTCTTCAATATAGTGTGAAATTCTTTGTACACCGCCTCCCAATAAATACCTTTCTTCATCTTATTTTCACGACATTCGTCTTTTGAAGTAGTATCACACCAAGCTTGTGCCAAAACATTTCCTTCATCCGGTGTCCACCAATGTAGAGCTTCCTTATTTTCCATTTCAACCGCTATAGGTTTCCCTCTCCCTCCTGTTTGCGTTTTAACGGATGGTTGTGTTGGAGATGGTGGTTGTGTGTTTGAGGTTTGGTTAGGTAGAGAGGTGTTTGGATTTTGCTCTATTTTTTGTTGTTGAAGTAGAAGTAGATTTTATAAAATATAGAAAGAAAGAATGAATATATGTATAAAATGTATGAGAATGAAATGTATTTATAATTAGATTTTTTTTTAATATTTAATCAAGTAATCATTGTCAACGGTCGAGGGCCTAACGTTCAAAATTTTGGGCGTTTCATACTTTCATCTGGTGATAACGGCAACGAGATGCAACAATAACGAGATATAACGAGAAGGGGAGAGGGATGTTCTTCCGTTATAACGCCGTTTCGGTAGATCCACATCGGTAATAAGATCGTTATTTTGGCCCATACCACATAATTTAAGTCGAACTTCAAAACAAGGTGTTAGGAGGCGTGAAGAAGAAAAGGAGGAGGAGGCAACATTATTAGATCCGTCGGAAGATAATATAGGGCTATCGGCTATTGATTTGGGAAATATTTTTTTAAAATACACCTTTTTTTTTTGTCAAAAACTCTGGTTTGTTATCGGTCAAGAAAAAAAGTCGCGCCGTTCCGTCCTTCCCCCTCACACGTACGCCTCCATCAAACACCACCCTCCTTCACTACATCATCCCTCCCGTCTCCTCCGACCTCCGACCAACTCCAGCGCCGACCACCTCCTCCCATCGTCGGCTTTGCACAGTACCGCCGCCCCTACCGTCTACCTCGCACACCCACAAGTTTCCCACGCTTTCTGATATCACTCCCACCTCCCTGAAATCGACTCCCACCACCAAGGGCAGACATCCGACGCCAAGCTCCGCCAGCGCTGATTTCCGCCCTCGACAACGCCGGTCTCCACCCTTGCGACCTCCGATCTCCTCCATACTTCAGGTACGAAATTGCTACAAAAATCCCATATCTGCTTGTTGTTTCCAAAAGTGGTGCCTCTTTTGAACTGATTAACATCTAAAAATCTCAGATTTTCCTTGATTGCTTTTGCAAGTAAATTTTAAAATGGCTTGTTGTTAATGAAATCTTGGGATTAACTATTTGTTGTGGGTTCCTATACAACAACATTGAGCACGCCAAGTGTTTGGTAAATTGCCCAAGAGAATCTTAAAGCACTAGATAAATCCCATAGTTATACTTATACTTCAGTTCAGTTTAATGTGTTTACTTATGCTAACAGTTATTCAATGTACATGTACACATGAATCCTAATCAATTCTGTTTGGTAGCTCATATGAATCCTAATGAATTCTAATTGGTGTTTTGACTACTCTGTTACCCTTTTCATAAAAAGGGCATCACAACCTTTGGTCATACACCTTTCTAGTTTTACTTTTTGCAGCCAGAAGCTACTGCTGTGGTAAAGCTTCACTACAAACAAGTGTTCTTTAGTGTAAAATAATAGATATAAGTCTTACCTTTTAGGCTTTTACATACAATTGGTGAAATTCTTATCATCTACACATCTTTTAAAGAAGGTGGGGGTAGAATATAAGTCTTATTTTTATACCAAGGTTTTGGTCTTAACTTCACTTATTAAGCATGGTTATAGTTTCTTGAAGAAAAAAAAAACGAGCCACTCTTGAATTCAGTACCTCACAAGTCATATGTTTGACTTTTTAATTGTTGTTCTATTTTATGTGTTTGAGAAACACCTGATAGACACTTATGTTAAAATTCGAAAAGATGAACAGTAACACCCTATAATGCATTGGCAAAATTTAAGGGTGCGTTTGGTTGTGGAAAACTGTTTTCATTTTCTATGAAAATGTTTTCAGAAAATAGGGTTGAGTTTTCATTTTCAATTTTCAATGAAAACGCGTTTGGTTGGAAAGGGTGGAGTTTTCATTTTCCATCTTAGAAATTTGGAAAACTATAAAAATCACTTTTCTAAATTACATACAATTTGGAAAACTGAAAATTTTCATTTTCTTAGAAAACTTTGGAAAACTGAACGAACCAAACGCGTTTTTGAAATTTCCGATTTTCTTGGAAAATTTTTCTAGAAAATTGGAAAATTTTCCACAACCAAACGCACCCTAAGCTTTTATCCAGATTCCATTCAAGATCCTACCTCAATGCATTGACAAAACATACATTATTGACTGTCTGTATGTATTGTAAGCACATGAGAACATAAAATATTGATTGTGTGTATGTATTCTTAAACCATAATAATAGTTAAGGGTTATTGGAACAAACGGATAAATTGATTATACAAAGGGTTGTTGGTTGTATGATGTATCCATCGCTTTTTATGTTTTTTTTATCAGTTTTCTTTTTGCAGACTGCAGACTTTAAAAAACAAACATTTTATGGTTCACATCTTCTTCTGCTGATGTGGAACACGACTGCATGCATTTTACCTCTTCAAAAACAAACATCACCTAAGTGATTTTTATAAATGTCTTTCTATATGTGGATTAATAAATAACTATAGCTGATAAATCCTAGGTAGCTTGTAATTTTGTTTTGGTTATAAAATGCTATACCATCTTGCTTTAGGCTTTTGTTGCTCTAGACTACCAGTGCTACTCAATTTGTTGTTAGTTTTATCTGGTTTAGAGGATTTGGGTTTTGTTTGAAATTTTTTGATTTGGAGTTTGTTGGATTTATAATTGACAGACATCTTTATGAAAATAGTTCAATCATGGGTTTATCTGAAGTAGGTCTAGTTCCCATAATTCAAACTAACTGTGTTTGTTTTCGTTCAGTGCTTGAGTAGAAGATTATGAAAATTTCCACATAAGTCTCTATTTATCTATGATACAAAACATCTCTGTAACGAATAGTTTCAAAAAATTATTTGTTATTGCACATACATGCTTCTAAAATCTAAACTTGATAACTAAAAAATCCAGTGAAGTATGAAATTTAGCCTAGGTATCATTGTTTAAGATTATTAAAAAAAATTCATTACGTATTCATGTTTTTGGTTTCTGTTATTTTTTCACAGTTTCACATAATCTTAGATTCATAGTTCCTTTCATTTATCAAATTGATCATGTAATTGTCGACTCATGACTCTTTATAACTTGTAAGAATCTATGAGTGTGACAATTATGAATTTCTAGTTTTGTAAGAATGTATGGGCACACAGATTCACTCCTTATTTTACCAAATTGATCATTAAACTGTTTGAGTGACCGAGTCTTGAGTATTTTTTTTTAATAACTGAATTTTTGATTCTGTAAATGAGTATGAATTTCCAATTTTGTAAATGTGTTTTGACTTTCTGACTTTGCAGTTGAAATGTTGAATTTTATGAAAATTTCTGATTTCTGACTTTGTATTTCAGTTTATGAGAATTCTGAATTTCGGACCTTGTATCTGATTTCAGGCTTTGTATTTGATTTCTTAGTTCTGACTTTGACTTTGATTTGTGATTTTGTATTTGATTTCTGTTTTATTTTGTACTTTACAATTAAAATGATCAAGTATTTGACCTATCATCATGGTTTGTTTCGTTATCTATTGATTATAATTGCTATAGTAGCTGTAGGTAATGAATATTCATATAACAATTGAAGCATTAAAGTTTTGGGGCACATAATCACACTTCAGTTGGTTCTCTTCTAAGGGATGTTCTTATATAACAATTGAACCATTTAGTCTTGTATATATATTGGTAGATTTAGGACAAAACGAATCAGGTTCTTAACAGTGATGATGAGAGAAGCTATCATCCCCATTGAAGATACGAACACCACTACAAACAATATCCAAATTCTGTAAGGACATGGGGTAAGTGGATGTTAGACGCATGAATAAAAAGGGTATATGATTTAATCACCAATACAGTGAATATATCTAATAGTAATAAGATACATAAATAAGAAGATTGGTCGTAAAATTTTGTGGTGGCACCCATTATGTATAGTAATCATGTAGATTGCTAAAATTTCTAATAATCTATGTTATATGATGGATTGATGGGTTGTACCTTGTGCATTGATGGGTTGTAGCTTGTGCATCAAATGGATTCAAGGCATATAAAGTCCTTAGAAAGTGACATGATGAATAAAAGTATTGTGTAATGCTTCATGGATTAAAGAGGAATTAGCAGATGGGTTATGTTGTAAATATAACATGATACAAAAGTACGATGCCTTAATAGGTAATAGGAAAGCAGTAAGTCATGAATGGAATTGATGATTTAAGTGAGGTATTATGATGAGGTACTTCTAATTTCTAAACTAAAGTAGTTTGATGCATTGGAAATGTTTAGATCTTGAGGAATACTAAAGTAGTGAAAACATGGATGTGTTGTAGAAGTGTTGTCAATGTGTTTGTGGTTATTTATTTCAAAGTGTAAATAATGAGTTAGCAGTTGGGAATAATGTTATATGTGTTTAAGGTTTATGAAACGAGTGCAAACTACAAGTGAAAAAGTTTGAAGTATGTTTGTAATTGTATGACGACTTTACAAATGGAAATGCATTTAAATCTAAATGCATGAATTTAAAAACATGGAAGGTAAAGTTGTATGCTCCTGTTGACTTGGTTGACCATTGAGTTTTAATGAAGAGAGTTCACATTTTGAAGATAATGTGCGTGTTTTGGTGATTCAAGCTAATTATCTAACAAGTTCAACAACCCTTTGAGAGAAATACATCAATCAAAGGTAATAACACCTTTTTTATTTTTTATTTTGATGATATAGGTGTTAGGGTTTATGTGATTTGGGTATGTGGAACACGAGTGAATACATGTTGTATTTCTCTTGAGGTAATGAATAAGGGATTCATGTTATGAATATAAAAATGTAAGGATTTCAATGCATGTTGCTGGATTGTTAAGAATCGAAGGTTTGACTTGATGGAAATCTGGTCATCCTTATAAATGTACGTAATTGGTGCTATATTTTTGGTGTTTCTGATGATGAAAATGTGTTTATTGATACACAACTGTGTGGCAATGAAAGAAACATTATAAAATTAATCAGTTTCTAATCTTATGTTGTTCTTAAGAATTTGTGCCACAAGGCTAAACTATGTGTGCAAAGTTATAAGATGAAGATGGCTCTATGTGTACATCTTGAAACATAATTGGTATTTGGTATGCATGCCAAATGCTTGTTTTGACTGAAATACCCCTGACCATTAGAACTAAAAAGTCACTTCTCATTTAGGCAATTGCAAATATCATAAACCTACCTGTCTGCCACCTCCAACCACCATTGCAAATAATATATAAACTTTTAAGGAATCACAAATTTGATCAATCTTGAGGAAGCACTTTGTTTGGTTCATTGGCAGTTTGTGATATTTCCGTTTGGTCAAAAACATGTAATGATCATTTTTAGTTTGTAATGGCCAGGGGTATTTTCGTCAAAACACACTCTTTTCTGCTGGAACTTGCATTCTTGCAGGAAGTAGGGTTTATGGTATGGGTGGATGTTACAAGTTTTTAGTTTTATTCCTTAAATTAATTTACAATGTCATTGTTTTATTTCAAGTACTTTTTAAACGCCAAATTTAATCGTTCTCTGTAATATATGTTTTATCTAATCAATATCCAAAATGAAAATCAATAGGTTTATTCACTAAGATATCATTTTGATTACAATATTATTATCATTGCCTCAATAAAATCAGGTTTATGTTTAACAGATTAAAAATGGATGATACAATGAAGAAATTTCAAGGAAAGCTGATTGAGATCGAGACTGAAGCAGAGGAACTTTTACTTGCAAGGCACCAGGTAAAATGACTATCTTGGTTGGGGTAAATTACAAATTTGGTCCCTATGTAAAATGACTATTTTACCCCTTCCCGATGACAGTTAGTCGAGAATGACAGATTGAGAAATGGGAACAGGGAAGCATTGACTGCACTAAGGAAAAGAGCCCGAACAACAAAAACAAGTGTCCCTTCACCGTTTGAGCTGCTGATGAAGGAAGTTGACCAGTCAAAGCCTCTGGTTAAAGAGATGTGTGCAACTTGTGGGAATCATGACTCTAATGACAAAACATGGATGATGTTCCCAGGAACTGATATATTTGCTCGGGTCCCATTTCATGCAGCTCATACTATCTTGGAGAAAGGTAATTTGGTTTTCACTGCATTTCTTCAAATAATGTTTTCCTATTTTGCCCTTACTCTTTGATTAGGGGGTGTTTGGGATTGCTTTTCTAAAACAACTTATGCTTATTTGTAAAAATTGCATCATTTAATAAAGATTAAAACTAACAACCCAATCTCCTCTTAATATCTTCACCTTGCAACTGTCATCCTTAATATATTTTGTTATAAAGATTTCAAATAATTGTTGAGAAAAACATGGTATCTTGTTTTATAAACAAACATGTGGTGACATCTATAGTTTGAAATGTTGTAATATAAATTAGATAGTTTATAGATACTAAGTGGCATCATGATTTTTTTTAAAAAAAAAAAAATATAGATATATTGACTTGAGGTATCGTTTAACAAGTGGCATGCATGTTCTTGTAGAAGATGTGCTCCCTTTAGTACACACCTTGAAGAGTGTCATGGCCCATTTATTTAACTTATATTCTTTTTAGTTTTTACCCTCATCAATTTAAATTTTAGATGTATCGCTTTCTTTACCAAATATAGAAAAATGGCCCACAAAAAAAAAATTACATCACCAAGACTAGTAGGTATCATCAATAATATAATTTGGATTCATTTAAGACTAGTCTTATCGATGCTTTCTGTCTATAGTACAATTTTATGGTATCCGAGATGTTTTTATGTATTCAATATTTATTTGATTATTATTATTGTTATTCATAATTAATATAATTGTTAATGTAGATCAAACAAAGCTAGATTTTGATGTTAAAAAACTACAAAGTTATGTAAAGGAGAAGTCGCTCTTCATATCAGAACAAGGTGTTCTTGCTGACAAGATTGGACCAGGGGTATTAAAGTCATTAGTCACATTACAAGATAAACCAAGGTAAGTTCTCAAATTGTTTTCTATTTCTTTTCTTGAAACCTTATATTTGGATTTTCTGCTATATTTTGGTGTTAATGTAGTTATCGAATTCTTTGCATAGGTTAAAAGTTTGCCAAATGGTTTTACAAATTCTTTTAAGATGTTTTCAGATTTTCACATTCATTTTCTTTTTTCTTTTAAATACTTTTATTAATGTTTTTTATGATTCAAATGGTTCAAACATGTGATAAATTTATATGAAATTTCATGTTGTTTGTACTTTTCAGGTGAATTTGTTGATTCAACAACCTTTTGCAGAAGAAAGAAAATGACCACAAACAAACAAGTGAAAAGAAGTAACAAAACAGAATGGTTATGATACTTTTCTACATATTGGAATTATGTATGAATTAATGAAAAAACACTTTTTTTGCTCATGCTTGAAAAAAGAATTGAAGATTTGTGATGTTTATTTCTATGCTAACTGAATTCAATCGGTTCTTGTTATGGGTCAAATAATCCATCGAGTATAACTCATTAATTAGTATAACATTGATGTTTCTTGTTATGGTTTTTGGGTTTATATTCTATTTTTAGAAACATCTTGAATAATTGTTATTTTTAGACACACAAAAATAACTAGATATTTAAGAATTTAAAAAGTCTGTAGCCAAATACATTTGAGGTTATTACTATTTGTTACCATTTATTGGCTTAGTGATTTACTATCCTAAGTCTATTCCAGTGTTGCAAATGCTAATTTAGAGTAAATAACTAGCTTTTAGCATTCAGTTATTTTTGCTAAACATACCTTTAATAATTAAGCACATTGCTTGGCATATGTGTACTATTAATGAGTAAGACATTTGGTTCCACATAAGGACATGAAATGAGACCAAAGGCAAGAGTTTGTATGCTAATATTGGGTCATAGATGTACTTATGTATAAACATGTTATCATGATAATGTTCTAAGATCATGAGTTTCAGTTAAATGTACTTACGAGCCATATGACAACGGTTCATATAATTCTCAGACATATGAAATGTCACATCTTGGAATCTTTGTGGCTCCATAATTAAAGTGTCATATGTTGACAAAACATGTAACTTTTTGAGGTTCCATATCAATTGGAAAATTGACCAGAACATTTACATGGCAAACATTTTTTCATGTATTCTTTGTACAAAAAATCTCTTGTAGAGTGGTGTGAATTGTAACAATAACATATGATAGGGAAAATAGTATGTATTCGTTGTACAAAAGAACTTTAATCACAAGACCTTTAAAGTGGATTCATATACTCATATACTATTCGTATATTTGTTATCTATTAACAAGATACTTCAAAAAGATACATCTCATGTTTATTAGTATTGCCCTTTTGTCAAGATATGTTGACCTACGACACTGTAGATTCTTAAAATGGTTATTGAATTGAATGTTGGATCAACGTCTTTCTTGAGAGCAAGTATTGTTGTATTAAAGCCACGTATCTTTGCTCACTAGTTGCTTTGCTTTATGTATATACCTTATAAGGTGATACGAGGCATCAAGTGTAACATCCTATTTATAGGGTTTGCCCATTTTAAGTATTAATGTTGCATTTTATGGTAGATGGGTAGTTATTTGACATAACAAACGAATAGGAAATATATATGTAGTATGTTAGAACTCATTTATAATGAGTTATTATTGATTTTAGGTTTTGGTATATTTAATCTAGAAAAAACAAGTGTGGTTATTTGTGAGTTCGTTTGTAAAATTACTTTTAGAACATATTTTGAAGGAAATATATGTATGTAGATATATTGAAATATGCCATGATACGTAGAAATAAATGGTGGGGTAATGGACTTAATATAAGGTGTTTATCTAGTGTGCTAGATCTTAATGTGGATGTAGGATACAAAAACATGAATTTTATCATGGTTCATGCCAATAAATGGCAAGTAGTGGTTACTTTTTTATTCTTAGGTCACTAAACTTGTAAATATTAGAATAAAAAATATTCATGCGAGAAAGAACAACACCATGATATGTGTTTCTGTGATGCTATAAGTGGTATCAAACACCAATGTATACCTCAAAACTTGTTATTATATCTTATTTTTATAGCAACTATATTTGTATGTTTGTTTTTCAAAATTATAACAAAAGTTGTCTTCATGAAGGTTAAATAAAATTTCTAATGAAACCAGGATTTATAATTAAATAAATAAATACTAATGGATAAATAATAAAATAATAAATATCAATAAATAAATAATAAAATAAATTAATTTTTGATATGGATGACATGAACAACACGTCATCTGTAATGGTTGTATTATATTATCTCTTAAAATAAATGTCGCATAATCATATAATTAATCTTGACTTCTAAATAAGTTATCACTTCAATTGTTAAGCTTATTTAAATACTTTTTTTCATATAAATATAACTAATTTACCCTCATCTATTTAAAATGTTTTATAAAATTTCTATATTTAATTAGTTTTTTTTTTCAAACATAAAATAAGTTAACATGGAATATTTTAAATTACATTATCATTAGAATTTAGTAAACATTTTATAAATTAAAAACTATGATAAGAATTAAATAGTTAAATAAATAGAAACTATTTAAAATTAGAATATAATCAAGGGGGTAAATATAAAATATAATAAAAGTTGAAATGGTTAGATGTCTAAAGCTTTATAGTAAATTTACCACTCATTATATATTTAGTAGTCAATATAAATACACAAAAAACAATCCACTCCAATGATATTAAATGAAAATAAGCTATCAATAAATAATAAAAAGTTTTAAAATAAGTCCTTATTGGAGACGCTCTTATGTGTTACACATATTTTCTTTATCATCTATTTTTTATCTTTTAGAATCACAACATATGGAATTGACTAAGCTGCAAAATTGGTCTATGTGGTTAGCAAAAAAATATGGATAAGGTCCAAAATCTTTTGAATTTGCACGGATGGTTCAAAATCAGATTTTTTTTTTTTTTTTTTTTTTTTTTTTTTTTTTTTTTTTTTGTGTGGTTATGATCCCTGTTAAGCATGAAAAAGATCGGTTTGCCCTTTTTATTTATTTATTTTTCTTCTATTTGTTTAAATACTTTAAAGGGTTTTAATTAATTAGAAATAGAAATGGGTCCCACCCAACTCAAACCCACACCCATCCCACTGCACCCTCCCCCAATTACCCACTTCTCTCTCTCTCTCTCTAGTGTGTATCACCTCTTCATCCTTCTTCTTCTAGCCCCACCTCTGGCAATACCTAACGCATCCCACCTCCACCATTTTTGTACGTTAATACACAAACACATACACCTGTATATTCATATCCACCCATACCAAACATACCCTACCATTCTTTCTATCTATCTTCCTATCTGAAGAAGTTGTTCATACAAACACATACAAAATTTGAAGAGAGAGAGAGAGAGAGAGGGTACAAGATGAAAAATCAGATTTCATCTTTCTTGAAGGCATATGAACGAAAATTGCATGCCAAGGGGTCCTATTTATAGTTGGTGAACATCTAAGATAAGCCTTGATTTGATTAATAATAAGTTAATTGGATTTTATCTTAATCAAATCCTTACCATATCAACAACAATGAGGCTTCTGGAGACCTTCCATAACACTCCAAAACCGTTCATGCCTTGGACTATTCTAGAATTTATTCTTTTGTTCAACTATTTGACAATTACAGTTCACCCCTTGCACATTTAAGTATTTCTAGTTAATCCCAAATTAATCATAGATTAATTCTGATTAATAATTAATTAATTCAAACTATTTCTAATCAATTCAAATTCAAAATTAATTATTAACTATTTCTAATTAATATATTAATCATATAATATATTATCAAAATCATTTTATCTTTTTTAAATTCATTTCTAGCTATTTCTAGCTTTTGAGGGCAACCCAAAAAGGACTTTACTTTTATTTTGTAAATTTATATCAATTAAGTTTTGACTTTGACCAATTTAGTTATGATATTGGACACTTATTCCAATAGTGCGTGCATAAGCTTAGGCATGATTCAACATGCTAATTGATTATTTAATAATTATATAGGTTTTATAATCATGTTGGAGTATGTGTTCAATTGTAATGTGGGTTTTAAAATGTGGTAAGCCATTTGTTTGATGTGGAAAGTGGTCCATTTCTTCAACGGTGGTTTACTTTGTAAAATCCCCATCGTTCGATGTATATAAGATATATTCTACTGTTGAATGACTCGTAGTCTACCTACTTAATTATGATAAGAGTGACCATGCATGAGATTCATGGTCTAACGTGTGATGGGGTTTAATGATGGGCCATTTGGTAAATTGGCTACTCTTTGGTGAGTTGATTGTTGTTAGCATTTAGGGTTTTAGGTTAGGACAAAGAACCTTTATGTATCCCTATTTATATGAGGTTTAACCCTTACTATAATCAATCAATCATTATATTTACATGGTATCAGAGCTCTAGGTTTAAAACCTACTGTTGAACACAACCCGTAGCCCCCGCCCACCACCTCCGACGACATTCTCTCATAGTCGTCGGAGGTGCATTCATTATGCTCCATATTTCCCCTCTTTTTATCCTCCTAAATAATAAAACATTCGTCGACACCAAACCAGGGCTCTTTCCTCGACTTCTTCTACTGCCTCATTTGCTTATGCCTCCTCCTTGGATGTCCCCTGCCTCCGAGCCTTCTGCTTTCTGCTTAGCGCCACTTCTTCGGTTCTTTATTCCAAGTCATTCAGAATAGGCTCTGTTCTCCACAAATCAATCCCTCTTTCTTTCTTGATGCTTTTCTTCGGACTACTCTGCCGTTGGCTTTCCTATCTTTTTATAAAAAGGAACCACCATTGGCCGTCACTTTTCTCTCCTTCTCTGATGAGCAGTCGTTATTAGCCACCATCCTCAGAGCTTTGACACTGTCGTTGCCCCGGTCTTCATTTAAATTTTTTCTTATGTTTATTTTTCCATTTTAATCGACACCTCCCGATCAAATTACAGGTGGATGTTAGTATGTTAGCATTTAGGATTTAGGCCCAAGGCCCTTAAGGTTTAGGTTAAGACAAAGGCCCTTTATGTATTCCTATTTATATGAGTTTAACCCTGAATATTAATCATTCAATCTATTCTATAACACATACATGTATTATAAAGCACCGTTAAGGCAGAAAACTCAAAGGGTATATTGTCTACACGATTGAGACTTGCTTGATGACAATGATTTTTCATCATCATCCTTTGTACTTGTGTTACATTTATAAATGGGTTTTGATATATATATATATATATATATATATATATATATATATATATATATATATATATATATATAGGCTTAGGTTATTCTATTTAAACTAATTATTGTGTTATTGTATGCATAAATGTGGGCCAATCGTTTTACTTATTTTAAAAAAAGTGATTAATACATATTATTAAATTAAAGATAATTGAAAGATACCATCTAATTTCATTCTAAGGGTATTTTAGACAATTAAGATAAATTTAAAAAAGGAAAATTCCATATTTTTTTTGGGATAATTAACTCTCTTGATTTTAAAATTCTAATTTTTTTTTAATTACTTTAATTTTAATTATAACGTAATTTTTATAATTAAACCCGAGTTTATTCTGTTAGAATGCCATTCTGTTAAATCATATTCTCTAGGAATTTCAGGATATATATTTCTATTAGAATGCCAACACCGACTAATAACAAATTTTTGGATACAACTTCAAAATTTTCATTACATTCTTAAAAATGTAAAAACTTTATATAATAATCTTTGACAATGAAATACTCACTAATAACAAACAAAACCATGTATATTATTCGACCTGAATATTCTAGCAGAATATATTATTACATATACTCCTATCATTCTATTGTAGATTATTCTATCAGAAGAATAATTCTTTCCTTTGTGAAGACCAGTGACAATTGTTCAATCATCATCTAATCTTCAAGCCCTTGATCATCAATGAAATTAGACATTTTACGAAATTAACTGCCATGAATCAAATCATGTAATAATAATATGTGGACTTGTGAATTGCACCAAAACCAATAACCAAGAATTATAGAATATGCATAAATTAGTGAGAAAATATCCACTCTCCATTCCACATAATTAGAATTCATGATTCCATTCCAACAGAATTGGAATTCGTGATTCCATTCCAATAGAATTAGAATTCATGATTCCATTCCAACAAAATTGTTTAACTTCATGACTTTGATTGTATCGAAAAAAAAGTATGTTGAGATTTTTTTTTACCTGTTTTGGTTTTCTTGATTGCAGGGGGTTCCCTCTCACAGAAGCTGCCTATGATCATATAGCATGAAGCTTTTCAGTTACCAAATTAGTGAAATTGAAACATATACCTGCTTCACTTTTCTTAAACATGAAATGATTATCGAAATTTTGGAAGATGAATTGAAACAAACAGTTGGTATGCAAATAAAAAACAACAAAATTGGTGACTTTGTTTGAAAAATATATATTTCTTTTTCTTTTCGTTTTTTATTTTTTATTTTACCCAAGAAAACCTCTCTGGTTACCTCTGGCCGCCTCCACCATACGCCGTTGAAGCTCTCTGACAAACGGCTTTGTCTATTCTGCCTGAAGGTTCAGGTTTCTTTATATTCTTCTACTTCTTCAGACATAGTTCGTCTCCAAGTTGATTTTCCAGATCCAATCACACCTAAAACCGCCACTAACTCGCCGTCCCTCGCTTCATCGTAGATATCATTCGATAGAACCTTGCTTCTGGAAAACAGATGCTCGTTTCCAATAGAAGAATCACCAAGCCTCTCCCGACGATCAAACAGAGAAGGAACCGCCATCTTTCTCCGAACTTTCACACTGTAAGTCATATTATTGAACTTCAAAACAAACGGCAACGATCTAGGCTCGTTCCTGGTTTCGCTCATCTCCAAAACACGATGCGCCTGAGTCTCATCACCGTTGGCCTCCTTCCTTATGTCTCCGACGAACTTAAGAAACTCTCCGAGAGACGGAGAGGCAACCACCTGTCCTCTTTGGTAAAACGCCTCCATGCTATCCACTTCATTCTCCGCCACTACACGAGGCATACTTCCCCAGCAACCAAACTAAAACCACCGTCACTCTGCCAATAAGAAACTCGCTAAGAGATTAAGTGGTTTCCAGATGTCGTTCCCGTTTGTCTGTATTACATTTATGTCTAATGCACTGCTTTTCGTTGGGGATTCAATTGAATTTTGGGAATTAGGGTTTTCAAAAATTCGAATTGACAGAATTTCTTCTGTTTTGGAGCTAGGGTTAAGGAGGATCGAAGGGGATAAAATACATTATTGTTTGATTGTTTTAAAAAGGGATGAGGGTAAGTCAAAGCAATTACTATAATTATAGGATTGTATTTGTAGAAATTATTAATCAAATTACTAAATTACCCTTATTTATTTGTTTGATTATTTATTTTTTAAATTTTGATTGGCCCACATTTATGCATACAATAACACAATAATTATTTTAAACACCTGAACCTATATATATATATATATATATATATATATATATATATATATATATATATATATATATTGAATTTTAAGAGGTATTAGTTACAAATTTTCCTTTTGTACAAATCAATCAGGAATAAATAAATCATTAATATTTTCCAAAAATTTAAAAACACGAATAAATGATGGTTATTAAGAAATTCAAGTTTGAGCAATGACAATTTTGAAATACTGAATCATGTATATAAACTAATTAAAAATTTTAAACTAGACACCAACACTAATTAATTTACATAAATAATATAAAATGACAATATGGTATAAGTCTAAACATAAACATTTTATTTAATTGTGGTAAATGTTTTTATTACTTATAATTAATAATAAAATCTAATACTTATTTCCCCATATGAAAAATATTCATCAAAAGAATTATTTATCGCCGCTTATTTGCACACACTCTAGTGTGTGTGTGTGTATATATATATATATATATATATATATATATATATATATATATATATATATATATATATATATATATATAAGTGTTCAACGACCAAATAAAGAGTTGTAGATATGTACATTGGACGTGCATGAAACAGATTATACCAAAAACTCATTTCTTTTTTAGTTTTATTTTTTAGGTCATGCTTTTTTCCCAGAAAAAACCCGAATATACTATTGTTCATTATTTTTTTTGTCATTTTTAAATAGAGATTCATATTGATATATTAAAAACAATTTTTTGTTTCCAAAAACCACTTTGTTTTATTTGTTTTTGAAAAGTTAAGGTGTATTTTTTTCTCGAAAAAATAACAAATATATCAAAATTCATATTTTTTTGGTACTATTTAAATATAAATTCATACCGATGTAAAAAAGAATTTTTTTTTGAAAATTTTGCTCATATTCACATTGTGAATATAATCTGTTGAAAACTGAATTATAGTCAGCTTAGATCCACAGTTTGAATAATAGTAAACTAGATTCACATTGTGAATTCTAAAAGTTGAATTATATAAAGTTGAGATTTAAAATTTGAATAAATTAATTTGTTGATTTTATAAAACTAATTTACGAATAATCAAAATGTTAAAATATTATAAAATAAAATGGAAATATATTTCAATTCATATGTAAATTTCACTAATTTAATTTATGAATGATCAAATAGTTGAAATATTAAGTAGATTCAAATTGTTGATGTTAAAACTGAAATATTTACAGTTTAAATTCAAACTGTGAATCTTAATAGATAAAGGTGGTTTTTTTTTTTTAATAATTTTTTTATCGACGCTGATCTCTATTAACAGAGAAGAAAAAATTAAGATTTTTGTTATTTTTAGATTTTTGGTATAAAAAATAAACCTAAATATTGAAAAAAACAAAACAAAGTGTTTTTTTATTTATTTTTTTTTCGGAAAAAAATTATTTTTTATATATCAATATGGATGTCTATGGAAAGATAATAAAAATTTATTAATTTTTGTATATTTGTTTTCTTTTTCTATAAAAAACATGACATATAAAAAATTTAAACGAAAAAAGGAGATACGTTTTTTGATATAGTTTAATGCATGTGTGTCCAATGTATAAATCTACAACCTTTCGTTTGACCATTAACTATTATGATTTCTGAAGTTCACAATATATATATATATATATATATATATATATATATATATATATATATATATAACTTTAAAGAGGACTTGAAGGAGTTGAACTCTCAACCTTCAACCTCATATGAATATAAAACTTATGTCTCTTCCCAATTAGGCTGGAAAGACATTGACAACATAACTATATATTAATATTACAACTCTCATAAACTCGTTCAATGTTTAGATGAAGTTTTGCTAGCATATGGTGTAGGTGTCGGTTAGATTGTTCGAGATGATATTGATATTCATTACTTCCAAGTACGTAATCTAAGATAGCAACATATACGGAAATATAGCGATTTAATATTATAAATGATGAAGTATGTAATTAGAATAAATGTAAATTTAGCTTATTGACTGTTATATTTTTCAATGTGATATTAGATATTTATTGGTTCTTAATGCTTGTAATTTAAGTATTTCGAGCATAATAACCCGAACCAAAACCAAATTAACCAATATAACCGAATCATTTTAAAAACCATTGGTTCAGTTTTTAATTTTTGTTAACCAATAACTAATGGTTCAGTTATGATTTTATAGGTTAACCGAACCACTAACTTTATATTTTAATATATAAAAATTATAGATTATATATAAAATAATATAGTCAAACTTATTTAAGATCCATTAAATTTTCAAAATATAATTCATTAATCATCACTTATCAGGAGACGTACGTGCAATGAAACCATCAAATGCTGATCACGTACACATACAATCTTCCAATCATACATTGAGTTAGATTATTAATTAATGTTGTAATTCCTAATAGGATAATTCTATAATTTGTAAACATTATACACAAATAGTTTAATCTTCACACTCATAATCTTAACTGGAGACTTCTTACACCGTTAATCATAACCAAATATTGTTTTGACTTTATAGTCATTTTTGAAGGATTTTTTTGACTTTATAAACAAGATTTCTAGGTAAGTTTAGTTTTTAGTTCTTCTTTACTTTGTGATATATATATTTTTTTTAAATCCAGATAACACATATGTCAATGTCTGATTATTTTATTTAATAGTTTTTAATTTAATCACATTAAGTGTCTATGAATGTTTGACTTTATTTTAATGTTAATATCAATTATCAATATATGAAATTATTAATGTTAATTTTTTTTAATGTTTTATATTTTTATTGAATGTTTTATATTTTGAATGTGATTATATGTTATCTCACTCTGAGTATCAAATGTACACATTTTATTCTATTACTATAAGCTAGGTTACAAACATTGGTGCCGAGAAATTTTTTGTATTCTCTTTTCATTTTTATGTTAATATACTTTCGCCATTTATATTGTTATGAACATTCTGTTTAACCAATTTTAACCATTAACCAAAACGTTAACCGAAAAAACCATTAACTATAACTAATATTAACCATATCCAATGGTTACCAAAATGCATTAACAAATCATAATGGTTATGGTTCGGTTTTGATCAATAACCGAACCAACCGCTTCATACACATCCCTAACTATTTCATGTACTTACGTAAAAAAAATTAGGTTGTTATTTTCTTCAAATTTGAGATGTCAAATCATTTTTCCACAAGTCCTTTTCAAGGATTATTACGGTTTCTAGATGTCTCCATGATATAAGGACGTATTCGATCAACTTGTTTGACACCTATTGGCCCGCATTGTCTCATCAAAGTCCTAGTATCTTATTCAGTTATATTATCTTGACAACGATATTACTTTATTGTTTAAGGATGGGGAATTTACGGGTTGAGAATGTGTGATGAGTACAATGAATCATCAAAGATGGACCATTGAAGTAAACCTTAGTGTCACTTTTGTCAATCTTATGGAGATGGGGGATGTTGACAATGCAAAAGAAATACTAGCATGTGATACATAGATACTTTATGGGTTTGTTCGACTTGTAAAAGACATTGCATATGCTCCCCTTACGCCATTCATTGCAAATATTACCAAGAAAAATGTCATAGGAATGGGATGTGATCTACACAGTTGTTGATCCATGCTTGCTCAACCGATTTACTTTTATCATTTGAATGAACTCAACAAATGTGAGTTATGAATTTTTATTAGATGTGGATTAATGTATAACCAAGAATTCACTTTGACAATCTCTATACATTTGCATTAAAATAAAACTTTTATCTTATTACAAACTCGTTTTTACCACTTAGGTAAGGCTAAACTTTACCCACTTTTTTGAAAAAGATTAACCGATATTTTAATATTGATATGATAATTCATGTTTATGATTTCTTATTTAAAATATGTATTAATTAATTTTGGTTTGACACGATAATCCGTATTTTTAAATATTGAGGTTTTTTTTTTCTTATTCCGGCGTTGTACATATTTTTGATAAGTTGTTTAACTTATTAGAAACTCCCTATTAAGAATGGAAACTAAATTACATTTTTACCTTTAGTTTAAAGAAACAATAATATGAAAGATGTCCTTTTGATCATTTACAATTACAAGTACAAGACACACAATAAAAAATAACTTATCAATTTATTATGTTTTAATACTATTATTTTTTAAGGAGAAACTAATAAAAAAATTTACAAGAAAAAACATAAGTTCTTTTAACACTCCCATAGTATTGTTGAGTAATCTAGCTAAGGTAATTATAATACTTTTTCATTCTAGGTATTTTCAAAATAGTTGAGAAGATTTTAGCAAATGCAAGAACTAGCATAATAACCGTTACAACATAACGATACAAAACAAGTATTCTTATATTGTTTTGTAACCAAAACTTTAACGTTTGATTAATGGTCACATTGTTTCCAAAGCGTCATATACTATCGGGATAGACTCTCATCATAGTGCTTCAGCTTCGATATAATTTATGTGATCGAAGGAAATACAATATTAGTGGTAAATGGGAGTGTGCACAAAAACCGAAACTAAATCAATAACCGAAAAAAGTAGTGAAAACCAAAGACATACTTCATTTTAAAACCAATGTCTTCAATTTTAGTTTTTAGAAAAACTAACGGTTTTATAGCTATTTATAAAAACTCGGTTTAGTATGTTATATATATATATATATATATATATATATATATATATATATATATATATATATATATATATATATATATATATATATATATAGTAGTTTATAACCCGTGAGAACCACGGTTATAAAATTAATTAAACTTTTATAGTAAAAACTCAAAATTATTAATTAGTTATTTTAAATAAATTAATAATTTAAGATATATTTTTATTAGTTATGTCAAATTGTAATCGTTGATTCAAATAAATATGTAAAATTAATTTTTAATATATATTTTATATTTTTATTTGTGAATTAATGAAAACAATAATATAAAATTTAAAATAGAGAATAAATACATTGATAAATAGCATCACATTAATGAGGAGTCTAATAAATTTAAAATGAAGAACTAATTGATTGACATGTGACAACACATTAATTAAGAGGTTTAATATGGTACACATGGCAAAAAAACTACTCTTTTATTAGTATAGGTATATATATATATATATATATATATATATATATATATATATATATATATATATATATATATATATATGTGTGTGTGAGGTTAGGTTCATGTGAGACGGCCTAATTTTATGATACCGTGAGACGCATTTTTTATTTATTTTTTATTTTTACTTAATTCAAGTTCCGAAAATAATATTAAAATTTTTTTTTGGATTTTTCCATTTATTTTGAATTTTAAAATTATTTTTTAGAATATGTACAGTGTAATATTCTATTAGAATATTTCATGTATTTTTCAAAAAAATGGAATTTATTTTTATTTATTTTTATTTTTCTAGTTAATTCAAGTTCCGAAAATAATATTTAAAAAAAGAATTTTTATATTTTTTCATTTATTCTGCATTTTAAAATTATTTTTTAGAATATGTCAGTGTAATATTCTATTAGAATATTTCACGTATTAAAACAAACAGATTTTTTTTTAAATTTTTTTTAGTTATTTCAAGTTTCGAAAATGATATTTAAAAAAAGAATTTTTTGATTTTTCTATTTATTTTGCATTTTAAAATTATTTTTAGATTTGGTCTCACGGTCTCACAAAATTAGAATGGTCTCAAATGAACTTGAACATATATATATATATATATATATATATATATATATATATATATATATATATATATATATATATATATATATATATATATATATATATATGGGTTCAGGTTCATTTGAGACCATTCTAATTTTGTGAGACCGTAAGACCAAATCTAAAAATAATTTTAAAACGCAAAATAAATGGAAAAATCCAAAAAAAAAAAAAATTTAAAATATTATTTTTGGAACTTGAATTAACTAAAAAATATAAAAATTAAAAAATTAAAAAAAAATCTCGTTTTTTTTTTTGAAAAATACGTGAAATATTCTAATAGAATATTATACTGACATATTCTAAAAAATAATTTTAAAATGCAAAATAAATGGAAAAAATCTAAGAATTCTTTTTTTAAATATTATTTTCGGAACTTGAATTAACTAAAAATAAATAAAAAAAATTCCATTTTTTTTGAAAAATATGTGAAATATTCTAATAGAATATTACACTGTACATATTCTAAAAAATAATTTTAGAATGCAAAATAAATGGAAAAATCCAAAAATTCTTTTTTTAAATATTATTTTCGGAACTTGAATTAACTAAACAAAATTAAAAAAATTAAAAAAAAATCCCGTTTTTTTTGAAAAATACGTGAAATACTCTAATAGAATATTAACTGTACATAGTCTAAAAAATAATTTTAAAATGCAAAATAAATGGAAAAGTCTAAAAATTCTTTTTTGAATATTATTTTCGGAACTTGAATTAACTAAAAAAATAAATAAAAAAAATCCCGTTTTTTTTTTTTTTGAAAAATACGTGAAATATTCTAATAGAATATTACAATGTACATAATCTAAAAAATAATTTTAAAATGCGAAATAAATGAAAAAATCCAAAAATTTTTTAAATATTATTTTTGGAACTTGAATTAACTAAAAAAATAAAAAAAATAAAAAAATGCGTCTCACGGTCTCACAAAATTAGGCCGTCTCATATGAGCCTAACCCTATATATATATACACACACACACACACACACACACATATATATATATATATATATATATATATATATATATATATATATATATATATATATATATATATATATGGCTATTTATAAAACTTTTAAAATAAAAATATCACCAATTAACATCCTTTCGTAAAAACACAATCACATGTCTCAAAACTATATCATACAAACAGTAGTATAATCAAAGTACAATCCCATGAATATCATAGTGCGGAAATCCTGTGTGTGTGTGTGTGTGATGCGTAGCTACTGCGCTAACTCCTTCCCCTTCGCTGAAGATGTACCTGGAACAAAACTGAAAACTATAAGCACAAAGCTTAGTAAGTTCCCCCATTATACCACATACCGCATAACTAGCATATTGCCGGACGATTCTGGGGTGCCCGACCTACCCTGTCTGGCAATTCTGGGGTGCCGACCTATCCTGGCATTTCTGGGGTGCCGACCTACCCTGTCTGGCATTTCTGGGGTGCCAACCTATCCTCCGGTTCATCCCAACCGACTACGGGGACTATTTCACCCCTACTACTACCACATAATCACATAACATAAACATACCGTCGAGCATATCTGGGGTGCCCGACCTACCCTTTGGTCCTTACGACTGTAACACGGGGACTATTCCCTTTACTACATACTATCACATAACATCATATCAGGCTAGCACATAATCACAACAGATAGCAACATACCAGATAATTATCACGAAGACAATTACCTATATTACAACTCTTACTAGTGGGCCGACGTTGGTGCCTTAGACCCACTTCTACTAAAAGGTAACTCACCTCAGTGTTGTGACGTGTCTGAACTGTCCTCACTGCCAGGATCAACTCCTCTTAATTCCTATACATAATAATCTTCCTTAATTACCATTTCATACTCTTAAACCATATCAAGGGTCAACTCAGGTAAAAGTCAAAGTCAAGGTCAACACCTTGGTCAAAGTCAACTCTAGGTCAAATTCAACATCTGGTTGACTCAACTTGCCGAGTTGACCCAAAAACTCACTGAGTTCCATAATCCTTAGAATGCTAAAAACTTCGACCCTACTCGCCGAGTCCTTTAAAAGCTCACAGAGTTCTCCTTCAAACAAAGTCGGGACCTTCTACAACTGACTCGTCGAGTTCATCCTTGAACTCGTCGAGTCCTGCATTGTGCAAGATGGCACATCTAGTCCTAGACTCGGCGAGTTCTCCATGAACTCATCGAGTTCTTCTTCATTCAGTTGGGGTTTAGTCTTGAACTCGCCGAGTTCCATGATCTTCAGGTCCACAATGAACCCAACTGGCTGAGTGTTCTTCCAACTCAACGCATTGCCTATTATTAGAAGAGGTTTGGGGGAAACTACGACCCGACTCGCCAAGTCGTATGACTGACTCGCTGAGTCCCTCCATGTACAAAACTATTCAATCGATTTCAGTTGGCCTTAATGCATCCAGTAGATAGATCTAACCTCCTAGGGTCCATATTACACGTAAAGTCACAAAATTTATGTCACACCCCAAAACCGGAACGGCGGAAACGTTCTGGGGTGGATGACATCATGTCAAGTATCACAACATATGCAGTATAGTAATCAAAGTACAACAATCATTGCATTAATAGTAATAGTTTTACATAGCTTACATTACATAGAAACATCAAAGTAATACAAGTAATAATATAGGTGCAGTTTGGTACTAAACTGTCTTCACCAAAAGCTCCTGGAATGTACCTGTCTATTGTTGACATGAGAATACAAGTTATTTGAAAGCGAGTATCAGCATTTTTATAAATGCTGGTGAGCTCATAAGTATTTAGTGTCATTTATTCAAATAACTTTATACAAGTAGTAGTTTAGAATCAACGGTGTATTAGAGTCTTTTCCAGAAAATCCTATATTTTGTAAACAAAACAGTCTTCTACCAAGACCCGACCGAGTTATGTTTTAAAGAGTAATTTTCCCTGAAATACTATCATTACCAAAATACGGTATTTGATTTTAAAGGAAGTAGAAGAATATCACTAGTAAAATACAAGGGAAAATAACATATGCCTCAGCAGAAGATACTGCTGACGAAGGCAAAGAAATCATAGACCCCAGGAGAGTATCGAGTGAACGACACGCCTGGCTCAGTCTAACAAAAGGAGACACAAACCCCAGACGGTATCAAATGAAAGATACAGCTAGCAAGGCCTAAAATAGTGAGCACAGACCCCAGACAGTATCAAATGAATGATACGTCTAGCAAGGTCTAAAAACAGTGAACATAGACCCCAGACGGTATCAAATGAATGATACGTCTAGCAAGGTCTAAAACAGTGAGCACAGACCCCAGACAGTATCAAATGAATGATACGTCTAGCAAGGTCTAAAAACAGTGAACACAGACCCCAGACAGTATCAATTCAATGATACGTCTAGCAAGGTCTAAAACAAAGGGTGATCTTAAGAGTGTTGTTTCAGAAATACAGTGTTAATTCCCGTTACCTTAAGGCCATGAATTATAAGGTAACCCCGAGATACTCGTAACCATACTGATAGACACTAGAGAACTTGATGCCCTGCAAGCGTCGGAAAGAATGTGACATTTGTCACCCCTTGGCTTGGTAGGCCGTGGACTGTAGCTAGCAGTCAGGGTGTGGGGGTATCAATCTCGTATAGATCTATACACACAATGCCCTCTCTCCCTACATGAGACTCTGGTTACCAACTTGACAACGGAGAAGGCCGTGTCCTGAAGATGCATCTCGTGTAGTGAATTCTGATGTAAATACTGGGCTAATGATAGAGACTCACAAATAAACTGACCGATGTAAACCTTCATGTCTATACATGTATACATGGTATATAATTAATGATTAAACAACCTTCGGACGGATATCCGATCCCACCAGACCACATCCAAACGAGGAAAAGGAAATAGGGCGAACTAGCCTTCCTAAGTCCTTTAAACGTTATTTATATAACTATACAAGTACAGGCATACGTTTAACTAAGTAGAAACATTTAACGAAGTTGAAGTGTTTAACAAAGTAGAAGCGTTTCACAAGTAGAAGCGTATCACTAAGTAGAAGCGTTAACAAGTAGAAGCGTATCGCGAAGTAGAAGCGTATCACGAAGTAAAAGCGTATCACAAGTAAAAGCGTTAACAAAGTAGAAGCATTTAACTAAGTAGGAGCATTAACTAAGTAGAAGTATAACGAAGCAGTAGTATCTAACCAAGTAGGAGTATAAAAACATGGAAGAAAACTTTGATGAAAACTTTGAAAAACCTTTATACTTAAGAAAATCACGACTTGGTATTCTTTTGTAAAATAAGTTTGAAACCTTTAGAAATCCTTTGAAAACCTTTCATAAACAAGTTTTAAATGAAACTTTGATAAAACATTATAGGTAAAGAAATCCTTTGTTTAAAATACTGCTGTAACTAAATTTGAAATAAAACATACAGTGCGAGAGTCAATTTGAGAAAAGCTTTGAACAAGTAAAGACATTTTAGAAAACCATTTACAGTATCATACTTGGTAAAACAGTTAACAGTGTAATAATTCCTTGTGCATGCGGGTTATCAATCACATGTGATTGATATGATAACTGGCATGTTTTAACTTGTATCCCCCCCATAAAAACATGTAAAAACATTTAAAAGGTTAATTCAGGGATATGAACTCACCTGTTGTAAGTGGATCGAACGAAGGTGCCGGTTGGGTGCTCGGTGTCAAGTAAAGACTTGAACACACTTAGTGACCTATTAACATATGATGACATATGTTTACATAAAATTAGTAAATATAATACTAATTAAACACGTATACGCATCCTAAAGTGCGGAAAACACTTTGATTAAGTGTTAGGGGTGTCCTGGGTAACATCTATGGGTATGTATGGCCTAGATAGGGAGTTTACTCTTCAAGAGTAAACTCTTTATAGAGTTCACGGCCCTAAGACCAACTCCCCATGAGTTTACGGCCGTAAACTCATGGTGGGGGTGTTCTAGGATGCTAAATGGTCTTATCTCACTCATAGAATTAGGCTAGGTCCCAATATAAGGCATACAAATGGGTTTAAAGCAACAAATGGACCATTTAAGGAGTTCACGACCCTAAAAAAGGAGTTTACGGCCGTAAACTCTCACTTGGTCATTTCCTTCATAAATCTAATCCTTAAATGATGGAGTATAAAGTTCTAAGCATTATTCCAAGCCAAATGGGGGTGTTAGGGCATCATTTGGCCACCTTTTGGGAGTTTACGGCCCATGGACATATTCTAGGGGGGTTTACGGCCATAAACTCCTATTTCCTTGGTTTAATTGATGTTTAATGCCTTTACTACAATGGGGGTTGCTTCTAGACATTTTCCAAGTCCATAGGAGGTGTTTGAGGGCATTTCTAACACCTTAAAAGGTGTTCACGGCCTATGAAGAGGGGTTTACGGTCCAAGAGTGTTCTTGGGCCGTAAACTCATGTTTACTCTCCAAAATGCAAGGTTTTAGTGTTCTAAGCTCGAAGGTGTAAGTCCATAAGTCATATCTAATCCCTAGGGGTAGTTTAGAGGGGTTTTGGGGCTTAAAAACCCCACTTAAGGGTGTTCAAGGTCCAAGAGTGTTCTTGGGCCGTAAACACATAATCTTGCCCCTATTTGATGTCTTAAACATGAATTTTCATGTTAACTAAGCTATACAACAAGTTAGGATAGATTACTTACTAGTTTGGGGCTCGAAACGGGCGTTTTTGGCTCGAAAACAAGTTGTAGAGAGAGAGTGTAGAGAGAGAGAGAGAGAGAGTGGAAAGAGTGTGAATGGAGTCCACTCCCCCTTATATAGGGGTTGAGCTTGTGGCTCAGTGGAAATCTACCCAATACTGACGTTAAACGGGGCTTTTGGTCGCACCCGATTAATTTGTCGTATTTTGACTTGGTAGCAACTAAAACTTTTTCAAGGGAATATTTTGGTGTTTCTAATTTGTTTCAACCCTTACTAAGTCATTTAAAAAGTCCCAAATTAATTAACCTCTTCCAAAAGGTTAACGAACAATTAATAAAGGGAGGCTTATTAACGGAAGGAGGGGTTAAATATGAAGGAATAAATTTCGGGTTGTCACATCATCCCCCCGTTAGAGGGAATTTCGTCCCGAAATTTAGGTTTAAGCAAGGAAGTAATCATGAACAATCGGGTAGAGGTATGAGGGCCCATCCTATGAAGAGGGGTTTACGGTCCAAGAGTGTTCTTGGGTCGTAAACTCATGTTTACTCTCCAAAATGCAAGGTTTTAGTGTTCTAAGCTCGAAGGTGTAAGTCCACAAGTCATATCTAAGCCCTAGGGGTAGTTTAGAGGGGTTTTGGGGCTTAAAAACCCCACTTAAGGGTGTTCACGGTCCAAGAGTGTTCTTGGGCCGTAAACACATAATCTTGCCCCTATTTGATGTCTTAAACATGAATTTGCATGTTAACTAAGCTATACAACAAGTTAGGATAGATTACTTACTAGTTTAGGGCTCGAAACGGGCGTTTTTGGCTCGAAAACAAGTTGTAGAGAGAGAGTGTAGAGAGAGAGTGGAAAGAGTGTGAATGGAGTCCACTCCCCCTTATATAGGGGTTGAGCTTGTGGCTCAGTGGAAATCTACCCAATACTGACGTTAAACGGGGCTTTTGGTCGCACCCGATTAATTTGTCGTATTTTGACTTGGTAGCAACTAAAACTTTTTCAAGGGAATATTTTGGTGTTTCTAATTTGTTTCAACCCTTACTAAGTCATTTAAAAAGTCCCAAATTAATTAACCTCTTCCAAAAGGTTAACGGACAATTAATAAAGCGAGGCTTATTAACGGAAGGAGGGGTTAAATATGAAGGAATAAATTTCGGGTTGTCACATCATCCCCCCGTTAGAGGGAATTTCGTCCCGAAATTTAGGTTTAAGCAAGGAAGTAATCATGAACAATCGGGTAGAGGTATGAGGGCCCTTCCTATTTGGTTGTTCATCGCGCTCCCAAGTGAACTCTGGCCTTTGCTTGGCGTTCTAACAAACCTTCACTTTCGGAATGCGGATTCCGTCTCGTGCAGTTAGCGATTACTACTGGTTCGTCTACAAAGTTAGGGTTCCCAATGGTTTCTATCAAGACGAGTGGGATATAAATAGTGACATTGGGCAAACACTTATCAATTCTAAGAAGTGGGTTGATCTGTGGTGAAACTTGTGGAATATCCGAAAGTAGTAGTGGTCTGACGAGGGTTGGACCAATCTCCGTAAAGAATCTCGAATGGTCCTAAGCTCCTGGAAGGGTAGAGCTTTTCAGTACTTAGGACATAGTGTACTTCTATGGCGAGATCATCACTGGCGTGATCGCCATTCCGAAGTTCCAACCATTCTCTCATACTGGTAGTGTAGTCCTTCTGGTTGGTTCTTAGAAAGCTCGGGTTGTCCTTGGATTCATGTTTCCTGTCAATTGGCTTTCAGAGGTTTTCTAGATCATCGGATGGATTACATGCCTACGGGCATCTGTTTGCTGTAGAGTGGCTATCTGAATCTTGTGCAAAATGAACCTGCACTAATGAATCTTGAGATATTTCTAACGGAAACCCTTAGGGTCGGGGAGATAGGGGTTCACCAGACGAGTGTTGGACTATCTCGGGAGGTGGTTCTACTATTTCTGTGCGAGATAGTATTCGTGGAACACCTAGTAGTCCAATGAATCTCTAAGACAGGTTCTATTCTCCAATGCGTTGGTTTATTTTTGTTGCGGAAAGCGCATTCTCTTGTATAACCCATTGACTAACACCTAGACTGTTGTCAAGTCTATAATCTCTTCGGGATCTGGGTTATAAGGCTTAATGCAACCTACTCTCGCACTTTATTCAAGTATTCATGGCTGCGGAGGTTATCCTGTGGTTCTTGGTATTCTAGTGTTCACTTCGGAGAATGTAGTCTATCGTCTACAGGGCAACGGTAATTTCCTCCATGCGAGAGGTCGGAGGGTCCTAGGCACTACTCGTCGGTAACAGGGTGGACGAAGTGCCTGAGTAGTGCGAACATCATCTGCGACTACTCTCCCGAAGGTTCTGAGTTTTCTCGGTCTAGGTCAAATCTAGTGAGTATAGGGTTCCATCATTCAGAACTTTTAATCTCTTCATCCACTCTTCTCAAGGGTTAACGTATCGCAGCTTCTGGATTTCCGGGATATCCGCTGAGATGCTTAATTCGGGGAAATTAAGCGAGAATGGATGGTCGTGGTCAATTTCCTTGACTCTTACGACTCAGATTTCTTTACCAATTGAGGGTGTTAGCTAATATGTTGGCTTAATCGGGACGACAACACACTTCGGATTTGTGGTCATTATAGTAGCTCAACCCACCGTGGTTTTCTAGACTCTAGCTCCCATTCCGTGGGATAGGATGAAGGGTTTTACTATGAGGTTCGTGGTAGAGCTCATACTCGGCTTAACCACTAATACTTGGTGTATGCAAGCTGTATATAATTGAGGTCGGCAGGACGTTTAGTTGTGCGACTCCACCCTCGACCCACAACCCAACGAGGAACAGGGAGTAGGGAGGAAGCACACATCTTAAATCTTTTTGATCTCAATTATATACCACCCTTATGCATATACTCAGTTATAGTGGTCAGTCCCATGAGTTCTATCCTCTTGATTCACGAACCTGATTGCGAGGTGCGAAGGGTCCTTCTGGGTTTCTACGGTGTCTGCTTCGGGTGGTTATCGTCTTCTGGAATGCCTGCAGTGCCTTTCGCTTCGGTTTCTATCTGTCTAAGAGGGGTTGGTTAAAAGCGCGTGATACCCTTCTCCTGGGTACTTCGAAAGTTTTGAAATAAGAGTGACAACTGACGGATCGTATTAGTCTTTATTATTTTTATTTTGTTTAGGTTCGGAAGAACCTTTATTTGCCGAAATGGCTATGGAGAAAGTTCTTTTTACACAGCACTAAGGATTTACACATGGTTGCACGATGTCGAACCATGATTGATAGAGGCGTCGAAGTTGGCATACTCCGACATGACATAGAATGAGGGTCGATAGGGTCATGTGCCGAACAGGCACACAAGTTCTAGGCGTCTCGGGTTTCGTCCCGTGTATCACTGTCGCGGATACTTGGACCGATAGAGTCGACGCGGAACTGTAGAGGGTCCAAAGTGTTTCTGAGTAGAGTACCTTTTCATGAATGGATTCTCACGAGGCATTTCTATAATCGCCTAACGTATACTAGTCATGTATAATTAAGGTGGGGAGGACTGTTGACTGAGCGAATCCGCCCTAAATCCACAACCAAACAAGGAACAGGAAATGAGGCGGCATTCACTCACTCTAGGTCTATCCATCTCAATTATACATGGCCGTAACGTATATATCTAGCCATTATAGTTTTACCTGATGAAATTTTAAATTTTATAACAGTGCTGCGACTTTCGCCTTAACGGGGAAGTAATTACATTTAGAATTAGTCTTTTAATGTTTTCAGTTAGTTATCTGAGATTGAGAGACATACCAAAAATCTACCGGGTTCCTTGATGCTTCTCCTTAAGCATTAGAGTTAGAATCCTCCTGTGTCTTTGCTGTTTCCTTCGGTTGGGCAGTCCCTTTTGAAGTGCCCAATCTTACCACATAGACGGCAAACAGTATTAGCCGCCACATTGGTGGTTGATGTAATAAACCCAACCGGGGTTTTGCAGACACGAGCAGTATGCCCCTTCGTGTTGCACCTAGCACAATAGAGTTCCCGACATATACCATGATGATGGTAGCTACATTTGCTGCAGTGGGGAAGGTTTCCTAGGTATGGTCTTCTTGAAGTCGAGATGGAAGGGTTGGCAGGGGTATTGACTGTCTCAGCACGTTGCCCTTTGGAAGGTCCTTGAGTCGAGGTACTTCCCTCCTTGATCTTGAACTTTCTCTTCAGTGGAGTTGGCTGAGGTTCGTGGGTGGCTGGGTATGCAGGTGTTGGTTGCTGCTAGCCATTACTTGGATCGGAATTTCCGATGGGGCTCTTGCTAACATTGGCGTTGTTAGCATTCAGTTGAGCCATGACAGCTGCTATAGCTGCCGAGACTGCAGCTTGGAACGTAGCTTCATCGAATAGGAGAGTCGGTTTCTTGCCAACGGATAGGTTACGCTTCCTCGGAGACATGGTTTTCCTTACATGGAAGGGAACACAAGCTGATGAGAGACGACGGTTAACCCTGGACGTATCTATCCTTACTATATTAGGCATAAAATTTTCCCGTGCTTCGGATACTGGTTGTCTGAGTGTCGACCTACATCCCTATGATGTAGTCCGGGTGTCGAAGTAGGAGTATGAGTATCGGAAAAATCCATAAGATGGGAGTCGTTCCTACTAAGTTACCTTTATACTGGGAAGGGTTCACTCTCTAGCTTGGAAAGATTTGAGAACAATTCGGAACGAAGATCGCGAGAAGAAAGGCTCATGAAGACTTATGGCTAAGCAACCTCAATAGAGGTGTGGGGATCCGCTCTAAGCGTATTACTTGCAACGGGAACAAGGCGATTTTACCTAACACATAGCGTGAGTAGTGTAATCACTAACTCACTAAATCGTATTATTTTATGGGTGCATTAGCGTGACGAACACGAGGAAAAGACACTTCTCGGGTTCTATGTACTGGCTCCCTCTGTCTACCTCATATCTTCGACAGGGACCTGCGTTGGTTTCCTTCGGGTAGTTACCTAGGGTTTTCTTCTCTTATAGACATACTGAATCTCTACTCCACCTTACTCCCGATTCTGAATTTGGGTGTCATCACTTCATGATGGATGACTGGGAATCTCGGAAGCTTAGGCGAATTTCCCATCGATATCTCTAAAAAGTATAGGCACTTGGTGATTTCAATAGTCTCGACCTTGTTCATTTATTTCCAAACTGGAAATCTTCTCAACGAACTTCTCCTGGATCTGCATCCACTCTTCTGGCGAGCACTAAAGTGGATAGGGTTTTCTACAGGGTTCATGCGAGAATGGAAATGTCTAAAGAATCCTAAGAGATTATTAACATTTCACTGGGTGATCCATATTGAGTCCTGCTACGATTACATAGGGTATACAAATCATATATGGCTTACATCCGATAGGCCTTCGAATATGTGATACTACTCTATATCCACATCCCAACGAGGAAAAGGAAGTAAAGCGAAACCACACATTCTTAGCCTATGGGATCCTTATTATATATAACCTTGGAAGTATACCCTCTGTAATTGTAGGTATATCAATAAGGATCTTTTTAGTTCTTCACACAAGGTTGTCTATGGATCCTAAAATACCCCTATGGTATTTTAATTTCTTGTTTGTTTCTTAACTTCCGAATATGATTCTGGGATTAATGTGAGTCTTTTAGTATTCCAAAATACTCCCATAGTACTTTAAACTTTATGTTTGGCTCTAGCATTCCTAGTTGGTAAGTTTCAGACCTGTTGCAACACCACTATCACTCCCAAGCACACGTTCATTGCATCTCGAATAAATGTAGTTGATCAGGTTATATTTATTCCAGCTTACGATTACATAACTGCCCAAGTTTGACGGTAATGCTCAACATCTGAAGACTTTTATTCTTGTTCTTCTTGTGATACTTGTGTTCGTGTGTTTAGATTCTAGATGTTCTTATACTTTGGTAAAATATGGTTATAATTTAAAGTATAATTCTTGGTCAGACTGTTTTATCCCTATGTATTTATAGGCTGTATATCTTTTATGAATTGATATACTTAGCTCACTATAAACAATGCTCTGATACCAATCTGTCACACCCCAAAACCGGAACGGCGGAAACGTTCTGGGGTGGATGACATCATGTCAAGTATCACAACATATGCAGTATAGTAATCAAAGTACAACAACCATTGCATTAATAGTAATAGTTTTACATAGTTTACATTACATAGAAACATCAAAGTAATACAAGTAATAATATAGGTGCAGCTTGGTACTTAACTGTCTTCACCAAAAGCTCCTGGAATGTACCTGTCTATTGCTGACCTGAGAATACAAGTTATTTGAAAGCGAGTATCAGCATTTTTATAAATGCTGGTGAGCTCATAAGTATTTAGTGTCATTTATTCAAATAACTTTATACAAGTAGTAGTTTAGAATCAACGGTGTATTAGAGTCTTTTCCAGAAAATCCTATATTTTGTAAACAAAACAGTCTTCTACCAAGACCCGACCGAGTTATGTTTTAAAGAGTAATTTTCCCTGAAATACTATCATTACCAAAATACGGTATTTGATTTTAAAGGAAGTAGAAGAATATCACTAGTAAAATACAAGGGAAAATAACATATGCCTCAGCAGAAGATACTGCTGACGAAGGCAAAGAAATCATAGACCCCAGGAGAGTATCGAGTGAACGACACGCCTGGCTCAGTCTAACAAAAGGAGACACAAACCCCAGACGGTATCAAATGAAAGATACAACTAGCAAGGCCTAAAATAGTGAGCACAGACCCCAGACAGTATCAAATGAATGATATGTCTAGCAAGGTCTAAAAACAGTGAACATAGACCCCAGACGGTATCAAATGAATGATACGTCTAGCAAGGTCTAAAACAGTGAGCACAGACCCCAGACAGTATCAAATGAATGATACGTCTAGCAAGGTCTAAAAACAGTGAACACAGACCCCAGACAGTATCAATTCAATGATACGTCTAGCAAGGTCTAAAACAAAGGGTGATCTTAAGAGTGTTGTTTCAGAAATACAGTGTTAATTCCCGTTACCTTAAGTCCATGAATTATAAGGTAACCCCGAGATACTCGTAACCATACTGATAGACACTAGAGAACTTGATGCCCTGCAAGCGTCGGAAAGAATGTGACATTTGTCACCCCTTGGCTTGGTAGGCCGTGGACTGTAGCTAGCAGTCAAGGTGTGGGGGTGTCAATCCCGTATAGATCTATACACACAATGCCCTCTCTCCCTACATGAGACTCTGGTTACCAACTTGACAACGGAGAAGGCCGTGTCCTGAAGATGCATCTCGTGTAGTGAATTCTGATGTAAATACTGGGCTAATGATAGAGACTCACAAATAAACTGACCGATGTAAACCTTCATGTCTATACATGTATACATGGTATATAATTAATGATTAAACGAACTTCGAACGGATATCCGATCCCACCAGACCACATCCAAACGACGAAAAGGAAATAGGGCGAACTAGCCTTCTTAAGTCCTTTAAACATTATTTATATAACTATACAAGTACAGGCATACGTTTAACTAAGTAGAAACATTTAACGAAGTTGAAGTGTTTAACGAAGTAGAAGCGTTTCACAAGTAGAAGCGTATCACTAAGTAGAAGCGTTAACAAGTAGAAGCATATCGCGAAGTAGAAGCGTTAATAAGTAGAAGCGTATCATGAAGTAAAAGCGTATCACAAGTAAAAGCATTAACAAAGTAGTAGCATTTAACTAAGTAGGAGCATTAACTAAGTAGAAGTATAACGAAGGAGTAGTATCCAACCAAGTAGGAGTATAAAAACATGGAAGAAAACTTTGATGAAAACTTTGGAAAACCTTTATACTTAAGAAAATCACGACTTGGTATTCTTTTGTAAAATAAGTTTGAAACCTTTAGAAATCCTTTGAAAACCTTTCATAAACAAGTTTTAAATGAAACTTTGATAAAACATTATAGGTAAAGAAATGCTTTGTTTAAAATACTGCTGTAACTAAATTTGAAATAAAACATACAGTGCGAGAGTCAATTTGAGAAAAGCTTTGAACAAGTAAAGACGTTTTAGAAAACCATTTATAGTATCATACTTGGTAAAACAGTTAACAGTGTAATATTTCCTTGTGCATGCGGGTTATCAAACACATGTGATTGATATGATAACTGGCATGTTTTAACTTGTATCCCCCCCATGAAAACATGTATCCCAATATAAGGCATACGAATGGGTTTAAAGCAACAAATGGACCATTTAAGGAGTTTACGGCCGTAAACTCTCACTTGATCATTTCCTTCATAGATCTAAGCCTTAAATGATGGAGTATAAAGTTCTAAGCATTATTCCAAGCCAAATGGGGGTGTTAGGGCATCATTTGGCCACCTTTTGGGAGTTTACGGCCCATGGACCAATTCTAGGGGGGTTTACGGCCGTAAACTCCTA
This sequence comes from Lactuca serriola, assembly GCF_051521515.1. Classification (NCBI taxonomy): domain Eukaryota; kingdom Viridiplantae; phylum Streptophyta; class Magnoliopsida; order Asterales; family Asteraceae; genus Lactuca; species Lactuca serriola. Next base: position 71,653,149 of record NC_136411.1, on the reverse strand, counting down.
TTTCCTTGGTTTAATTGATGTTTAATGCCTTTACTACAATGGGGGTTGCTTCTAGACATTTTCCAAGTCCATAGGAGGTGTTTGAGGGGATTTTTAACACCTTAAAAGGTGTTCACGACCTATGAAGAGGGGTTTACGGTCCAAGAGTGTTCTTGGGCCGTAAACTGATGTTTACTCTCCAAAATGCAAGGTTTTAGTGTTCTAAGCTCGAAGGTGTAAGTCCACAAGTCATATCTAAGCCTTAGGGGTAGTTTAGAGGGGTTTTGGGGCTTAAAAACCCCACTTAAGGGTGTTCACGGTCCAAGAGTGTTCTTGGGCCGTAAACACATAATCTTGCCCCTATTTGATGTCTTAAACATGAATTTGCATGTTAACTAAGCTATACAATAAGTTAGGATAGATTACTTACTAGTTTGGGGCTCGAAACGGGCGTTTTTGGCTCGAAAACAAGTTGTAGAGAGAGAGTGGAAAGAGTGTGAATGGAGTCCACTCCCCCTTATATAGGGGTTGAGCTTGTGGCTCAGTGGAAATCTACCCAATGCTGACGTTAAACGGGGCTTTTGGTCGCACCCGATTAATTTGTCGTATTTTGACTTGGTAGCAACTAAAACTTTTTCAAGGGAATATTTTGGTGTTTCTAATTTGTTTCAACCCTTACTAAGTCATTTAAAAAGTCCCAAATTAATTAACCTCTTCCAAAAGGTTAACGGACAATTAATAAAGCGAGGCTTATTAACGGAAGGAGGGGTTAAATATGAAGGAATAAATTTCGGGTTGTCACATCATCCCCCCGTTAGAGGGAATTTCGTCCCGAAATTCAGGTTTAAGCAAGGAAGTAATCATGAACAATCGGGTAGAGGTATGAGGGCCCTTCCTATGAAGAGGGGTTTACGGTCCAAGAGTGTTCTTGGGCCGTAAACTCATGTTTACTCTCCAAAATGCAAGGTTTTAGTGTTCTAAGCTCGAAGGTGTAAGTCCACAAGTCATATCTAAGCCCTAGGGGTAGTTTAGAGGGGTTTTGGGGCTTAAATACCCCACTTAAGGGTGTTCACGGTCCAAGAGTGTTCTTGGGCCGTAAACACATAATCTTGCCCCTATTTGATGTCTTAAACACGAATTTGCATGTTAACTAAGCTATACAACAAGTTAGGATAGATTACTTACTAGTTTGGGGCTCGAAACGGGCGTTTTTGGCTCGAAAACAAGTTGTAGAGAGAGAGTGTAGAGAGAGAGAGAGAGAGTGGAAAGAGTGTGAATGGAGTCCACTCCCCCTTATATAGGGGTTGAGCTTGTGGCTTAGTGGAAATCTACCCAATACTGACGTTAAACGGGGCTTTTGGTCGCACCCGATTAATTTGTCGTATTTTGACTTGGTAGCAACTAAAACTTTTTCAAGGGAATATTGTGGCGTTTCTAATTTGTTTCAACCCTTACTAAGTCATTTAAAAAGTCCCAAATTAATTAACCTCTTCCAAAAGGTTAACGGACAATTAATAAAGCGAGGCTTATTAACGGAAGGAGGGGTTAAATACGACGGAATAAATTTCGGGTTGTCACACTTTACGTCCATGCATGGGTCTTCAAGATCAAAAGACTCAAAAATGAGGTCCACAAGGTGCATGGGACTCCTATGGCCATAAAGTTGGCACATTTATGCCATGGGAACCGTAAATGGTTCCAAATCTGATGTCATATCCCCTAGAACTACAAAATCCTAAAAATGGCTCTACTAAAACTTAGAAAAGATAGGAAATTGCCCTAACTAGAGGTCTAAGAGATAAATGGTCAAGGTTGAAGCTTTTTACCTTAAACAAGCCGGGAATGTGCCAAAACTCCTGGATCTACTAGGCTTCTCTTGATCTCCCAAGTCTTTTCCTTGTTCTCAAGCTTCAAACACACATAAAATGGCACAAGGAGCTCAAAGTCACTCAAAAATTGATTAGGGTTTCGTGAGGAGGGGCTAAGGGTGTTGGAGGCTGTAAAGGAAGCCGGTTAAGGTGTTTAAATAGGGTGCAAACCCTTAAAATTAGGGTTTCCTTCAGACAGTTGGGTCCTCCAACTCGCCGAGTCCCAAACTAAATGTGAAAAAATTCATATTAAAAGTACGTACCATGAACCAGACGCTACAAATTTCCCCCACTTATTTTAGATTTCGTCCTCGAAGTCTGCTTCCGCGTCTGGAAAAAAGCTCGGGGTAGTGCTCTCTCATCTCGTCCTCTGACTCCCAAGTCAATTCTGAGCCCTTGCGGTGCTACCATTTCTGTTGAGGATAGATACTGGCCGCTCGATGTAGTCCAGGCTATCATCCACCTGAATATCCTCTAGGGGTACCACCGCTGAGTCGTCTACTAATGTGAACTGGCTCCAAACCACCTTTGCTACCAGGAGACTGTTGTCAGAATGGAAAGACGCTCTGACGATCAAGTTCGTGGGATGAGTATGAAGTATGGAGGTAGATGATCGGGGAAGAATGGCTTACCTCTCAAAGCAAGGTGACTGACCTTTTATACTGAGGATCTTCCTCGGTCCGTACGAGGGACAGGGACTGCGACTCCGATAGGATCCGCCGTCCTTATTGGAGGACCATGCTCCACATTTGTGTCTGGTCCTGCGATTGGTCCAGGCGATAATGCTTTGACTGCAGTCTTTGTCGCCCGGAGCCATTATCCTTGGACTGTAGCTAAAGGATGACGCTTGGCGAGGGCGGACTTCCTATACGGTCGCCTTGCGGGTGTTCGGGGTTGCCAGAGTGGCCGAGTCGCTGGCCCGGGCTTCATTGGGAACTCCTTGCCGGGGGTTCACTATTTCTGGCCCACTCTGAGGGGCGCATCATCAAGTCCCCCAGTCTAGTAGTCATAGTGTATGCTAGCTAGCTATGATGTTCTGGACATAACTGCTGGTATATGTGTCACGCTTTTACTTGGTCGTCGCTTCATTTCCGGTGATGTGATGTTTCGACGTGTGTGCGGCGGTTATGTCAGCCGTGTCTGGGATTTTTGTAAACTTCACTCTTTCCCTCTTATTGTTCTCAGAAGATTTTCCTTTTTCAGTTTCTACCTTGTTTCTCCACCTCTTCTCCCTCTTCTCCTTCTTCTGTGCTTTCGCCATGGCTTCTCCTCTAAGTTTGATCCCCAGTTCTGTTGAGTTTGTCACCCTTCAAGAGGCTTACGACCTTAATCCGGCCGACGGAGTAGAGTTTCCAGCCTCCGGGTCTCTGATTACCCAGCCTCTTCCTGGAAAGGTGGGCGTCTACCTGAAAACCTTTGACGCCGGCCTTCGCCTTCCACTAATTGATTTCCAAGAGGAAATACTTCGGTGTAATGGGTGTAGTGTTCAAAATTTGACCCCTGGTGTTGTTCATAAGATGGTAGCTTTCGAGATGATATGTCGGGTCAACGACATCGTTCCCGACTACTTTGTTTTCAAGTTCTTTTTTCGGTTTGCTGCCACCAATGATAAGTATACCTTCTCTGCTCGTCAGGGAGGCCATAACCTTGTCCTTGATAGTAAGCCTCCCAAGAACTGGCAAGACGAATGGTTGCGGGTCAACCGAGAACTGCTTGGGCGTGAGTATCCCCGGGCGACAACGTTATTCAACCTCATTCCCAAATTGTTTCCCCACAATCAGGCGACTATCGACCTCTTGCGCACTCTCCAGGAGGACGTTGATGTGATGTCGGAGTCATACTTGCTGGTGTCGGGATGAGCCCCAGTTGGCGTGGTCGGGTGGAGATGTCCGTCTTCTACACTGTTTCTAATGGTAAGTCGTTTTTACTTCTTCCTTTGCCTCCTTTATCCTTCTCCCCCATTTTGTTTTTTTAAAGAAAAAGAAGAGGGATGGGGGACTCCTGCTTGTGTTTGTGCTCTCGTGCTTGTTTCCTTACGTTTGACATACGATTGATAGGTGTTGAATGCTCCGTCTCCATGGACTCTGTGCTGCAGGGGCGTTACCAGGGAAACTGGAGCGCCGCATGGTGCCATTGTACGAGACTTTGCCTCCCCCGCCATTTAAGTTCTGCTACCCAGGCGCCCCCACAACCAATGGGGAGCTCCACTACATCGAGGAGCCAGCCGGGTTCCCATGCTATCGTGACCCCTGTCTCTATGTCTCGCCCTCCTGTGCAGCCGACAGCTGATAATATGGTGGAAAGTAAGGTTGGGATTGCTACCAGCGCTCGCCGAGTTGCAAAAAATAAGGAAGGTTGTGCATGTGATGTGTGGGGCGGCACCCGAGGGGAGTTCAGGGCCCATTGGTCGTCGTGTGATGCAGCGCCGTGGCCTTATGCGTTTGTTGTCTTCTGCGCCGCCACATTCGAGGGATGTGTTAGTGATACCTGATGATGACGTTAAACAGTCTGAGGGTATCAAGAGGGCGTCTTATCAACTCGTTGTTCCTGTTCTAATCTCTTTATGTCCTGGTTTTAGCCCTCAGTCTTCAAAGGGTAGCCCTGAGCAGTTGTTTCAGGAGCCTGCTGCTGTGAGGGTGCTTTATAGTGCACCTTCTTTTGTTCCAAGATGGAGTTTACGATCTGATTCCCGTTTGTCTGTGCGTTCTGTTGCATTGGATTTTACCCGCCATACTCTTCCTCCTGCTACCATGAATGATATGGATTCAATGAGCAACGCCGTCTTGGCTCATAACCTTTCCTATGCCACTGTGCAGGCCATGACATACTTGGCCGCTAGGTCTCGTCGTGTGCAGTGGTTCAGTGAGTTAGAACATGCACACTTTGCTCTTGTGGCAAGCGAAGCTGGTTTGAGGGGCGAGGTGGTGGATCTTGGTGTCACCATTCATCGACTGGAGTGTGAAAACAAGTCATTGGTGTCGGAAAATCGGTGTTGGAAGATATTTGGAGTGCTCTGGAGGCCCAGGTGGAATCTCTGACCCAGACGAATGAAGGTCTGATGATACAAAATGAGAGTCTGGAGCGGGACCTTGCAGACCGTGAACGCGAGTTGGAGGTGTCAAGGGCTGATCGCAATTGGCTTCTCCAGGTTGGCCTTGTGCGTATGATGGATAAGCTTCTTGAGCTTCCTGAGTTTACCGGCGGTATTAGTCGTATTCACCATGCTGCTTTTGCTGCTGGTGAAGAATCGGGCTGGGCTAACTTAAAAGCACTGGTTGATGCTGGAACTTATGACCCTTCTGCTAGTGACTCGCGGTTGAGTCATTCTTCAGCCTTGGATGATGCTCTCTTGGCTTTTGCAACTATGGACTTTGCTGGCTTGCTTGGGTTAGGCTACCTGGATGTGGACAGGGTGAGAGTGTTGTGCGCTTTTGATGAGGGTGAGGGTGCTGTGGAAGGTTTGGGTGTGGGAGTTTGTGGGGCAAGCAGTGGTATTGGTGGTGATGCTGGTGGAGCAGGTGATGGAGTCGGTGGTAATGCTGGTGGAAATGTTGGTGGCGCAGGTGATGGTGTAGTTGGGATTGGTGTTGATGCTGGTGGTGGTGTGTGAATTTTTGTAGAGCTGCCCTTTCAGGGTGTGAAAAATCTTGTTGAAGCTTTGTCTTGTTTTGTTGTGTTTTGGATATTTTATGGCCTCTAAGGCCTTTATCGTGTTGCGTTGGTAGTTTTTTAGTTTGTGGCCCCTAAGGTCCTTATGCATAAATTTACAATGGTTCTACTTGTTTATTATGTGCTTTGCTTTTTGATTATTACATTGTCTCATTTTCATGTTTTCTTACTTTGGCTATGTTGAACTTTCTGTGTAGGTTTTCTCGTATTTTCCGAGATTTGCCATCTCGTTACATGCATGTGGATTTACTAGGTGTCCTCCATGCTGTGGTTAAAAAATTATATGTTAAGCATGCTCACTGCACTACGTATTAAAGATAATGCGTTTTCTTTTATTTATGTAATTCTAATACATAATGATTTTGCACTATAATTCACTATCGGACTACCCTAAGTGTTCGCCTGTTGGTGCGGTCAATCAATCCGGCCAAGGGATGTCTCCTTGCTGTCCCTTCTGTATAGGGGTTATAATTCTTCTTGAAAGTGGTATACCATCGTTCTCCCTTCTGCGTAGGGGCTTATGGTTTTGCTCAAATGTGGAATCTTCTCAGATTCCTTGCATTCCCTGCTCTTGGTATTTTCCTTCCCTATGGAGTTTCCAGGGAGTATGACCCGTTGCGATGTGCCTCTGTTACTTTGTATGGTCCCTCCCACTTCTGGCTCAGATTCCCATGGGGTTATGCATGGCTAACTTCATTCTTTCGTAGGACGTAATCCCCGACCCGCAAAGCCTTGTCTTTGACCCGTTGTTTGTAGTATCTTTCCACTACCTTTTTGTAGGCAGCCTGACGCATACTCGATCGCTCTCGCCGCTCTTCCAGGAGATCCAAGTTTTCCCTTAGATTTTCACTGTTTTTTTTGCTCCTGACAATACTATGTTCGTATTGACCCTATCATTATCTCCGCTGGTAGCATTGCCTCAGCTCCATAAGCCAAGCTGAACAGTGTTTCCATTGTGCTAGTCCATGGCGTGGTTCGGTATGACCAAAGGACTTCCGGTAGTTCGTCTACTTAGTTGCCTTTTGCTTTTCCCAGTCGCTTGTTGATCCCCTGTACCAACGTCTTGTTACACACCTCTGTTTGTCCATTGGCTTAGGGGTGTGTCACAGATGTGAATCTCTGCTCTATTCCTCTTTTGCTGCACCATTCCCCGAAAGGATTCTCGGCAAACTGCAAACCATTATTGCCGGTTAAGACTTTGGGTGTTCCAAATATTGAAAGACCCTAACTTTCGTATTTATGAAAGACCCAAACTTTCATGCTCGACAATATAGTTACTCCAAAACATGCTACTTACATATTCATAAAAACAATATTTTACATTGATAAAGAGATTACAAACTACTAGATACAAACCGACTATTTTAAAGTGTTATATATTACATAACTTCCCAGGATTCTATAGTTTTATACATATGAGAGTGCAAAATACAATAGTTTCAAACTATTCATAAGCTTCTATCGATACAATAGTTTCAAACTATTCAAAAATCTTCTACCAGTATATAACTATACTGGATGTTTATCTCCTGCAATTTGTTAAACATCGAGAGGGTAAGTGGTGACGCTTAATGAGTTCAATAATAGATACAATATAACGTTATGCCATATATATACTTTAATAGGGCAGAAGCAAAGAGGAACAAGGAACAACAAGGGCATATGTGAATCATGTGACAAACATTCCATATCAATCATTGATTTGATTTAAAGATATACAATCAATGAGACAGAACAATTTCCATTCTTGATATACATCAATAAAGCTTCGGCCCAAACGGCACAGAAGATATACAACTTTGGATTAACATTTCGGTAGATTTCAGGCTTATAGCCCTGTCTAACCTTCTGCCACTACCATAGAATAGAATTCATTCTCTTACGGAGGCATGTTCCACATGGCCAGAGGCTACATACCGGTACCAACGTGAATCTAAGTCCTTTCACTGATCACATGGTCAAAGGTATTTCTTTGCTATTAAAAATAGCAAATAAAAATAACCCGGGAAAATAACACTGAAAAGCACGTAGCACATATAACACATAACATACAATTATTTCTATATATTAAACTCACCGTGAAATAACCGGGGGCTAAAATATTAATTTGGGCAGTACTTCGGCTCTAAATATGACTTTCGTCGTTGAAAACCGGGCTCTGCGAAGGTAGAGCTTTGAAACCGAAAAGATAAATTTTTCGGGCTTCTCGGGAGTCTCGGGGCGTGTTTCGGGCTTTGGAATCAGTACCGGGGCTTCGGGGGAAGTCGGAATAGTAAAAATATCAAAAAGGGGGGTGAAAGTGGAAATTTTCTAAAGTTAGCCGAGAGGGTTCGCACCCCTTATATAGGGCCGAGCTTCGGATCCGAAGCGAAGGGAAGAAGGCACGCGTCTGCGAGGTTCGGACCAGGTGGCAGCTTCGGCGAGGCTCGGATGCGAGGAGTCATCAACTTCAGGCGCGTCATCGGCTGGGTCTTCGGCTCGGAACAGCAGGCTCGCTGACGACAGCCTCGGATTGGACCTAACTTCGGTCCGATGGGAGGATGGCACGAGGGTGCGAGGGTGATCCGGGGGTGTCTCCTGCGAAGGTGTCCCTCGCTTAGTGGACCTCGGACTTGGTCCAATCAGAAGGTGACACAACAACCTCGTTCCTATCAGAAGGTGACACGTGGAGGTTGCATGCGAGGGCTGACGTGGCAATCACTATTCATGCGAAATTTCTCGAAAAATGTGCCAAATATTGTAAAATCCATAACTTTCAAATACGAGCTCCATTTTTGACGTTCTTTATATGCACGCGAAGCTAAAATTATGCTCTACAACTTTCGTTTAGACTTCATCGGCTAATTTTGACTTTAATTTTAATATTATTATTTTTAACAGACAGGAAAATCCGTTAAAAATTCATAATTTCTTCATCCGACGTCCGTTTTCGTCAGACTTTTCACCGTTGCACTACTAATGACGAGACCTTCAATTCTCGTTTAGGTTGTGTCGGCTAAAAATCACTCGATCTAAAATTCGAGTTTTTAGGTGTCTATTGCTAAGCTGAAACTTCGAAAAATCATAACTTCCTCATACGAAGTCAGATTCAAACGGTTTTTATATGAAAGTTGATTATTTTCACAAGTTCTACAACTTTCATTTACATCACTAAGGCTAAAAATTAGTTTATCGAAAACTAAATTTTTACACGACAAAGTATTTTCCGGATTTATCACGAATCTTCGTTTGGTCATAACTTCTTCGTTATAACTCGGATTTCGATGAGGTTTTCGCCTAAATGTTTCTAACGAGATTATCTACAACTTTCAATAATAAAGTTTTACTCATTCCAAATTTTGTATTTTCGCTATATTTCACTATTTAGCTTTTAATTGAAATCTCATAAGACTTCCAATATTTTATGAGTGATTCTAAACATAGTTTTACTTCATTTCTAGTAAAAGCTATCTGTTAGAACTCAACATTCAAATTCACATAATATTTCATAATATTATTTACTTAAAACATGATTTCAAAACGTGTATGTTACAAATACCTCCTCTTTTGAGGATTTCATCCCCGAAATTACATCGATTAAAATAAATGAGGATATTTTGTTCTTATCTCATTCTTATTTTCCCAAGTATAATTTGGGCCTCGATGGTGTTTCCACTTGACAAGCACCAAATCCACTTCTTTATTACGTAGATTAGTTGTTCTTTCATTCACGATCTCTTCCGGCTCTTCTACATATCTTAACTTATTATCCAATTTCACCTCGGATAATGGAACTGTCTCATCATTGATGCTCAAGCATTTGCGCAGATAGCTCACATGAAACACATCATGAATACCTGCCAAATCTTCAGGTAATTCTAAGCGGTATGCTTGCTTTCCAATTCTCTGGATGATTTTGAAAGGACCAACAAATCTAGGACTTAACTTTCCGTTCTTCCCAAATCTCATAAGGCCTTTCCATGGAGATACCTTCAGCATCACAAAATCAACCACTTGGAATTCTATGGGTCGTCTTCTCTTTTCTGTATAGGACTTCTGTCGATCCTGGGCCGCTTTCATTCTTTCTCGTACGATTTGAATTTTGTCGGTGGTGTCTTGAATCATTTTAGGGCCTCCTAGGATCTTCTGTCCTATGTCTCGCCAACATAATGGAGTACGACACTTGCGACCATATAATGCTTCATATGGTGGCATTTTGATTGAAGCGTGGTAACTATTGTTATACGAGAATTCGACAAGAGGTAAGTATTTATCCCAGTTACCACCGAACTCCAAGACACATGCACGAAGCATATCTTCTACTGTTTGGATAGTTCTCTCTGTTTGACCATCTGTCTGGGGATGATAAGCTGTGCTGAGAGCAACTCGAGATCCTAATTCACGTTGCATACTCGCCCAAAAGTGAGAAGTGAAGCGAGTATCACTATCGGAAATGATCTTTAGTGGCACACCATGTTTTGCCACAATTTCATCCAAGTATACTTGTGCGTATTTTTCCATTGGGGCCGTTTCACGCATGGCAAGAAAATGAGCGCTTTTAGTCAGGCGGTCGACAATTACCCAAATGCTATCATGCTGTCTAGCAGTTTTTGGCAATTTGGTAATGAAATCCATGGACAATTCCTCCCATTTCCATACAGGAACACTAAGACTTTCTGGGGTTCCATAAGGCTTTTGGTGCTTTGCTTTGACTTGTAAGCATACTAAGCATTCCTGTACAAATCTTCCAATGTCTCTTTAATCCAGGCCACCAATAATCAGCTCTTACATCATAGTACATTTTACTTGTACCAGGATGGATTGACAGTTTAGATTTATGGGCTTCATCTAAAATCTTCTGTCTCAATCCACCGATCTTTGGAATCCACAGCCGATTCTTGAATACTTTTAATCCTCGCAGATCATCAAGTAGAGCATCATTATAATGTATCATCCCTTCTTTCTTCACATTTTCTGGCTTTAGGGCCTCTTCTTGCCATTTCTCTAATTCATCTAAAATAGTGAATTTTACTGTAGTATGAGTAATGGCATAACATATACTATTGCGATAAACTTTTCTGCTAAGTGCATCAGCAACCACGTTAGCTTTTCCAGGATGATATAGGATTTCACAATCATAATCTTTGATCAGTTCCATGGCTCGTTGTTGTCTCATATTCAAAGTTTGCTGACTGAATATGTACTTGAGACTTTTGTGGTCGGTAAATAATTGGCACTTTGTACCAAAAAGATAACGCGTCCAAAGTTTTAGGGCAAATACCACTGCAGCGAGTTCGAGATCATGAGTGAGATAATTCTTTTCATAATCTTTCAGTTGTCTTGAGGCATAGGCTATCACTTTGCCACGTTGCATCAACACACAACCGAGTCCCAATCTTGAAGCATCGCTATAAACGGAGAAGTCATCATCACCTTCTGGGAGTGATAAGATTGGAGCATGAGTCAAAAGATCTTTTAGAGTTGAGAAAGCTTTTTCTTGGGTTTCACCCCATTCGAACTTCACTTTTATCCGTGTAAGACTCGTGAGAGGTACTGCTATACGAGAAAAGTCTTTAATGAATCTCTGGTAATATCACACGAGACCTAAGAAACTACGAATTTCGGAAGCATTACGGGGCACTTCCCAATTTTGAATGGCTTCGATTTTGATAGGATCTACAGATACACCATCACTAGAAATAACATGGCTGAGAAATTGAACTTGGCGAAGCCAAAATTCACATTTTGAGAATTTAGCATATAGTTTCTCCTTTCGAAGAAGTTCCAATACCGCACGAATATGAATGACATGATCAGCTTCAGACTTTGAATAGATTAGAATATCATCAATGAATACGATGACTGATTTATCGAGCATTGGGCGGCATACCCGATTCATCATATCCATGAATACAGCCGGAGCGTTTGTTAAACCAAACGGCATAACAAGGAATTCATAATGCCCATATCGAGTACGAAAAGCAGTCTTCGGTACATCTTGCTTGTGAACTTTCAACTGATGATAGCCAGATCTTAAATCAATTTTTGAGAAATAGCTAACACCATGAAGTTGATTGAATAAATCGTCGATGCGAGGTAGTGGGTAATTTGTACCATTCATAACATCATTCGTACTTCCTTGTTCCTTGTTCCTAGATTTCTTACCTATCAAATTTTGGGTCAAAGATTTTCTTACCACAGTTCACACCCATAATCTTCTTCCAACCTTTACCCTTTCATTCAAAAAACCCTTTGAAATATTTTTTGGTTTCTTTCAAACGTATGTGTATTTGCATGTTTTCGGGTGCCTTTGCTAACCGAATACATCCTTCACTACCTCTCACAAACTTGCACCTCGCTCTTCCACGTGTTTCTACCTTGGCCTTGATGGGTTTTCTAGACTACTTCAATGTACTTGCGAAATTTCACATAAATAACTTATGGGCACATGAAGTCTAAGAAAATTCTATGGATTTTCTCATAATAGCAACATACTTTGAAACTACTAAATAATCTAGGTAAAATTGAAAATCAAAAGGGTTAACAAAACCATAGCTTACTATTATTTTTGAAAATAATAATGTACTTTGTAGAACCCTTGAAAGGCTAGCCCTATTAATGTGGAAGCCTCTAATGAATTACACCCAAACCCTAGGAAATCCTAGAATCGAAATAAGAGAAAGGAAAGAGGTATTCTCAAAATTCCTGATGATTGTGTAGGTTTTTGAAACTTATGGAGGTCCCTATTTATAGTTGTAGGAAACTTTGATTTAAATTCAAGATATTAATAAAATATTCCTAATCCTTATTCATTTCCTTATCAATAAATGGAGCTTCCATAACTATCCCCCTAGGGACGTTCTAGAATGCTTCTTTGTTCAATTCTTGAACAATTGCATTCTAAACCTTAGAATCAATAAGTAATTCCAATTAATCCATATAATTAAATAAATCAACTATAATTAATTCTTAATTAGTTAATTCTATTTCTAATTAATATATTAATCAAATAATATTAACAAATTGTTTATCTCTCTCTTATTATCAATCCAGACCATTTTGCTGGTTATGAGGGTAACCCAAAAAGGAATTTACTATTATTTAACCAATCATACCAATTTATTTAAGACTGTAGACACCCTAATACAACAGTCCCCTACTTGGATAAGTCATCAACTACAACTACAAGTATAATTCTCTGAGCAACTAGTAAAGAGTGCATTCCCAGCCACATCCATACTTTAATTAAATCAGACTTCAACCCTAAGACACGTGATCAACTATTCCTCCGTTATTCCTAATATCGTATGGATATGAAGCATGAATTAGAATCAATATCATGGTCCAAGATTCTGTTTCTCGATTTCTCGATTTGTGATGACGTCATTAGAGTACAAATTGAACACATCTATGTTAGTCCCGGTTGGGCCCAACTCTTATAATGTCAACATTAAATGATTGATGGGTCCAAAGATATCACTTTTTCTATTAATAGGCAAAAGGAACAGATAAACTTTGACTATATAATCATACATTTTACTTGTCATATCATGTTTAGCATTACGCTTTATGACATCTAGTTATTGATGCGTTCGAGTAAACCAATTCACAAACTATGACATATATATATCTTCGTTTCAAGAATAAAATATATTATTGTCTTATAATTATTCGTGATTAAAATACATGAAGAAATATCTATGTGCGGGTTTAACCAATACTCAAAATCTCCATTTTCTAAGTACTCGTGAATATTACCGTAATTCCTATGCAATGTACAATCCCTATAGCAAATAAAACGATTCATGACAGTCTTAAATAATACCAACTCCCCATAAGTATGATTGACTGTGACATTTCAAGTAAAATAATATCTGGGAAGTAAAATACGCAAAGTGAAACACAAGAATAAATTAATTGACAAATGGTATCACACACTTTGAACATAAATAAATCCCCATTAATTAATCACCATTCAATTACAATTTATTAATGTTACATTGTTTTAAAATGTCAACTAACTACTAAAATCTAATATCATCTCTTAGCCAAATGCTCCTATCATTCTCGAAGTGCTTGATCTTTCTTAATCCTTTTGTGAGAGGATCAACAGGATTATCCTCTGATGATACAAGTTTCACCATTATTTTCCTTATTCAACTCGATGTCGGATATAATGGTATTTTCTGTAGATGTGCCTTGATATACTATGATACCTTAGTTCTCTGGTCAAAGCAACCCCACCTTCGTTGTCACATAAAATGTCAGTTGGATCTTGGATTGAAGGAAAAACTCCAAGATCTCCAAAAAAGCTTTTCAATCATGCCGCTTCCTTCATTTCCTCGCTTGCTGTGATGTACTCTGATTCACAAGTAGAATCAGTCACTATCTGTTTCTTGGATTTTTTCCATGTAATTGATCCACCGTTTAAAACAAACACCCATCAAGATTATGAATAACTATTAACTCAATCTATTCGAAAACTAGCATCACTATAACCACTCACTTTAATTTCATCTTTTCCTCCAAAGAGTAAGATCATATCCTTAGTATACCGCAAAACTTAAGTATATTCTTCACTGCTATCAAATAATCCATGCCAATATTTCCCTGATATCTATTAACCATGCTCAGAGCAAAAGTTACATCAGGTCAATTACATGTCATAGCATACATGATCGATCCTAAAGCCAAAGCATATACGGTCCGGCTCATCGTATCTATATCCTAATCATTGTTGGAACATTGACTCTTACTCAACCTAATAGTATGATGCATGGGCAACTCCCCTTTCTTGGAATTCTCAATATTGAACTGTTTTGATATTTTATCCAAATATGTACCCTGGCTAAGCCCAAGAAAACACATATGCATGTCTCTATAAATTCTTATTCCAAGTATGTATGTGGCCTTTCCTAGATACTTCATAGAGAAACACCATTCAAGCCAAGACTTCACCTCTTTCAAAGTTGTAATTTCATTTCCTATAAGGAGTATGTCATCTACGTATAAGACTAGGAAGGTAACTACACTCCTACTAACTTTGACATACACACATGTGACAACCCGGAATTTTCTTTTGTACAAACTCTAAAGTCAAGTACTTCAATTAAAAGTCAATTACATTTCTGATAATTGTTAGCCAACTTAAAGTACGTTTGAGTGTTTTTTTAGTATTTATTCTTCAAACGAACGAATGAAAGGAAGTATCGTCTCGGGTCTTAGAGTTGCAAGACTGCACATACCACCCTAATAAGGAGTTCACAACCAAAATTTTAGAGTTTGGGCCGTAAAATCCCATGTGGCCGTGAACTCATGCCTTAGGCACGAGTTTACTCCCTAAACTCTTCATTTCTCACTTCCACCCTCAAGAACACTCCCCATTCTCTCTCAACTATCATCCAATTCTTCGCCCGATCTTCCAAAAACGTAAGTATTTCTCGACTTGATTTGTTGTTATAACTTAACATCTAGTAGTTTTACATCATTTCATCCATTCATTCTTTCTTTTCAACTAGATCTTCAAGCGTTCTACAAAACCCCAAGAACACCAAGAACACACACTAGTGTTCTTGGACCTTAAACACCCAATCAAGCTGTTATCTTGTATGGACACTTGCCCTAGCTTCTTGTGTGCTTAATATGAACTTGATAACACATGAAAATCATCAAGAATCATAAGAACAAAGGAGTTTACGGCCAAGGATGTTCTTGGGTCGTAAACCCTTCTTAAGGTGGTTAAATGGACCCTAGTCCCTTCCTAAGACTTGGCTGCCAACCTTGATCCTTCCTAGAAGTGTTTAAGACCTTAAAAAACAATCAAAACAAGTCCCCATAAGAGTTTACGGCCGTAAACACCTAAGGAAGTGGTCCTTAGGCCGTAAACTCTACAAAGTAGTCTTATTGTGCCCCTAATGCTTTCCTAAGGCTTGGACTTGATCATTGGATGCTCAATCATGACTTGTAAGACCTCAAAACACGAATTTGCACTTAATACCATGAGTTTACGGCCATAAACTCATGAGGAAATGGACATGGGCCGTAAAATCCAAAAGGAGTGGTCCTTGGGCCATAAACTCCAATGCCATGCCATACAACCCTTAGATGCAACCCGTTGGTACCTATAACACTTGAATCAAAGTGTTTCCATGTCCTGGGGGGTCTTAACTTGATTAATTAGTGGTTAAATGTCTAAGTAGATACATATATGTTTATTATATGTTAACTAGGATTATTGTGTGTGTTCAAGTCCTCACTTGACACCTAGCACCTTGTCCAACACTTTCATACAAACTACTCACTACAGGTGAGTTCATACCCCTTAATTAACCTTTGAAATGTTCTTAAATGTTTTTTAATGCTTTTATGGGGGGGGGGAATACAAGTTGAACCATGTTAGTTAGTAGATCAACCGCATGTGATTAATAACTAGCATACTAATGAATTTTTCATACTTTAAACTGTTTTACCAAACAAATGACTTCATATTGTTTATCAAACTATTTTACATGTCAAACTCTTTATCAAATTCACTTTTTTATACTAAACCTTTCTTTTACAGTTTTCCAACTTATATATTGTTAAAACCATGTCTACTACATATATAGTTATATAAATAAGGTTTGAAGGACTTAGGATAGATAACCCACTTTATTTCCTGTCCTTGTTTGGTTGTGGAGTTAAAGTACCAGGATGTTTGTCCGAGTTTCGTTGAATCCTTACTTATATATTATGTATATATGTATAGATATAAAGACTTTTATCTCAGTTTAGTACATTCAGTCATACAAACAAGTCTTCAAATAAACTATAATAGGTATAGTTTAGGGTTATACTACTTATTATTTCTAGTTCAATGAAACATACAAGAGTCAGTTCATTCATGAGTCATTACTTACTACTATGAGAACTTATACAACTATACTATGATGAGAACATATACAACTATACTATGACGAGAACTTATACAACTATAGTAGGATGAGAACATATACAACGATACTATGATGAGAAACAATACATTCATTACACAAGTACATACATTCCATATACAAGTATACGATAACATAAATGTGATCCACTGTATCTAAACATGCCTTCATTGTCATGGCCCAAGTTGTGACCAGAATCTTCTGGAGGGAGAGCATGAGTTTGCGTATAGATCTATATTGGATTGACTATCCTACACCTTACTGCTAGCTACAGTGGTACCTGCAGGTCTTCGGGTGCCAAATGTCATACCTTTTGACGACTTACATTGTCGTGTTTCATAGTCGATAGTATGGTACAATTTATCACATAATACCTTAATATAAATTCGGTTTAAGGTAGTTAGTACAACAGTAGTTCCTATAATACAACACTACAATACTACATTAATTTACCCTTTTCATTTATTTGGTGATTACTTCACTTAAACATTAATGTACAAACTATATTTTGATAATGATAGTTACACTTGGGAAAATTACACACTTTTACAAGAAACAAACATACAAAACAGTTGTGCCTTGGTAGAAGACTACTTTTAGTATAAAATATAGGATTTTCTTGGAGTTACAAACTTTTACAAACACTTATAAGCATTCACATACTTTTACTACAAACGTTTACAAACTTGTACTTCAATCACTGTTTCAAACATTTTGATACAAACATAGACACTAAATACTTATGAACTCACCAACTTTAATGCTGATAAACTCTTTCAAAATAACTTGCATTATCAAGTCATCAGGAGACAGGTAAAGATGCCAACTTTTGAGAAGATGGAGCGCATACAAGACTCATCTTATATTTTGATTTATGTTTTGGTGTTTTATATACTACAGAACACACTTGTATTAAAATTATATATTTAATGCAATGAATGATGTTGTTTACTTGTTTACTATTATACTATGTTGTGATACTTTACATGACGTCCTCCGCCCCAGAATGTTTCCGCCGTTCTTGGTTTTGGGGTGTGACAACACATGACTCATTCTCGCTTCTAAAAAATCCAAACTCCTTGACCTTTTCATGGAAGAAAAGATTACAACTACGAGATACTTGTTTCAGTTCGTAGATAGACTTCTCAAGCTTGCATACCTTATTATGGAATTTGGCATGTTAAAATCCTTCTGGATGAGCCATGTACATATCCTCAATCAGTTTCCCGTTAAGGAAATCAGCCTTAACATCCATTTGCCATACTTCATAATCATGATAAGCAAGTATGGCAAGCATTACCCTTATTGATTTAATCTTGGAAACTGGTGAAAAGGTCTCACCATAGTCAATCCCTTGAGTTTGGGTAAAGCCTTTTGCAACCAACCTTGCCCCAAAGGTCTATAAATTACCATCCATGTCGTTCTTCTTCGTAAATATCCATTTACGCCTCACTATCTTTCGACCAGGTGTCTGACCAACCAAAGTCAATAGTTGGTTATCATACATGGATTGGATCTCGTTATCCATTGCCTCTTTCCAGTTAGTAGATTCAGGGCCTACCATCCCTTCCTTGTAGTTAGCCAGCTCATCCAAATTTACTAATGTCTATTCACTGATAAACGTATCCCCACACACCTTTATATGAAAACCATAACACTTAGGTAGTGTGCTAACTCTATTGGATCGAAGAAGAGGTAACAAATTGTCAATGGGCACAACAATATCATCCAAGGTTTCTTCATTGGGTGACTCTTTAATCTCTTCAAGATCAATTGCACTCCTACTATCTCCTTTCGATATGAGCTCCCTTTCACGAAAGACTCCACTTCGAGCTACAAAGACCACGTTCTCACTCGGTCTATAGAACAAGTATCCAAACAAATTTTGTGGGTAACCAATGAAAATACACTTCTAGGCTCTGGGTTCCGGTTTGTCTTGAGTTCCGTTCGTAACAAATACCTCACAACCCCAGACCTTGATATCTGCGAGCGAGGGAGGTTTCCATGTCCACATCTCATGAGGTTTTTTTGGCAACCTTCTTGGTAGGAACAAGATTGAGGATATGGGTGGCTGTCTTTAAGGCATACCTCCAGATTGATATAGGAATTGATGCTCGACTCATCATGGAATGAAACATATCCAACAAGTTTTGATTTCGTATCTTGGCTACACCATTAAGTTGTGATGTTTGGGAGGAAAAAATTGTGAAAAAATTCCACATTCCTTAAGATTGTCATTGGACTTAATACTAAGATATTCTCCACCTCTATCTGATTGGAGCATCTTTATCTTCTTTCCCAACTGATTCTCTACTTCGTGCTTAAACTCTTTGAGCTTTTCAAAAGTTTCTGATTTATACTTGATTAAATAGATATACCCATATCTACTATAATCACCAGTAAAAGTCATGTAGTAGCAATTTGCATTTCTTGTGGCAGATCTGAAAGGCCCACACACATCCATATGTATTAGGTCTAACAATCCTTCACCTCTTTCACAAGTACCAATGAAAGGTGACTTATTCATCTTGCCTAAAAGACAAGACTCACATAGATCCTCTGATTTTATGTTAAAAGATTCCAATACTCCATCATTTTGAAGTTGGGCAAGATGTTTCTTATTTATATGTCGAAGACGACAATGCCATAAGCATGCCTTGTCCAAACTATTGGAAGAATCAATATTGTTAACACAATTCACAAGTTCATTCACACATACAACAGTTTCATATACACCATTACAAGGAAAAGCTTAAAAAATAAATGCAACATTTTTATAAACTAAAATTACACCATTGTCATTAACAAAACCATATTGATATCCTTGTCCAAATAAAGCATGAAATGAAATTATGTTTCTTGTCATTTTCTGAGAATTACATCAATTGTCTAATCCAACCCTAATAGTATTGTCAAACATTAGCTCATAAGTCCCAATCCTAGTAACAAATGAATTTCTCTTATTCCCCTTGATGAGGTTCAGTTTTCCATCCTCGACTTCTTCACTTTTCCTTAGTCCCTGAATATCAGAACACATGTGGAAATCACATCTTGTATCAGGATCTAAGAGTTTGAAACATAAGTGTTATTGATTATAATAAAGTACATACTAGATGAAGAGCAATACACCTTTCCCTTATCATCTTTCACTTTTTTCATGTACTTTAGGCAACTTCTCTTCCAATGACCCTTATGGTCAAAGTGAAAGCATATGTGTCACACCCCCAAACCAAGGATGGCGGAAACGTCCGAGGGTGGAGGACTTCATGTATAGTATCACAACAATGAGTATAATAGTGTTCAAAGTAAATACAACCATCATAAATATAATTGAAAAAGTTACACCAAAGTATATGTTTACATGATTTAAATCAATTACATTATGATGACAAAATGAACTGTTTAAAAATTTATCGTCCCATCCTCAAAACGCTGTTGATTTCCTGTTTCACTGAATTCCTGAGAATACAAGTTGTTTGAAAAAGTGCCAACACAAAGGTTGGTGAGTTCATAAGCTTTTTAGATAAAGAGTTTGGAAACCGTTCTTTGTAATGTGCGGTGTGTTACCAAGAAAAATCCAATATTTTCCTTATAAAAGTTATGTGGTCCTAAATGCCAGGACCGAGAATGAACAAGTATTTGTCATACTTAAAGATATAAAAGTGGTTTTAAATTGGCGTAAAACCCTTTCTGATTTGAGAAAAATCCCGTAATGAATGATGTGTAGTCTTAAATACCAAGACTGAAAATATACAATAATATCTGTAATTATTGATATAAAAAGTGATTTTAAATCTACATAAAACCCCTTTTGATTTATGAAAATCCCTGTAAACTTTATGTGTTGTTAACTCCCTATGTGAGCCGCTATAATCATACTATGACTGAATGAACCTGCCATGACGTTTCTCAGGCGTCGCGAAACTGAAATGACACTTGTCACCTCAAACCTGCCGGTCTAGCTGTTGCAAGCAGCTCTGGTGTGGGTTTGTCAAACCCAATATAGATCTATACACAACTATCACGTTCTCCCTCCAAGAGACTCTGATTATAACTACCAGGAATTTAGATCCCGCACTCGGACGTACGGAAAGAGAATGTATCACAATTTAGGTTAACAAGTTTATGTGTGGTGTGCGTGAATGTAAAACCTTTTTGTATGAATGTATCCTTTTTGTATGAGTGTGTTATGTGATGAATGATAAACTATACCTATTATAGTTTATCAAAACAAGTGTAGAAGTGGTAATGTACATAGACTATACTTAACATAGTTTATTCAAATGTTTGTATGTAATAGGTGTACTTTGACTTCAACAAATTGTTATTTCTATACTTTGTCTAGAAAAATCCCTTCGTTAACTGATGCATGTGCACAAACTAAGACAATACTGTCATATATTGCAATAACATATAATCACATAAAGATATACACCTTGCTCAACATGTTACAAGGTGAAATGAAATTGATAGCATTTTTCTGTTATTAATGTTTTCATTTACTGTCCTTAGAAAATTTATAGAAAAACCATCAGAGGTCCAAATCAGAATCCGTCAATTCTGAGAGTTTGGTAAATGAGTCTAGTTTGCTCATAATTTTTATTATGAATTTTAATGACCTCTAACTTGTGTGAACAAGTCCATAATCACAGACTGGTCCGGATTGACGTTTGAAATGATAGGCAGTTTTGTAAAAGTCACCACAAATTGTAGAAAAATCGTATGGAGATGTGCAAGTAGTCACTTTAAAGCTAAGAACTGGAACTACTTACTCCTCAAACATTTTTGAAAAAAAAATGTTTAAGTTGTCCAATACAGTCCGTGAATGAAGCCCAACTTTTCTGATAAAAGCTGTTAGAAAAATTTAGTTATGTTCTTGGTGTTTTAACTTGTATTCCCCCCGCCCTAAAAACTTGAGAAAACATGAAAATATAGGGGTATGAACTCACCTTGAGTGGGTTCAGTAGATGAGTGTTGAAGAAGAGAAGTTTTCAACTCAAGAACACTTGAAGAATCACTTGAAGATTTGAAGATCTAACAAGAATGTGATGGTGTTTGTGTAAGGAATCAATGATTTGAGACAAAGGGAAGTGTAATAATCATAGAGAATGATGAAATTACCAAAATGAAGGAGAAAAGCTGGAAAATGCCTTGGGAATCTCGAATTTGTGGGAGGAAGTTGGAGAGAAAAGGTGTTTGATCTTCTTGGTGAAAATGAGGAAAATGTGTGAAGTGAAGAGTGAAAGAGGGTTCTCCAGCTCTTTTTGGACACGAGTTTGCTGGGAGAATGAGTGGGGTAAGGCCTTGAGGTGACTAGGAGTAGAAAGGAGTACAAGGATTTGTCAAAGGAATGGGCATGGGGTGGTGGTTTGTGCGAAATATTATGGCAAGATTCACACTCCACCTCAAGATCTCTCTTAAAATATTTTATTCTTATATATATTCCCATAAAAATATGCCCAAATTATGAATATTTAGGGTCTTATATGTTAAAATATGATTTCTGGAGAAAATCCCACGTTAAAATGATTAAAAACGGACTTAAAACGAAGAAATGATCGAAAACCGGGTGAAAAATGAAGAAATCCGAAGTTCAGGACCGAAGGCGCTAAGGCTCGGTCATCAGCAGTCCATATCCGAAGGGTGGTCTTGGTCGCGGAGGCAGATCTGAAGGAAAAGGGCTGCGGTCCGAAGTCTTGATGCGGTCAGGAGGCGAGGCTCGTTGCGGCTGGACGGCTGCGGATTCGGATGGCTGTGGCTGGCTGGCTACGGCAGCTGGCTAGGTGACCGCGGATCCTCAAGAAGACTGCAGTTGCTCAAAAGGGCCTCGGATCCAAGAGGACTTGACCCTCAAAGAGAGGCTTCGGTCCTAAGGGTTATTTTCCTTGGTTTTTCCCTTCTTTGAGTGATTTCTCATCAAACCAAGTATCAGGATGCCCAAATTGATTATAAAAATTTCAAGAGAGGTTTCGGGAGAGATTTTGGAGAGATTTTACAATTTTGGAGAGATTCTTCATATGGAGAGAGATTTGGAAGACATTCCACATTCTTGGAGAGATTTGGGAGAGATTCCACATTCTTGGAGAGATTTAGGAGAGATTCCACATCTTTGGAGTGATTTAGGAGAGATTTCGCATTCTTGGAGAGATTTCTCATACAAAGAGAGATTTGGGAGAGATTTGTCGTTCTTGGAGAGATTTGGGAGAGATTCTCGATAAAGAGAGGTAGAGTGAAAACGATTGAGAGAGGTTTCGTGTGTGACATTTGTGAGTGTTTGGCTCCGCAACGCAAGGTCCATAAACACCATTATGTCATGTTTAAGGATCTTACACACTCCCAATGAGTATGCAACAATGTTTTATCGGTTTGGTTCGTTACCTTCCACAGTTTTAGGTTTAGGAAATCTAGATGTACGATCTTTCGATTTATGATCTCTCATTAGAATAGCGAGTTGTTTAGTAATTACATAAAGTAAGCCCTAGTACAAGGGTTAGTTGAGTCGATCGGTTTGACTTGTTGACTTTAGTTGACTTTGACTTGACCGAAAATTGACGGTTGTCACATCATCCCCCCCGTTAGAGGGAATTTCGTCCCGAAATTTGAATTTAGGCAAGGAGTAGGCATGAATAATCGAGCCAAGAAGTGGGGATACTTCCTAATCGATCGATTCTCGTGCTCCCAAGTGAATCCAGGTCCTTGGTTAGTATTCCAGCGAACCTTGACTAATGGGAAGCTGCGTTGCTTCGTCCGCTTGACCTCTCGGTCCGTGGTCACTACGGTTCTTCCATGAAGGTAAGGCTCTTGTGGAACTCGTCGTCGAGGGGGATTTCAAGAGTCCCGTCGGATAAATGCTTCTGCAAGTTCGAGATGTGGCGGGTAGAATGTACTTTACCAAGCTCGCGGGGTAGATTGAAGTTGCGAGTTACAGGGCTGATTCTGACAAGAATCCCGAAGGGCATAATTATCTGGGGTTTTACCTTTCCACGCTTTCTGAAGCGTACTAAGCCTTCCCAGAGTGAGGCTTCCAGGGGAATTTGGTCTCTTACTCTGGAGTTCTAAAGGTTTCTCCCTCTTGCTTCTCTTCCTAGACAAGGGTTTGCTCCCTTCAGGGTCAAAGTTGTAAGGGGATTCCGTAATTTGCGAGAAGTTCTAAAGGAACTAAGACGGTAGGTCAGCGAGACCCAGAATTTCGGCGTGTTCCCGTCGACGCCTTTGGTGTTGACAATTTCTCAATGATTTTGATTAATTGAAAGGGGTCCTCAAGAATTTCCACATAAATAATAGTGTGTCATAGGAATTTGACTCTTTAATTCCAAAACTCGTATCTAGAGAACTTCGGGTAAGGCTTCTCTGATCGTATTGTCCCCACGGTTTGTTGTAGCTGCTCTTTTTGGTTTTCTTCTTACTACTAGGGTAGATAAGCAAGTCATTTTCAAGGATAATGACGAACTAATCCCAGTAAGAATGGCGTACCCTATACATTAAGTTCATGAAGACTGCAAGCGGGTTGGTTGTATCCGAGGGGTATCCCTTCGGACTTGTAGCGTCTTCATCGAATTTGGAGGATTGTCCTCGGACATCCTTCTTCAACACTCGTGACTGGTGATATTCGGATCTCAGGTCTAATTCCTGAAGGTTACCTCGTTCCTTGCGGTTGGTCGGCCTATTCGTCTATGCGGGGCAGATAGTAATGATTTCTATTGGAGATATTGTCAGGGCCTCTGAAGTCGATGGACCTACGAGCAATTTGCCTTTCTATTTGAAGAACAAGACCGGAGCTCTTCATGGTGAGGAGCTTGGTTCTTCAATTCCATTGTTGAGTAGTTCGACAGGTTTGACCTGACAGTTCTTGCAGCTCGGCAGGGGGGTTAGACTGTAGGGCGATCTAGTCACTGGAGTCATATATAATTAAGATTGAAAAGGTAATTGGACAAATGATTCTTCTTTAAGCTCACACCCCAACGAGGAAAAGAAGTAACAGGGGAATCGTTAATTCTAAACCTGTAGAACCTTAGTTATATACCACCCTTGTGTATACATTCTTTAGCGATAGATTAACCGTATGGGTCTTTGGATTGAACTTAAAGTACTACCCGAGTGGTACTTCGGGGAGGTTTGTTGAGGTTTCTTCGGAAAAGGATAAGAAACCTGAGGTACTCTACGCATGAGTACTTCGGAGTTTTGGAATGACGGTTTCGCAAGAAAGATGATTTCGAAGGAAGAGATTCACGCACGAAACTGGTATTATGAGGATCGAATGGACTCCATTTGTATGATAAAAATCGAAGTCACTTGAAATAAGGCGCTAGATTTGATCGCAAAGGCGTTACAGACAAAACACAAATGTGCAACCTTTAACAGAGTTACAGTACTATAGGTTTACTACAAGACTATTGCTGTGAACTAGGTATACTACAAAAGGCGAGTATACGTAGTGCGAGGGTCCCTTCACTGACGGGGTCTTGCAAAAGATAAGAATCTAGTTGCACTAGTTTTGAACAGTTTATGAGTCTGTTTCAACGAATGCCTTAGATATTTTTAACGGGGTCCCGAGTAGTTTCTCCTACGGTAGTGATCCTTAGTATCTTCCCGTCTGCGCCAAAGTTCTTTATTATTGGACAATCCTTTTTGAGGTGTCCTATTTCGCCGCATTGGTGACACATTTGGCTTGTACTAGCATTGGTGGTGGAAGTGAGGTGTTTAGTCAGAGTTACGTGGACACGGGTGCCTTCCTCATTCACCCACTTTGAAAATTTCCTTTTATGTGGTCCGATTTTACCACCACTTGTGTTTGCAGGGTTGGTCCCATTGCCAAGGTCTTGAGGAATGGGTCGTGCTGGTGCTGAAGGGGCAGGATTTGCCACTCGCTGTTGTGGCATGGCAAGTCTTTGGGATCGTTGGCGCTCCATTCGAGCTCGGCGATTTCTTTTCCTCCTCTCGGTTTTACCACTTTGTACGCCCGTGACTGTTGCCCTTTGGTGGCTTCCTAGATCGATACGTCGATCGGAATTTTTAATTCCTTTGCTAGTCGTGATTGCGTTGCTAGCATTGAGGTTTGCAAGGACAGTTGTTACGACAGCTGTTATTGTGGCTTGGAATGTGGCGACATCGATATGAAGGATAGGGGCTTCGTTGATCAGCTGACTATTTCCGGATGATGACATGATTCTGCAATACGAACGACGAGGAGTTCGTGAGTGACCAAGGTTGACTCTATATTATTTTGAGTCTGACTAGGAGATGAGTCATTATACATGAAAACTTAACTTATACACATTATGATATAACGAAGACTGGGCAGATAGTGAAATGTGTGATTCTACCTTAGTTTCACATCCCAACAAGTAAAAGAAACTAAGTTAGAAATCTCACATTCTATTGTCTACCAGGTCTTTGTTATACATAACTATGGAATGTATAAGTGAGGAAGTCATATTAATAACATTCTTATTGGTCCCTCTCAATGAACTAGAATTCCTAGCAAGGCCAATATTGAACCTAGATGTATTTCAACTGTCCACCTATAGAGTAGAAGTATGTTCTCGAAGGTTTGACCTACATCCCTATGATGCAGTCCTATTATGGAGTATAAATGAGTTCGTAGAGTGGTCTCATGACGTTTGTCATTCAAACTGGGTTCTGTAACACCGTAAATTTCAAAACAATTTTTCACATTTTATAAAAACATAATTCGTTCATTACTCATAAAAACATCATTGTTTTAAACTCAATTTATAACATATATCAATCCCAAGATCTCATAACATAAAAATCCCGTGTGTGTACTGATCAGGCCGACGCCTTCCCGCGATCCTCGCTAGTACCTAAAACACATAACACATAACACTGTAAGCACAAAGCTTAGTGAGTTCCCCAAAATACCATATATAACACATATCAGCCACTCGAGGCTATAACTCTGTGGGTTCGTGCACCCAAACTCTGCGAACCCTCAAGTTCTATCTCTGTGAACCTTCCGGTTCTAACTCTGTAACATGCACAACATAAATCACATAGAATAATGCAATGCAACACATAACACATATATAGCATACAACACTGTATCACATAACTCTGATTACCTACTCAAGGTAAAGTATAGTGAGAAGACTCACCTCGGACTCTCATAAATCCCTGACTCGGTAGAAGTATTGCCTAGGCCCCGCCTATTCACATAAAGTAAATATCCTCATAAATATAACACTCAAGGCTAGACTCGACCCTCTATTGTCACCCTCAGAAGGGTAAAAGACTATTTTACCCCCTTCTCGACTCAAGGACTCTGTTGTTGGCCAAACCCTAAAAGTCAACAAAAGTCAACGGTCAAACTTTGACCCAACTCGTCGAGTGCACTCTGGTGACTCGGCGAGTACACACATGACTCCTAACTCTTTGTCCCGCTTGGCACATCGAGTCCCTCCCTAAACTCGACGAGTCTCATCAGACATGAATTGCGGGGCCACCCCGACTCAACTCGCCGAGTTTCAAGAACAACTCGGCAAGTACAGTATTGAACTTCAGTCCTCTAATCCCCTTCTGACTCACAGAGTCATCCCCCAACTCGACAGTTCACTCACTGAATGATTAATGGGCAACCTTCATACTACTCGTCGAGTCTGTTCTTGGGACTCGGCGAGTTCATACCATGCACACTCTCAAAACAACTTCTGAGGTCAGATCCGTCCCATACAATCATAGATCTGGCCTCCCCAAGCATGATAATCACGTAAAGCTAACATCTTGGTGCTCATGCAAAGGCTTAAAGGCCTTATTTGAAGATACGACCACTAAAATGACATCCAAAACTCATAACCCCCATTAACACTGATAAAGCTCAAGGGAAAAGGGTCTCTGGACCTCTTTGGGTCCAGATCTATAGCACCAACACGAGAAGGGACCAATTACTCAATAACCATCCTCTAAAAGGGGCTAAAAACCCCTAACTCTAGGAATTACACCATAAACTGAAGAAGGGTCGAATAAATACCTCAAAATGAAGTCTCTAAGCCCTAGAATCACTGGATTAGCACCCTCTTCAGTTTCCTCTTGCCTTGGTCCTCTTCTATTTGCAAAAACACCAACAAATGATCAAGAAATGGATCCTTTCCTCTCACAATCGCTCTAGCTCATTTAGGGTTTCTCTTTAGGGTCCGGTAGCCGCAAATGATGGCCATAAGGCCCCTTAAATAGGCCCCAAACCCGAGGAATTAGGGTTTCATTAAACAGTGTGGACTCGCCGAGTCCACGGGGCGACTCGCCGAGTCCAGCCGTCCACCCAGATAATGATTCGCGTCTCTACTTGGCGAGTCTACGCACCAACTCGCCGAGTTCTTCCACAAAACTTGAAATAAAATGAAAAAATATAATACCTGAATTTCCGGATATTACACGTTCCGCCAACTCGCCGAGTTCTTCCACAAAACTTGAAATAAAATGAAAAAATACAATACCTGAATTTCCGGATATTACACGTTCCATTAGTTGGTGAATAACATGATCCAACCTTTGAAAGAGAATTGGGAACGATCCCGGAGCTAAATTATCCTAGTCCAACAACTTGACTAGAGTGGTTTTCAGATAGACTCCTATGATTGTAGGATGGAAGAATTTGAACAAGGAGTGACACAAAATTTAGCCAACTAACAATGTCATTGATGTTCAAGATGTAACAGGTTAGGGAAAATTAACCTTGTAGGAGGGTCTTACATCACATCCGGAGTAGGAGAGTTTTGGCCGCCTAAAGGCCTAACTAAAAGTACCCACCGTACAAGATAGTCTCATCGAAAATACCACATAGGGCATAGATAGGAAAACGATTTCTTTTTAGTAGGGAAAGGAAAGTAAGGCATCTAATACTGGTGGCGTTCCTTCCTCTGGTGTACTCGGAGTTCTATGAGTTTGGCTCTTGTTTCACGATGAAAATGACTTCGTGAGTGGGAATAATTATCTCAAGTGCATCCTTACGATTTATATTCACATATATAAATTCTTGCACATTACTGAACTATTCCTAGTGTTTATTCTAACGTTCCTGAGACGGAGTTATGGTAGTGGGTAGGAGTAGGTTTCATACGGGCGTTAAGCTTTACTCATCTTAGAATCATGTCTGTCCAAACACGCTTGGCTAAGGAGTTTTGATGGGATCTGGTGCATTAGTGATGGTATGATCGCACCCTATAGGTCTAAGAAGAAGGCACCTCTCAACCAAGGTGTTTAAAGGTGAGACGATAATGAGTCGTTAGAAAGGGCAATGTTTCACGAGTTTTATAACTAAGTTTATCGATCTTAGTTCAATTTGTAACGTAATGCGGTTGTTAAGGGTGTTCTGTAAACAGTTCATACCGAGAGTCTTTATATGATAAACTCATGTGTTTAGGTAGTTTTGTATCCAAGTGAACCTTGTAAGTTGACCCAAGCTAGGTCCTTATTATGACCCATTGATGTATGCTTAATGGTATGATGAAGACTTAATAGACCTTTGAGTCTGATGGATTTGCCGTAAACCCGTTTTGCTAATATGATGCTAGAAATTTTGGTTTTAGAGAAAGTTTTGACCTCGATGCAGGTCTGTCTCACATCCATGCAAGGAAAACTTTTGATAGCAACTAGATCTCTCGATTAGTATGAAAGTTTAAATCGCAGTGTCGTGTTTACGCTTAGAATAGAGTAGCACCAACGCATACTCATGAACCTATTTTACGAGGTCTTGTGAGCGGTATGAACTCTACTCACGACGGTCCGTCCCTTGCGATGCCTGAGGCAAGGTCGATGCACCTTGCAGTTCTGCCAATCGATGCTTGGTTGCAATCATCCTTTCTTTGAATGTCGTGTGTCTACCTTGTTACTCTCTTGCCTCTACTCGAGCGGCGATAAGGTCCTAAAAAGAGAGCTGGTCTCGGGAATAGTGGTCTAATTCCGAGTCTCGGGTATGTGAGAAGGTAGGGTCTGTAGTAGCGCACAGTTTCCGAACTCGGGTTGTAGTCTTCCTGTTTTAATCCCCGATCTTCGCGCTCTGCCGGGTCTTTGCCGGGAGGGCTCTGCCAGTCGGTCCCCCGTGGTTGAGGTCATAGCACCCTCGTTGGTCTCCACATGGTGGTTGTTGTCATTGTTGTCGACATTCAACCCTCGATCACGGTTGCCCAACGGGGCACAGGTTCGATGTAGTCGAAACGGTTCGCGGAAACCCTTGTTATGCATGGAGGATTGAGTACCTCCGGTTCCACTTTTGATTCTTCTCATAACCATTCACCATTTCTCGGGTTCGGATTGGGAAAGTAGGGGTCGACCGGTAAGTAGGATCTTGGTATGTTATACGTGCGAGAATAGGAGTGGAAGAGATAACTACTAGGCGTCTAACTCTATAATTGATTACTTATAGGGGTCTTTAGTTTTCACATAAGTTGGTTATAGTATTACAAAATACTCCTATAGTATTTTAAACTCATGTTCTGTTCTAATGTTCTCATTGTGGTAGTGTTGGTAAGTTTTTAGACTTGTTGCCATATCACAACCATTCTTGGGCATGTGCTAATCACTCTTCGGACCAGCATAGTTGATCAGGCTATGCCACTCCCAAGACTGACCATACATCCCCGAGCTTACCCGTGATATTCAACAATCATTACTTTTGTTTTGTTCTAGAATGATGCTAACCTTAGTATGTATGCATGCATGTATACTTTTAACAAGAAACTATTTATTTCTAAAAGTATAGTTGTTTTAAAATCTTTAAATCAGAGACCTTAGTCCCAATGTATTTATAGTTTGTATATCTTATGTGGTTCGATATACTTAGTTCACTATAAACAATGCTCTGAAACCAATCTGTCACACCCCTAAACCAAGGATGGCGGAAACGTCTGGGGGTGGAGGACTTCATGTATAGTATCACAACAATGAGTATAATAGTGTTCAAAGTAAATACAACCATCATAAATATAATTGAAAAAGTTACACCAAAGTATATGTTTACATGATTCAAATCAATTACATTATGATGACAAAATGAACTGTTTAAAAATTTATCGTCCCATCCTCAAAACGCTGTTGATTTCCTGTTTCACTGAATTCCTGAGAATACAAGTTGTTTGAAAAAGTGTCAACACAAAGGTTGGTGAGTTCATAAGCTTTTTAGATAAAGAGTTTGGAAACCGTTCTTTGTAATGTGCGGTGTGTTACCAAGAAAAATCCAATATTTTCCTTATAAAAGTTATGTGGTCCTAAATGCCGGGACCGAGAATGAACAAGTATTTGTCATACTTAAAGATATAAAAGTGGTTTTAAATTGGCGTAAAACCCTTTCTGATTTGAGAAAAATCCCGTAATGAATCATGTGTAGTCTTAAATACCAAGACTGAAAATATACAATAATATATGTAATTATTGATATAAAAAGTGATTTTAAATCGACATAAAACCCCTTTTGATTTATGAAAATCCCTGTAAACTTTATGTGTTGTTAACTCCCTATGTGAGCCTCTATAATCATACTAGGACTGAATGAACCTGCCACGACGTTTCTCAGGCGTCGCGAAACTGAAGTGACACTTGTCACCTCAGACCTTCCGGTCTAGCTGTTGCAAGCAGCTCTGGTGTGGGTTTGTCAAACCCAATATAGATCTATACACAACTATCACGTTCTCCCTCCAAGAGACTCTGATTATAACTACCAGGAATTTAGATCCCGCACTCGGACATACGGAAAGAGAATGTCTCACAATTTAGGTTAACAAGTTTACGTGTGGTGTGCGTGAATGTAAAACCTTTTTGTATGAATGTACCCTTTTTGTATGAGTGTGTTATGTGATGAATCATAAACTATACCTATTATAGTTTATCAAAACAAGTGTAGAAGTGGTAATGTACATAGACTATACTTAACATAGTTTATTCAAATGTTTGTATGTAATAGGTGTACTTTGACTTCAACAAATTGTTATTTCTATACTTTGTCTAGAAAAATCCCTTTGTTAACTAATGTATGTCCACAAACTAAGACAATACTGTCATATATTGCAATAACATATAATCACATAAAGATATACACCTTGCTCAACATGTTACAAGGTGAAATTAAATTGATAGCATTTTTCTGTTATTAATGTTTTCATTTACTGTCCTTAGAAAATTTATAGAAAATCATCAGAGGTCCAAATCAGAATCCGTAAATTCTGAGAGTTTGAAAAATGAGTCAAGTTTGCTCATAATTTTTATTATGAATTTTAATGACCTCTAACTTGTGTGAACAAGTCCATAATCACAGACTGGTCTGGATTGATGTTTGAAATGATAGGCAGTTTTGTAAAAATCACCACAAATTGTAGAAAAATCATATGGAGATGTGCAAGTAGTCATTTTAAAGCTAAGAACTGGAACTACTTACTCCTAAAACAGTTTTGAAAACAAAAATGTTTAAGTTGTCCAAAACAGTCCGTGAATGAAGCCCAACTTTTCTGATAAAAGCTGTTAGAAAAATTTAGTTATGTTCTTGGTGTTTTAACTT
Source organism: Lactuca serriola (assembly GCF_051521515.1). Lineage (NCBI taxonomy): Eukaryota > Viridiplantae > Streptophyta > Magnoliopsida > Asterales > Asteraceae > Lactuca > Lactuca serriola. The sequence continues at coordinate 71,621,221 of NC_136411.1, read as the reverse complement.
GTACTCCCCTCCCCCCCCCCCCCCCCCCCCCTAAAAACTTGAGAAAACATCAAAATGTAGGGGTATGAACTCACCTTGAGTTGGTTCAGTAGATGAGTGTTGAAGAAGAGAAGTTTTCAACTCAAGAACACTTGAAGAATCACTTGAAGATTTGAAGATCTAACAAGAATGTGATGATGTTTGTGTAAGGAATCAATGATTTGAGACAAAGGGAAGTGTAATAATCATAGAGAATGATGAACTTACCAAAATGAAGGAGAAAAGCTGGAAAATGCCTTGGGAATCTCGAATTTGTGGGAGGAAGTTGGAGAGAAAAGGTGTTTGATCTTCTTGGTGAAAACGAGGAAAATGTGTGAAGTGAAGAGTGAAAGAGGGTTCTCCAGCTCTTTTTGGACGTGAGTTTGATAGGAGAATGAGTGGGGTAAGGCCTTGAGGTGACTAGGAGAAGAGAGGAGTACAATGATTGGTCAAAGGAATGGGCATGGGGTGGTGGTTTGTGCCAAATATTATGGCAAGATTCACACTCCACCTCAAGATCTCTCTTAAAAGATTTTATTCTTATATATAGCCCCATAAAAATATGCCCAAATTATGAATATTTAGGGTCTTATATGTTAAAATATGATTTCTGAAGAAAATCCCACGTTAAAATGATTAAAAACGGACTTAAAACGGAGAAATGATCGAAAACCGGGTGAAAAATGAAGAAATCCGAAGTTCAGGACCGGAGGCGCTAAGGCTCGATCATCAGCAGTCCATATCTGAAGGGTGGTCTTGGTCGCGGAGGCAGATCTGAAGGAAAAGGGTTGCGGTCCGAAGTCTTGATGCGGTCAGGAGGCGAGGCTCGCTGCGGCTGGACGGCTGCGGTCTCCTTGGCCGCGGCTGCTGGCTAGGTGACCGCGGATCCTCAAGAAGACTCTGGTTGCTCAAAGGGGCCTCAGATCCAAGAGGACTTAACCCTCAAAGAGAGGCTTCGGTCCTAAGGGTTATTTTCCTTGGTTTTTCCCTTCTTTGAGTGATTTCTCATCAAACCAAGTATTAGGATGCCCAAATTGATTATAAAAATTTCAAGAGAGGTTTTGGGAGAGATTTTGGAGAGATTTTACAATCTTGGAGAGATTCTTCATATGGAGAGAGATTTGGAAGACATTCCACATTCTTGGAGAGATTTGGGAGAGATTCCACATTCTTGGAGAGATTTAGGAGAGATTCCACATTCTTGGAGAGATTTGGGAGAGATTTCGCATTCTTGGAGAGATTTCTCATACAAAGAGAGATTTGGGAGAGATTTGTTGTTCTTGGAGAGATTTGGGAGAGATTTGTTGTTCTTGGAGAGATTTGGGAGAGATTCTCGATAAAGAGAGGTAGAGTGAAAACGATTGAGAGAGGTTTCGTGTGTGACATTTGTGAGTGTTTGGCTCCGCAACGCAAGGTCCATAAACCCCATTATGTCATGTTTAAGGATCTTACACACTCCCAATGAGTATGCAACAATGTTTTATCGGTTTGGTTCGTTACCTTCCACAGTTTTAGGTTAAGGAAATCTAGATGTACGATCTTTCGATTTATGATCTCTCATTAGAATAACGAGTTGTTTAGTAATTACATAACGTAAGCCCTAGTACACAAGGGTTAGTTAAGTCGATCGGTTTGACTTGTTGACTTTAGTTGACTTTGACTTGACCGAAAATTGACGGTTGTCACAATATGGCTTTTTTTATCACATATGGGTGGAGCATCAAAGTTAACCTTTCCCTTTAACCTCCTAGACTCTCCAGTATGGGCTTTACCTTTCCACTTAGATTGGGAATAGGCCTTTCTCTTCTTTCCATTTCCTTGTTGAATATCCATGACTGGGCCACTTGCATAACTGTTGGAATGATACTTCTTCATTCCAGCTTCAATAGTTTGCAATAGGTTATAAAGCTCAATCAATGTGGCCTTAGTATTGTTCAAATGATAAGTCAAGATGAACTAATCATAACTACTGGGAAAGGAGTTAAGCACCATGTCAACGAAAAGCTCCTTGTCGAAGTCCACATTGAGCTTCTCTATCCTTTTTATGTGTCTTTGCATTTTCTGCACATGAGCACATATATTCCCCTTCTTTCAATTTGCATGCCATAAGATCCTTCACAACTTCATAACACTCTTGACTTGCTTTCTTATGGAACATTTGAGCAAGATATTGGTTCATCTCGTAAGGCCAATAGTTCTCATAGGAATTTTGAAGTTCAGGTGCCTCGGTTGCAATCATTATGCAAGCGACATTGGTGACATCATCAACGTGCAAATTATAATCAACGAGTTCCTCGGGAGTAGCAGTCTCTTTGTCTATTTATGAGATTAAATTCTCGGGAACAGACTCTTTGTTCTCTTATCTCAAGGTTATCTTCAAATTTCCCATCCAGTCCTTATAATTAGGATCAGTGAGCTTCTCCATTGAGAGGATCACAAGAGATGGAAGTTTTGAGTGCATGGGTTAGGAGGAGGAGGAGGAAGAGGAAGATCAACATTTCTATACATCTAACATAGGATATATATATATATATATATATATATATATATATATATATATATATATATATATATATATATAAGATTTTATTTAGTTGATTATCCTTAAACAGTTTAACCCAAATTAGTATTCAAGGCTTGGACCAAAAAATACAAATTGAAATTAAGAAGAGGGGTGTCGTAATTTAAACTCGAATTTATTTAACGTAGGTAATTCACTTTACCAATTTCAATTTAATATGATACTCGTAGATATTTTGAGATTCATTGAACCTCTCAACGGCATGTTTACTCTCAGATTATGCTCTTCGATTTGTGACTAGGATGTTGAGGATCACAAACTAAATGTGAATAACCGTGTAAACATGCGTGACATGCTTGAGGTTATTTATGATTTCATATTAATGTGCCGGTTAACCACACACACTCCATCAGCAACCATAAATTTGAGTATGTACCATTGTTCCAATTTGTAGTCCCCAATTAGTGTGTTGGTTAACCACACACGCTTCACTAACGACTTACAGAGAACCAATGTGTGTTTTCATGGATTAGCATACAATTTCACATTTTTATCCTAAGTAACTTGAGTAGGATTTTGGAAGGTTCTAGTACTTGTATATTATACTTTTAATATGAGTATGTCCTATTAAACTCATTCGGCTAACGACCCTCCACCACAAAAAGAAGCGGTGGGTGAAAATGATACATATTTAATGGTCATTTTATAGGCCGTTTCCTTATACCTATCTTAGAGTGTGGCTTCGTGAATGAGACATATTATTGATTCACTTTTAGTTATGCATATACTATTAATAATCTTATATATGTATAGGGTGTATTTTAAAACCTTTTAAAAATACAAGGTTTAAATTTAATTATCTTGATTAACAATTAATTAATTAATCTTTTAAACCATCTTGATTTAAAAATTTATATTTTATTAACCAATTAATTAACTTAATTAAATCATTTAGGAATTGATAATTATCTTTAATTAAGCCATTAAATAATTAATTTAATTTAATCCTAATTCTTCCTAATTTTTGAAAATTAGGGTTAGGTTTTCTAGTTTTAGTTTTTCAAATTTTATGGCAATTAAAATACCAAATAAGCAAGCTAGAAGAACCCTACCAAAACCTTAGCTATTTTCGAAAAAGGCAACAAGCCAAGGAGATTTCGAAAAAACCCTAGAGGGCTAGGATTTTCAATTTCCTAGTTTCTTTTAAGGTTTCACAAATGTGCGAATTGTAGAACAAGCCTTAGGCTTTGATACCACTAGTGATTTTTCTAGATTACTTCAATGTACTTGTAGAATTTCACATAACTAACTTATGGGCACATACAATCCTAGAAAATTCTATGGCTTTTCTCATATTTGTAATATACTTTGAAACTACTAAATAACCTAGGTAAAATCGAAAATCAAAAGGGTTAAGAAAACCATACCTTATTGTTATTTTCGAAAATAACAATGTACTTTGTACAACCCTTGGAATTGTAACACCCGGATACCGAGGTAATTCAAATTCCAATTTCTAGCATTTTAAGGTTTGCTACGGTGTAGGGGAGGCACCATAACGTGGTAAATCAAGAAGCACCGCATCTCATTTTTAAGCCGCCACGACGTGGTAGTATATGGCCACGACGTGGCAGCTGGCAAAGTATAAAACCCTATTTCTGGGTTTTTCTCTCTATTTAAAGGAATGAGGAGGCTAGTGTTTTCTTACCCTCAGCCTCCACCAGCCTCTTTGAGACCTGAGAAAACCCTAATTCCCTCCTACTTTGTTTAAGCCTTGTTTTGGTGTTCTTTGAAGCCATTTAAGGAAGAAAGAAGAATAAATGAGCTAAGTTCCAACAAGAAACTCTCATCTTCAATCTTGAGCACATTTCTAGACTCTTGTAATCCTCAAAATCGCATCTTTATGCTTTTTATGTATAGATCTAGCTATTTTCTCCCCATATCTTCATGATGAGAGAAATTTGAAGGTTGGATCTAATAAAGGTGGCAACTTTATGGATCCATCGGATCATTCCTATGTCATATGTTCCAAATCTGGAGATCTAGGTAGTTTTTGGTCCCATGCTCAAGTTTAAGCCTTTGTTTCCATGATTTGGCCTAAAATGGAAGGGACATGCATTGGACATACATGTCCATAAAGCTGTGATTTTTAAGGCTTGTTGGGAGTAAGAAACTCTTCTAGGAACTTTGGCGGAGAAACTCTAAGGATATGATGCTTAATGGGCGTCTTAATGCTTTTAGCCATCCTTAAGTATCTAGGATTTGAAATCATGTCTTATTGGGATGTTTTGATGGATAAAGTTGGAAAGTTATCCATCCTAATCATGGAAATGATCATATCTGAGCTTTGGAGCTCCTGAAGTCGTGGGAAAATGACTTAATGGATTATTATGTCCAGACTAGTCCCCACGGTGTGGCCTGAAGGTGCTATGGTGTGGCGACTGGGTTGCAACCCGTCTGCTTTTTCGTTTGGCAGCCATGACGTGGCGACCAGTTGGAGTTGACTTTGGCGTTCACCGTTGACTTTGACCAAGTTTAAATTTAGATCATTTGGGATATTTTGAGTAGTAGATTGAGGCTTGGTCCCTAGGTGTTGTACAGGTGACCCTTAGAGTCGTTAGTTACATAATCATTCAGTTCTACTATCTTTTGTCATTAAGGTGAGTTTTCCTCGTTATACTTGTGTGTCGAAGGCACTAATTCTGACCCACTAGGTTATGTATCCTAGTATATGGGATGTCACTATGCTATAGCGATCTATGTTGATTTGTATGACTATCTGTATTGTTATATGATTTATCTGTTGCATATGTCGACATAGTGTGACATGGGTTGAGGATTTACTACTATGTGAGTAAGCCAACAAACTAGGGTATTCTAGTCCATTGACAGATTAGGCAGTGGCAATCTAGTTTGATGACTGTAGGCCGAGGGTAATCTAGCCCGACAACTGTGTACCTGAGGGTAATCCAGTCCGATGATTGTGGACCCAACATGCATGTTTGTATATGTTCTGTTATGTGGAGTATTTTGGGGGAAATCGCTAAGCTTGGTGTACAGTTTAACTATTATATTTCAGGTACTTTTGATGATTGGGGAAAGGCGAATGTGTGATCATATACATCCCTCGGTGTATGTTTTGGAGATTTTATGATACTTTGATTATGGGGTATTTGTATTTGATACTTGGTTTATGACTTACGTTTTTATTGAAACAATGATTTTAATTTAATTGAAAAATGAAAAAATTTATCGTGATTTTTGGGTTGTTATAGGAATGCTAGCCCTAATAATGTGGAAGCCTCTAATAAATAACACCCAAACCCTAAGATCAAATTAAGAGAGGGGAGGTAGGGATTTTCAAAATTCCTTATGATTATGTAGGTTTTTGAGTGTTATGGAGGTCCGTATTTATAGTTGTAGGAAACCCTGATTTGAATTCAAGATATTAATAAAATATTCCTAATCCTTATCAATTTCCTTATCAACCAAGGGAGCTTTCAGAACTCTCCCAAAATAGCTCCAGAACCGTCCCCCCTCAAGGAGGTTCTAGAATGCTTCCTTATTCAACTATTGAACAATTGCATTATAACCCTTAGAGTCAATAACTAATTCCATTTAATCCATATAATTAAATAAATTAACTCTAATTAATTCTTGATTAATTACTTTTATTTCTAATTAATATATTAATCCAATAATATATTAACAAATTATTTATCTCTCTCTTATTATCAATCCATACCATTTCCTAGTTATAAGAGAACCCAAAGAAAGACTTTACTATTAATTTACCAATCATAATAATTTAGTTAAGACCTTAGTCACCCTAATCCAACATGTCCTTCTCCCGATCACAAAGGATATCATTATCTTGAACTCATCACTCGACACATTATCATTTCTCATCATGTCATTTTTGATGAGGATCATTTACCTTATAATGATTTTCAACCTTCTTCTTCCACATTCGTTTATGACTTGCTTGCGTCTGGTGACGATCCTCCTTTGATTCTCCATACTATCACTCCTTCTTCCCTTTCCCTCCAATGGATACCTCCTCTCCCTTGGTATCTTCATCCTTTACTCACTATTCCCTGTCTTCTCCTTCATAGTCCATTCCCCCATCCAATCACTTACTCCTTCATCTAGAACTTATGGACATTATATGATCACTCGTTCTCGTACTGGCTCTCAGAAACCACGTCAAATTCTCAACCTATCTGCATCTTATATCTCTCCGATTCCTTGTTCTACTTTTCAAGATCTTTGTGATCCGAAATTGATATCTACCATGGATTCAGAAATGGCAGCTCTTCAATCTAACCATACGTGGGATCTCGTGTCTCCTCCGTCTAATGGCAACATTGTTGGTTGTTGATGGTTACTTAGATACAATTTTGACTTAAAAGGCAACCTTAATCGATATAAAGGTTGTCTTGTCTCTCAAGGATTCTCTCAACAACCAAGATTGGAATTTGATGATAACTCTAGCCTTGTGGTCAAGCCTACCACCATTCGTACTATTCTCAACATTGATGTCTCTCGAAATTGATCCATCAATAAAATTGATTTTAAAAATGTCTTTCTCCATGGTAATCTCACTAAGGAGTCATACATGAGACAACCCATGGCTATATACACCATCAATATCCTCATCATGTTTGTTGTCTTTGCAAGGCCTTATATGGTCTAAAACATGCTTCTTTTTCTTGGTATCAATGTTTTGATGTCTATATCTATTTTGGTCAAAATTTTATCTAAGAGATATCAACCTAACTATATGAGAGGCTATGGTGTTGTGACTAATTTGTACATGGAATTGAGATCAAAATGACACAAGTGATTTACAAGGAAATCCATTGATCCTTGCTATGATCTCTGACATAACAACTTTGGAGTTGATAATGATCATCTGCCTTGTTTGATTTTATTAATTGAAGTGAAAGATACCGAAGTAAGCTTGAGAGTACGAGTACAAATGATTCAGTGAGTCTAATTTGTGTTTTTTGTGTGATTTTTACAAGTGTATATATAGCCTAGGTCGAATAACTAAAAGTCCAATATTCCTAGGATCCTGTTAAACAAGTATTTTCCTGTTGCCTTGACTTGGTATTTCTAGGTCTTAATCTTGATTGAAATAATTCTTTAGAGTTGATGAGTCTTTTTTTGACTAATTCTGCAGACGTGAAGAATAAACAAGAAATATATTCGTTCATTTAGTTAGCAAAAAATAATAATGGTGACGGTTAGGATCCTGATGTATGTTTTGGGATCCTAAGACTCCTTTATGATAAATGACCCTGGATAGGTTTAAGGATCTTGACCCCTAACAATATCATCTCCATGGGGTTTCGAAGTAGCCATTGTGATACTTCTCTATTCACATATCACCATGGGAATGATGTTCCATATCTTTTTCTCTATTTCGGCAATATCATACTTACTTCCTCCACCTCAAACTTAGTTACACAAATTATTTCTCATTTGTATTTTGAGTTTCCCATGTTTGATTTGGGGCCTAGCTCCTTCTTTCTCAACATTGTTTCCACTCGGTCGTCATAGAGTATGTTTCTCTCTCAGACTATGTTCATTCATGAGATTCTTTCTCGTGCTGACATGACCACCTGTAATCCTTGTAGCAATCCTACGAACTCTAAGGCCAAGCTTTCAACACTTGGAAAGCTTGTGGCTGACCCTACCTTATACTGAAGTCTCGCTGGTGCTCTTTAGTATATGACTTTCACCCATCCATATATTTCTTATGTGGTTCAACAAATATGTCTCTTCATGCACGATCCCTGTGAACCCTATTTTCTAGAAGTCAAGCACATCGTTTGTTATCTTCAGGGTACCAACCAACCATGAGTTCACGGTCGTGACTCATGTGATTATGGTCTTAGGGCCGTAAACTCTTCTAAGAGTTTACTCTTGAAGAGTAAACTCCATTCCTAAGCCATACAAGTCCGTAGATGTCACCCGGGTCACTCCAAACACTTGATTTGAAGTGTTTTCGCTCATTGGAGTGTATTATCATATCTAATTAGTGGTTTAAAATCTAATTAGATACATTTGGATATTATTTCATATTACTTAGGAACCTCGCGTGTTATCAAGCCCCGAACCAACGCTTAGCATTCAAATCGTCGCGTTTTCTCGTCTGGTGAGTTCATACCCCTACCCTTTTTCAATGTTTTTCACTGTTTTCAGGGGGGAATACAAGCAAAGTACAAGGGATACTTGTCCTCAAAACTTGTTTTACATGTGTGTATTTCATATTTCATATGCTTTTAACACTGATAATCGTAACAAATAACCGTTTGAAACTTGCAAAAACACTTATACACATTATTTGTGAATACGTTATAAACTGTTATGTTTTATATTTCACAAATGGTTTTCCATATTATATCAGTTAAAAGCGTGACATTTGAACTTTGAACATGAAATTTAGTACACTGTTTTCTTCTCGGTAACACTCCACACAGATACGCGAGTGGAGGATTATTTGTTCATAACAGGATCATTCTGTATTATTACTAGTAAATTTGTTAATCCTATATAATTGGAGACACGTCCTCGGTGAACACTCCACAGAGATACGCGAGTGGAGGACCGCACCCGTAACCAGAATCTCTTAGATAGGGAGCGTGACTTGAGTGTATAGATCTATACGGGGCTGACTACCCCACACCTGGCTGCTAGCTACAGCTGAACCGAAAGGTTCAAGCGTGACGAAAGTCATAAGGTGATGTGGACTACTTATTGCCATATCTCGTCTATCGTATGGTTATGGAACTCGTAATTTGGATAACAGAGATTTACTAAATAGTAATAATGAATAAAGTAATTAATTTACTTTGTACATATTATTTTTATATATGTGTTAAAACTAATACATTTCACAAGGACAACCGAGTTTTCAATATACATCTTTCACATTTGATAACCAACATTCAGGAAAATATGGGATTTTCCTGGGGAACATTTGTACATAACCAGAAACGTGTAACAAACCATATAACTAAACTTTACATTTCACAAGGATAATCAGGTTTTCAGTTTACATCTTTCACATTTGGTAACCAACATTCAGGAAAATATGGGATTTTCATGGGAAAACATTTGTACATAACCAGAAAAGTGTAACAAACCAGATAACTAAACTTTACATTTCACAAGGGTAAACATGTTTTCAGTGTACATCTTTTACTTTACATTTTGGGATTCAATAACCAACTTTTAAGAAAATATGGGATTTTCTTGGTGTTCATCTTTTTCAGAAACAGAAAGGAAACCGTCCATTTTCAGAAAACAAAACCAGTTATGAACTCACCAGCGTTATGTTGATTTTCAAACCGCTTGTATTCTCAGGTCCGCATTAGACAGGTACCCGATGATTCCTTTTGGCGAAGACGGAGTGCGTAGAAGACATGTCTTATTTTGTTCATATATACTATGTATCACTTGAACAACTTACTTTTGAAACAAATGTAAACTTTTATGTATATGTAATGTAATGGTTGTTTACTTTACTTACTTTGTGCATTGGATTTGATACTCAACGTGGAGTCAACCCCGAAAATGTTTCCGACATCGGTTTTCGGGGTGTGACAATTAATTTGCTAATATTTTTACAAAGAGACTTCCTAGATAGTTGTTTCTAGATTTTCGGAAGAGTTTAAGCATACGAGAACCTCCCGCTCAAACTGAGGGGGGTGTTAAATTGTATTGTTATTATTTTATTCATTATATATTATAGGATCCTTATTGTAACTTTTACACCTATATAAAAAGATGGAACATACAGAAACCCTAACATATATTTTCACTAATTATCAGATATCGATGATTATAACACTAAGTATTCTTACTTGTAAGTAATTCACAAAGCCACAGATGAACTAGCATTTGGAGGCAACACCCTCCAAGTTATTTAACTCATAGAATTTAGACAAAACTACATACTTGGTCCCTATGATATTCAAAAAACTGTGGATATGGTCAAAAAAGTATTCAGCTTGCATGGAAGGTCCAAATCAAAGAATTTTCTATGAAATTGGTCCATGGTAAATTGAAAGGACTTTTTTACCCTTACTATTTTGTTTTTGTACATTGTTTTAATTCTTTTTAGTATTTTAGAAAAGAAAAAAGAAAATCCCACCCCTCCCCACTGATAACCCCCCCCCCCCTCTTTCTCTCTCATCAATCATCTTCTTCATCACATATTCATATTCTTCCTCTATAGTAAAACCACACACACACTTCATATATAGATATGCACGTTGAAAATTTAAAACAACCAAACATAATGCACCTGCAACTTAAAAGCATATATGCATCACAAATACACACACACATATACTTTGTAAATCTAAAGGGTAAAATCGTTTTGTTTATTGGGGATATGAGAAAAGAAAACTTTAAAACCTAGGTGAAAAACTCAATAAAGTAAAACCCAAAAACCAATTATGAGAAACTCACACACCTTCAAATCTCAATCCATGGATGTTGAAAAAAGACGATGATGATTAATTATGATCGAAGAAGAAATTTAAGATAAAGGCCATCGGCCCAAAGTTGAACCCTGGTCCAGGTCCACCAGTGAATAGGGTTTCGAATGAAGTTTATATGGGAATCGAAATCATTGGTGGAACCGATCGTGGTTGTTGTGATGGTGTTGTTGTTAACCCTCTGTTTTTCTCCGCCGTGACACTATCTACTATACAACCTGTATGATAGAGAGTTTTCACTTTCTCACACGGTTTCTCTCTTTAAATTTAGCGATGATTCTCATTTAAAAACTGTTGCAAATGATTTTGGGGGTTTAATTGTGAGTTATTGTGTATCTACTTACTCCAATCGACTTTTAAATTCCATATAAGAACAACAGTTTACAAAGGGCAAAGGGTAGCATCCTTGGCAGAACATATTTTGGTCTTGCTGGTCGCCCATGGCTGATCTGATTTTCATCTTGATGGTTGGCCATGATTGAAGCATTGCTTGATCTTTCCAATGTAACACATACTAACTGTGAAATCGTTAGGTCATAATAGGCAATATGATGACGCAGGTGGCTAGTGGAGAGGGAGGATGAAGAAGATGTAGGTCGATCGTGAAGATGGAGGAGATGTAATCATTGATGAAGAGAGATGAGGAAGGAGATACAATCGACATTATGAATTACAGTTGAGAGGTTAGAACCTGATAGGCAAGAGATGAACGAAGATAATAGAGGGTAGGTACACGTAGGAGTTAGGGTGGGCCGGATAGACCCAACTTTTTATTTATTTATTAAATTTTAAATTGAAAAAACATTTAATCAGATATAAAAATATAAAAAATAAATTAAAATGGTAAAATGATCATTTCAAGTAGTCTATGGACCAAAACCTCAAGAATTTTTTAATTTTGGGACCAAAACAAATATATATATATATATATATATATATATATATATATATATATATATATATATATATATATATTAATTTTGGATCTTCAATGCAAGTGGGCAACTTTATAAATTATATCAATGATTTTTTACAAACCGAATCAAATTTACAGTTTTGTCTGGAATTTATAAAATCAATTAATGGATAGTAAATAAAGAAAATATCTCCCATAAAACATAAAATAAAAGTATAAATATTTTATAGCTTTCACGTGTCCTTCATAGGTTCTTTTGGCTCCACTGTGAACTTGGTGATATTGATGAACACTTTTGAAATGCCGAGTTGGCCACCTTTTACTCAGTTGCTGTACATATGTTAGTACGAACTACGAAGGGGTCCAGGTTATAACTATTTTGGTAGTGTTAACATTAAAATATTAGAAAAAAAATATTAGATATATATATATATATATATATATATATATATATATATATATATATATATATATATATATATATATATATATATATATATATATATATATATATATATATAGGGAGTGGTTGAAATGAGATAAAAAAAGATTAAGAACCTAAGAACCAATTAATTAAGAAAAATGCTTCTTAAAACACAGAATGATATAAATTGTAATTATCAAGAAATAGAAGGTATGCTATGTATCATATTACAAAAAAAACACGGTGGCAATTTCGTAAATATACAAAACATATTACCACTCATTAATTTGCCAGAACACTTCAAAACCCTAATTCAATTAACGACTTTTTCAAATAAAAAAAAAACCACTCTAATTCAATTCACTGCAACGAGATCAACGATCATTCAGACAAAATTCAAAAACAACAAAATCTATTCAGTACGATGACAAAAAGACATAAAACAAGAGAATTTGGGGAAAAAAATCGAACGGCAATTCAATTTATGAAGAAATGACTCAAACACAAAAACAAAACAAAAAACTACGAACATTTCAGCTGAAGAAACTCGATTCACGCCCATCAAAACCACAACAGAAAAAGAAGAAACATCGAAGAGGATGATTTCAACAGAAGAATCTCGAGCTACAAACAAAACAACACTCATCAAAAAAGGTAAAACCCTAAATACAGTATAAAACGTAATAAATTCAAAAAAAGTTGAAAAACGAACAAATATTAGATGATTTCGTTATAAAATCTTCATATTTACTTATAACATGATTTTTTTTAAAAATATGCATTTTTTTAACTGTGAATAAACGTTTTTATATATTTGAATATAAAAACAATTTTAAGTTAACATGGTAATAATGATTTAAACTATGAATGTTGAATTTTATAATATGAATATATATTAATGATTTTATAACTTTATAAATTTAAAATAATGATTTTCAACTGTGAATTATGATAATGATTTAAAACTGTGATTATTGAATATTAAATATATAATGATTTAAACTGTGATACATGATGAAAGTATGCATTTCTTAGACTGTGAATAAAGATTTTACAGATTTGAATATAAAAACAATTTACAGTTAACATGGTAATAATGATTTTAAACTATGAATGTTGAATTTTATAAAGTGAATATATATTAATGATTTTATATATTTATAAATTTAAAATAATGAATTTTAACTGTGAATGATGATAATGATTTAAAACTGTAATTATTGAATATTATATATATATATATATATATATATATATATATATATATATATATTTAAAGTGTGATATATGACAAATGATAATTGTTGAGATTATAAAATATAAAATTACAATTTTAATTTTATGTATGTATCACATATTCACGTATGAGCAAATGAAAATAGAACAAACAAATGTATTTAAAAAAGAAAAAGTAAACTCTGAATTTAATGAAATTTTAAACTGTGAATTTACCTTTAGAGTATATAAAATATCAAATATTCAATATTAAGTATTAAATATATAATATACATAAACTAACACATGATTTAATGTTAAAATGTGCAGGTGAAAAAAAAAAGAAGATAAAGAAAGTGAATCTAAAGAGTTATGACAAAAGCATTGATAAGGAAACAAACAACAAGAGTTGTTCAAATATAATAACAAAAACAATCAAATGATAAAGGTATCATACATTTATGAAACAAAATTTAATTTAGTTTTTTATTCTTAAAAATCATAAAATTTCATTTTTCTTTTGATTAAATTTTCAGATAAGGGAAAAAACATTTTGATGAAAAAATAAAAAAAATGGTAAATATGTTAATTGTGAATTATATTTTATTAATTAAACTGTGAATTATGTGTTAACTTGTGAATTATGAAAAAAAAAATAAAGTTGTTGAAAAGAATAAAAAATAGAAAATGAAGGAAAAGGAAAAGGAACAAGAACATTAAGGTATATTTTAAAACTATATATAATTAACTGAGAACTTATTTAATTTTTCATATAATAGTTCATTATCATTACATAATGAAATTTTTTATAGGGAAAAAAAGGAAAGAAAAGCAAACAATAAAAAAGAAAAACAAAAAAAGCTAAAACAGAGCATGCGGAAAATGATGACAAGTTTCAACCATTAAGAACAAGGGTTGCAACACAAAGCTTATGGAAAGCTGTAAAGATATTAAGTAGTGAACAGAGAGACTGTGTAGAAAACTTAGGTTTAAGATCACTCTTAAAGATGACATTGGATGTGATTCCTTAAAAAATAGGCTTCTTTTATGTGTTTAGCTACAACCATACAACAAACTCCATTGATTTAGGACATGGAAGAATAACAATAACAGAAGAAACAATAGGAGAAATTCTTGGGTTAAAAAATAAAGGCATAGATCTTGAAACAGTTGATGATTGTGAACAAGATAACATCACATTGATTAAATGGAAAGAACAACATACAAAAATTACAAAGTCTGCTCAAGCACTGGTAGATCTTATAGAACAATCGCAAATTGTAGATGAGATGTTTGTGCTTAACTTCATTGTACTATTTGTCAACTCAATTAGAGAGAAAACAACATCTGGAGCCATAGAAACAAGATCTTTGCTGAAGTTGATTAAAGTTGAGGATAAAGAAAATATCAATTGGTGCAAGTATATCAATCACACAATAGTTAAGAGTAAAAAAAAATTTGGAAGCCAAGTTGTAAAAATAGCTACTATACTGGACCATTACCATTTCTAATTGTAAGAATAATTTAAAATAATTTAATTTCTCATAAAATAAAAATATTTAATACTAATGTTAATCAAACTTATGTTGTTTTCATGTATCTTGAAGCTTCTGTATGTGCATAGAACTCAATGCATTGAACAACAGTTCATTAAAAGAAAAATAACACCACTTTACTTCTGGAACTATAGGAGACTGAAAACAAGACAAACAAATGAAATTGCAAATGGAAAATTTGGAATGGTACAAATTTTTTCCAAATTTTGGACAATATGGAGATGATTGAAGATGATGAAGAAGAATATGTTGATTTGGATAAGGAAAATAATGAAAAGAATGAAGAGGAATTTTCATATTCAGATGACAATGAGGATATTGGTGCAGAGGTAATACAACTTATACATAAATCTTGGATAATAAAAATACAAAAATTATATAAAATTCATATAAAAACAATAATCATAATACTATGAAAATATTCTTACTATATGAATACAAAAAGTAATGATTAAGTTGCGAATTTTAGTATTAAAAATGAATTGATTGTTGATATTAATATTAATAAACTATGAATAAAATTTTAACATTTATATATAAAACATAACACATGAAAACACATGGTTAATTAAATTGTGAATTAGTTGTTAAGTTGTGAATATCATACAATAAAAACCTTCTTTTATTATAACCTTGTTTATTATGAATCAACAAAATATATACACCACAGGTATTTTGCTTGCTGAAAGAAAAAGTTTAAAAATAATAAAATAGAAAAATTAATCATTGTACTATGAAATTATTCTTACTATATGAATAAAAAAAGAATAATTAAGTTGTTAATCTAATAATTAAAAATGAATTCATTGTTGATATTAATATTACTAAACTGTGAATAAGTTGTGAATTTCATAAAATAAAATATAACACATTATTAGTTTGTTTTATTGAAATCTTATTTATAATAAACTAACAAAAAATATACAATACAGGAATTTTGCTTAATGATAGAAAAAGATTACAAAATGGTATTAGCTTACAAAAAGAGAATGGAAGATACATTCGTGAAGGCGAAAGAAAAACATGCAGATGACATAACAATTAAAAGATGGTTTGTGAAATATGAGAGTTTGTTCAAGAATCATATTGGTGAAACATCAAAAGTGAATGAAAATGAAGTTCAAGTTGAAAAGAAAATAGAAGAATCAGAAGATGAAAATCTAACAAATGATATTGCATTTCAAAAAGCAATAGTTTTGTATACACCGAAAGAGAATCAAGTACAACACACTGAAGTTGAAAACACAGTGAATGTAGAAGAAACTGAAGAAATGGTTGTGACCCAAACAACAAACACACAACAAGAAATTCAAAATGAAGCAGGAGGAGGAAATAAAAGGAAAGGAAAAGAAAAAATTGAAAAAACAATTGATGCAGAACAACACCAAGAAATGGTTATGTATCAAACAACAGCCACACGGGAAGAAAATGAAGAAGAAGAAGACAGAGTTAATACAACTCAAAAAACACCACCACTTACTGATTCTCAATCTATTTGAAAATCATCATCTTTCACACCAACATTAGAGTCACCAACAATTTATGCTTTAGTTGACAAAGTTGTTGAAGAAAGCTTAAACAAAAATGCTTTAACTACAATTCCAAAACAAAAACAAGATGAAATAACTTGCACACCATATGTTCAAAAACCATCTTCTCAACTATCTTTTTCACTTGGACTAACCCCGGATATCAAATATGATGTAAACTCTCCAAAAGTTGCTACAAGATCAAGCAAAGATAAAGAACAAAAAAACAGAGAACAAAAAAAAAAGATGAAGAGTAAGTTCAAACAAAAAAATGAGGAGGAAATAAAAGGAAAGGAAAAGAAATTTTTATTGAAGAGGAACATGAAGAAAAAAGGATCAGAACATAAAAAGGAGAGATCATTCCAATAAAAACTTACTTCACTCATTACAGTGAATAGTGGAAGCAAAAGACATGGTATTTAATGCAAAGATACTAATTGTAAACTCAATATTTTCAATGCAAAGCAACCACAAGTAAGTATATATTTTTAATAAAAAGTTAATTAAATGTAATTTATGAAACAAAAATTAGTTTTTTATAAAATTCACAACTTAATAAATATTAACAGGGAAATTATATTCATAACAAGAAATGGGGATGCAGTAGAAAGAATTTTCTTTGAAACATTAATCCTAGGTGCCTATATCCACCAAAAAGTCATTGATTGCTGGTTAATTTTGTTAAATGATGAGGAGAGCAGAAAACAAAAGGGATCTCCATTAAGATTCCATTTTCTAACCGGAATCATAGTAAGTAACATTTATATTATGTATATATGTTAATAGATTAACAAAATTCTAACAAAATAAAATATTTAATATATGTAATTATACTGAAGACATGACAAATGAGGAGATACCAATGGATGACAGATGTAAAATGTTTGATCAAAAAGCAACAGAAGCAATGAAATTCCATCCATATGCACATGATTTTGATAAACTAGGATTTGTAAGTTACAACAATCTATTATATTTCATATTATATATATATATATATATATATATATATATATATATATACTGACAGTTTAGAATTTAATATAAATGCAGCTCTTCTTTCCAATCAAGAAGAAAATACATTACTATTTGTTATGTATAAATCTCAAAAATATATCAATAGTTTTGATTGATAGTCATAAAGGAATGTCGAATATTAATGTTGAATATGGGCTATTACCACAATCTTTGGTAAGAATTACTATTTTAGATTTATTCCAAATTAAAATATGAATTATCAGAATGACTGAATTTATTTTCTTTGTAATACAGGTAGAATTGATGGCAAATTTTATGATGGAAAGAGGATTTGAAAAAGCATTTGATTTGCTTACAAAAGAAATTTCAGTACTTAAAATCAATTAGTGGTTAAAAAACAATTTTGAGGAAAATGGAGTTGAATTAATGAGACATATGGAATGTTTTCAAGAACAGGCTGAGAGCAGATGGGATTGTGACATTGAGAAAGATCAAAAGCAATAGAAAGAAAAATTAACTAAACTAAGATTAAAGTATCTTACAAAACTGCTACTGAATGACATCAACTTAAATAGAAAAAAAAATATTTGATGAAGGAATGCAATTTGATAAAAAAAAACAGAAGAAGAGAAAAAAAAAAGCATTGGTGAAGAATGAAATACAGAAGTATAAGGAAAGATTTAAGCTCATGGAAGATGTTTAGAAAAAAAAAAAAAGAACAAACAAGATAACAATGATTTATGTACCTTTTATTTTGAGAACACTTTGAATTTTTATTTTTATAATGGGGTACTGATGAATCTACTACTTAGATATATGAGAATTTCAACATTATATTCCTATGAATGTTAAAAATTTATTGAAGACTTCTATCTAGTTGAACAAATATGGTGTTTATGATGTTTTTATTTTGGATAATGTTTGCACACATGGTGAACATGTTGGAATGATATATTTTCTTAGCTAAATATGAATTTCTAGTTAATTGTTGATGTTGATATAAAAAAATCATAAGAAAATGAATGTTTAGCATAACTTTGACAATTGTGAATGTTTAAATTAAAACGAAATTAATAAAGTATTAAGTTGTGAATTGAATTTTTTAAATTTAAAAAAAAATGATCAACTATTTTAAATAACATTTGAATGCACTTGATATATACAAGACAATTGTGAATATTTAAATTAAAACAAAATGACTAAGGAATTAAGGTGAGAATTGAATTTTTGAAATTTAAAAAAAAGAAGATAAAATTTTTTAAAAATATTTGTATTAGTACTTATAAATCTACTTTTTACATATATTAGAATTTCAAAATTATATTACTATGAATGTTAAAAATTTATAATGAAATATCAATGTTTTATATAAAAAATTAAACTGTATATAAACGAATCTACAATACATCTTTTATTTAAAATGTGATTCTTTTTTAAATATATGTTATAGAATTTAAAATAATTTTAATGAACAATGTATATACTATAATTTTTACTGTAATCTTTTACATGATATATAATTTTTTTTTAAAATATTAAACTTTGAACAAATTATTTACTAATAATACTTAAAATATTTGAAACAAATACTTAAAAAAAATTAATTGAAATGATATAACCAGAAAAAAATTCAAAAATGGAACAAAATTTACAAAGACCAAAGTTGAAGAAATAATTGTTAAAATACAAAAATATCAATATTGTAGTTATGTTAAAACCAAAAGAATCCAAAATTTTTATATTATAAATGACCTGTGCTACTTTTGTGAATAAAACAAATTTATTAGCGTTTTACAGATTTGGGTAAATAAAAAATAATAAAATACTCTCATTAAAAGCTTAATATCTATATGTATATAATATATTTTGTACTTTTCCAATAGAACATGAGCTATTCATGTAATACTAACAAAATAGGAAAAGGCGGTTGCAACATAGTAATACTAAATAACTCGTCAGAAAACATCTCATCAAAAACCAACTAGTCTCATTCATTTCATATCACAGCCCCGATTTACTTTTTTTCAAAAAAAAGAAACCCCACATTCACAAACCTCCATTTCAAACAATTGATCTAAACAACATCGACCGATTCTTCAAAAATCAAGCAAAAGATGTCTTCAAAATCTAAATGAACTACATCATTCTTCAGGAAAAACAATATCCCAAGAAGAAAACCCTGGAGAAACAACAACTAGAAGCAAAAAAAGTTTCAAGTCTCAAATTGAAGATTTCGACAAAAAAATCACAACATCTAACAATCAAAAATGTCGAAACGGAAAAACAAAATGCTTCCGAAAGCATTTCTCCAAAAGCAAAAACTACATGGAAGATAAGAGTCAAAATGAACGAAGTAACACAAGGTATTTTATTTCAAAACTTCTAACAATGTTTAACGAAATATGCATTCTTTTTTATAATGTTTAAATAAATATAAAATATACTGTTACAAAAACATTTAAAACAAAAGTCATCTTAATCTATGTTATTTTGTAAATATATGATATGTTAAACAGTGAACATATCATTACAAACTCATATTTGATTTAATACAAATGAAAATGTTAAATTATTAGAAAAATATGTATATAAATGATTTTATTACATGATTAATGTTAAGTGTTATATATGATTCTAATATATTTTAAGATGATACTATTAGGTTGACTATAAATAATTTAATTAGACTGTGAATATAAAAATATAAATGTTATTTTCATATTTTAGAGAATGAAAATGTATATATATATATGTTTTTTTAGAATGTGAATGTAAAAATTATATGTTATTTAAATATATTTAAGAAAGATATATATGAAGGATGACTCATATTAGTATTTGACTGTATACATCAGATTATTAAACTGTGAATTTAAAAAAATAAATGTATTCTATCATACCAAAAAATGAATTCAAATAATCAAAATGTATATTAATATTTAATAATTGTAAAATTATGTAATTAAAATATATTAAACAATTAATATATGACTTAATGTAAGATATGCCATTTGTAGGAAAAAATACAAGACATGTAATGACAAAGACTACAATCAAAAAGCTTAAAGGATTGCCTATTTATCATTCAGAAGAAAAGAAACGTTCTATAGTGGAAGGTAAAACATGATTATAAAAAAAATATTTGAATTATAATAATATTCTATTACATATGCTTTTTGGTTTTGATTTTTAATTGAATAACAGAAACAGATGTGAATAAACAAATTCAAAACATATTATTTGATCTTCAAAGAACAAAAGAAATGGAAAAAAAGGTGAAATAAAAATTAGACAAAATCACAAAAATGGTCCCTGTTGTTGGTAAATTTATGCGATTTTGGTCCAAAACGAAATGTTATTGCACCACTGGTCCAAAATTGAATATCTTGTGTAGTTTTAGTCCTTATGGTTATCATTTTTTATGGTTTTGGTCCATATCCTACCCAAAATGACGATTATGCCCTTAACTGATTTTTTTAATTGAGTTCTTATTATTTTAATTAAAAAAATCCAATACCCTATCTTCCTGTTTTTTAAACATAAATTTCCTCCATTCCCCTTTCTCCCTTCCAAACCTGCAACATCGCCCTGACCATCATCTCTAAATCTTTCCCGATTCCGCCGATGACAACAACCAACACACTCTTGGCTTCGGCAACGGTAGTGGGGATATATTACGTCGCCTACCACGGGGTCGCCCCTTGGTTCAAAAAACAAGCCAAAAGCACTGGTGATCATCACTAGGGAGAGCACAAATACTCTCCCAGCACACATCCTTGATTGCTTCCGATCTATTCATTATAATCCTTCTAATCTCTCATCATGGCTTAAATCCATGATTTGTGAGCTTAATCCCAAAACTGGACCACCAATGATTAACAATTCGTTTATGAACACCAGCTCAGCTAGCGCCGACGCCACTGCTCCCTCGCCGGGTTTAACATCTTTTTTTGTGGACGATCTGCAAGCGATACCTGGGAACGCGATTTACCCTCTGACGAAAAAAGCAAAACATTCTCCCTCTTCTTCATCGGGTTCCACATTTGCTTCATCTTCGTATAACTCGAAGCCTGATCCCAACTCTAATTCGGTGGTTTCGATCTACATTTTTTTAGGTCTAGGGTTTTTATTTTTGAGGGTTAGGGTTTCCTAATTGCAACAGACGGTAGTGTAAAACGATGATGGTATACGAGATTGATGGTGGTGGCCTAATTCATTCTACAAACTCTAGCCGCGATTGCAGCTTCGACAAAGGAGTGATGTGTGTGTGTGTTATGATTTTCTGGAAAATTTCTGATATGTGTGTGTGTTTGGGGAAAAACATCACAGATCCGTTGAGTTTCAAAATCAATGGAAAAAGTGAATATGGGGGTCTGATTGAAAGAGTGGGGATGGAGGATGAATAAAGAACCTCTCACTCTGTGTTTCAGAGAGAGAGAGGGAGGGAGAGAGAGAGAGAGACTTTTTCTTAATTTTAATTAATAAAAAACATTTGAATAAATATAAAAGAAATTATATATATATAAGGGTATAATAGTCTTTTTATGTTGATAGAGACCAAAAACAATAGAAAGATCAAATTTTGGACTCATGGTGCACCAACATTTCGTTTTTGACCAAAAACACATAAATTTGCCAACCACAGGGACCATTTTTGCAATTTTGTCTAAAAATTATACTATGACACTATAAATAATATCTTACGTTGTGAATACACAATATGTACATACATTTAAGGTATGAATATACTTATGTATATGTACATATGTATCTATGTACATATTTATGTATGTACATACATACATATATGCATATGTATATTCAAACTTTAAATGTATGTATCTACATACATACACATATACATATGTATATTTACAGTTTAAGTATATATACATATGCATGTATCTACATATCTATGTATATATACACATATATGTATGTTTACAATTTATATTTATATACAAATGTATGTACATACATATATAGATATGTATATATACATATGTATGCATGTATGTATGTACTTACATACATATGTACATATGTGTATGTATGAACTATGTATATTCACAATCTAAATTTATGTACATACATATGTATGTATATTCACAATCAAAATTTATATACATACATATTTACATAAATACATATGCATATTAATAGTTTAAAAGAATGTATGTACATATGTACATACATTCGTATGTATATTCACAGTTTAAAAGTATGTACATATGTACATATTTACATATGTAAGTCTATGTATGTAAAAACATACATATACGCGTACATGGATATGTATGTACAATGTAATTACATATATTTAAATATCGTAAACATTATATTAAAAAATGTTTCATTTTTTTTATAACCTTTTAAACTGTGAATATACTTAAAATTCGTTTAAATTTATTTCGATTATACATATGTAAAAATTGTGAATATACATACATATACATATATAGATATGTATATATACATACATATTCACGTATGTATGTACATACAAACATATGTACATATGTGTATGTATGAACTATGTATCTTCACAATCCAAATTTATGTACATACATATACATACATACATATGTATATCACAATCCAAATTTATGTACATACATATACACACATATTTACATACATACATACATATGTATATTCACAGTTGAAATGTATGTATGTACATATATACATGCATTCATATGTATATTCACAGTTTAAATGGTCGTACATATGTACATATGTACGTATTTACATATGTATATCTATGTATGTACAAACATACATATGTACGTACATGGATATGTATGTAAAATGTAATTACATATATTTTAATATCTTAAACATTCTATTAAAAAATGTTTTTTTTTTTTTAATAACATCTTAAACTGTGAATATACTTAAAATTCTTTTAAATTTATTTCGATTATACATATATACAAATTGAAGAATCAGACAATTGAGCATCAGACAATGGAGCATCAGACAATGATAAGGATATGACAAAGCCATTCGTTGTTGTGGAAAACAAAGAAGAAGGAAATGCAAATAATGACAAAATTCAAGAAAAAATATCAACCAGGAAAATAAAACAAATGGCAAGAAAGAAGAGTGGAAAACAAATGCAAAAAACAAGAAGAAGAACAATGTCTGAAACATCTACCAAGAAAGATGAAGAAACACAATGTAAAACAAAATTCATCAAAAAAATATTTTTTGACAAAATATCTTATTAAATATTACTAAAATTTTAATATGTTTTATAGTTCAAAAATATATAAGGAGAAAAAACACACGCACAAAGGTAGAAGATAACACAGAAGATGAAATCGAAGGTATTAACACACACACACATATATATATATATATATATATATATATATATATATATATATATATATATATATAAATTTTTAATAACACTTTTTTGTTTTGAATCTTATTAGGAAAACCAAGAAAGAAAAGAGGGAGAAAGAAGAAAATTAAAGAAGAGGGTGATACCACAGAAGATGAAATTGAAGGTGTATATATATATATATATATATATATATATATATATATATATATATAATTTTTAATAACACTTTTTTGTTTTGAATCTTATTAGCAAAACCAAGAAAGAAAAGAGGGAGAAAGAAGAAGATGGTAATACCACAGAAGATGAAATTAAAGGTGTAACGCCCGCGTTTCCAGGCTAGGCATTTTCGTTGATGTAATAGTCTAGGTTAACCCTTGTAACTCTTTTTGGAGTATTAATGATGAAATATTTGAGTATTATGTGAATTATGTGTTTATTTTCTTAATTATTATAATTTAATGAATTAAGAATAAAATAAGCATCAAAATTAAAGTATGAGATTAGCCCGATATCTTTGCATAAAGATGTAGTGGTTGAAACAAGGATTCCAAAGATGTAAAGAATGCCGAAATTCGAGTTATAACGAAGAAGTTATGACCTGTCGAAGTTTCACGACAGAACCGGCAACGCTGAATGACGTAAAAAGTGAAATTTACGTTAGAGCGATATTTAGCCTTAGTGATCTACACGAAAGTCGTAGAGTTTGTTAAACTGAGAGCGTACATAAAAAGAACGCCCAAATCTGACTTCGTATGAGGAAGTTATGATTTTTCGAAGTTTCGACTTAGCGGTATGCAGCCCAAATACTCGATTTAAGACCGAGCGGTTTTTAGCCGAAACAATCTAAATGAGAATCGAAGATCTCGTTGTTGGTATCAAAGCGATGAAAAGTTAGGCGAGAACGGACGTCAAACGAAGAAGTTATGAATTTATAATGAAGTTTTCCGACGAAGTCTAAACGAAAGTTGTATAGCGTAGTCTCACCTACGCGTGGATATAAAGAACGTCAAAAACGGAGTTCGTATGAAGAAGATATGAATTTCCGAAGTTTATTAAATAATTTGTATTTAAATTTAATCTTTAATTCGGATGTATATCCGAAGGAGTCACCGATCTGATCCGAAGTACGCCCAGCGTACTGGCATACGCCCAGCGTACCGCGAAGCATGACGCGCCTCGCACTCGAGTTCTTCAGATGACGCATGCAGTGACGCATTCGGAGGCTTACGCCCAGCGTACTGCGAGGCCTCAGCCTCCTATAAATAGGATGCGAGGGTTCCGGGCATATTTGCTCAATTCTTCTCTTTTTCGTGCCGAAGCTCTGCGTGTGAACCCCCAAAGTCATCCCGACACCCCAGATCTCATATCCAAATTAAGAAGGAAGTTTTACGCTCCCGGGATCCCTAGAAGTGCGATTCCCGAACCGAAACTCTGCCCGCGAGAAGTTCGATTTTTGTAGAGATCTTCCAGATCTGCTGAGGATTACTACTTCTACAAGCCGTAGTGTTGTCCGATCATCTTCTGATCAAGTGAGTGTGTGGTTACTTTCTTCTAACGCATAATTATAAAGTATTTTATACGAAATACGTGTTATGTGTATATTTTGTGTTATATGCGTGAATGTATATTCACTCTCTTCTATCTCATGGATCTGGTTTATTTTCTATGAAATACGTGTTATGTGTGTGTGCCTCATATGTTATGTGGAATATGTATTGATTAAAGCATGCTATACAGGTTTTTAAATTATTTATAAGAATGTATATTTTTATCTACTAATATGCTCGGTAGAACATGGGTAGATAGTTGGTGTGTAATAAACAGATGAGAGGCGTCGTTGTTGTTTTGATTCAGTCATCTAGCGGAGTTTAGATGACGACCACGAACTTTTCTAGATAGTCTTGTGAAACACTAGCAGACTCGCCACCTGTAGGTGTTAATGAACTTGGGTGTTCATTCGCTGTACTCCATCCTCCTCATGGTTGCCTTATTTGACTTATATTGCTGAGGAACCCCCAAAACATGTGTTGTCGCCCCGAAGAAATATTCTTAGACTAGGTCCCTTATGTTAGTTGTCTTAGGGACGTAAAGTGAGAATAACAGGAATGGGTAATTGGGTTATTGTTGGTTGGTGGAATTAAATATAATTATTTATTGTGGGTTGAAAACCCTATATGCTCACCAAGCTCCCAAGCCTGACCCACTCGGGTTTTATTTGTATTACAGGAAGTGGCGCAAGGGCATAAGATGGATGAACCATCAAGTTTTTTTGTTTACAAGTCTGTATATGTATATATTTGTTGAATGACTTGTAATGTTATCGTTTATGCTTTATGATCTGTATCGGAACATGACATCTCGAGTTTTGGTTATATAATGAAAATACATTTCTATTATGAAATGTTTTGGTAAATATTATTTTATCATACTTTGTTTTTTTGGGAACAAATTCCGCAACTCTTTCAAATCAAAAGGATTTACTCTGAAATTATTTTAAAAGCATAAATGAAAATCGGTCTTTTCTGGCCGAGATTTTGGGGATGTCACAAAAGGTACATATATATATATATATATATATATATATATATATATATATATATATATATATATATATATATATATATATATATATATATATATATTTGTTTAAATATTTATGTAGAAATGATTTTTAATAATTTTTTAATCTTATTAGCAAAACCAAGAAAGAAAAGCAGGAGAAATAAGAAAATTATAGAAGATGTTGATACTACAGAATATGAAATTGAAGGTGTGTATATATATATATATATATATATATATATATATATATATATATATATAGATCCGGTAAGAAATTTTTTTTGGTAGGAAGGTAAGAAGTTTTTTTTCTACATATTTTTTTGACGAACAAAAGAAATGAATCACTAGATGATTCATTTGTAAAATGATTCACAAGAAAAAATTCCCAAAAAAAAACATTTTATGATTCATTTTTAAGTAAATTAAGAAAAAATTCACTTTTGTGACAATTTTAGTGAATAACAACAAAATCATTTTATAAATGAATCATCGAGATGTTTTTTTGAGAATTTTTTCTTGTGAATCATCTTACAAATGAATCATCTAATGATTCATTTTGTTTGTTCGCGAAAAAAATATGTAGAAAAAAACTTCTTACCTTCCTACCAAAAATTTCCTTCTTATTTGATCTTGACTCTCTCTCTCTCTCTCTCTCTCTCTCTCTCTCTCTATATATATATATATATATATATATATATATATATATATATATATATATATATATATATATATATAATATTATTAAAAAAATTATATAAAATTTTTTTGTTAATAATTTTTTTTAATATTATTAGCAAAACCAGTAAAAAAAAAGAGGTCGAAAGAAGCAAGATAAACAAGATGATGATAATGATGATGAAAAGTTCCCACCATTGAGAACAAGAGTGACAACAAAAGTATTCTACACTATTGTTAAATCTTTAAGCATGGAACTTAAAGAATGTTTAGAAAGATTAGGTTTCAAGGCAATATCATAAACATCACTTGATACAATTCCATCAGTTTTATTACATTTTGTTGTTGAAAGATATAACCCTATTTCCAAACTGTATTGATTTAGGGGACATAAAACTGATGATAAATGAAGAAAAAAAATCATCAGATCCTTGGAATACCAAAAACAGGAATATATTTATCTACTGTGAATGAGTGTGAGGAAGACAATGAGATTATTGCCCAATGGAAACAACAACATCCTGAAGTAACAAAATCACAACAAACTCTTTGTGAACTTACAGAAGCCTCGGAAGTTGCAGATGAAATGTTTGTGTTAAATTTCATCACATTGTTTGTGAATACAATGATAGAGAAAAAATCTTGTGGAGGTTTACAAACAAGCATTACAATGAAGATCGCAGCAATTAAAAACTGGGAAAATATAAACTGGTGCAAATATCTTAGTGATCCATTGCCACATAGTAGGACTTCATGGAAACCAAGAAACAAAGGTGTTTACTATGTTGGGCCACTTCCATTCTTGCTTGTAAGTAAAATTTAAATTAAATTGCATTCGATATCATCAGAGTGATTAAAATAATAGCATTTTAATTTGTTACAAAATAATTCACAGCTTCTCTATCTACATTCAACTGATTGTCAAAAGCAATACGTCAACCGAAAAATAAGACCAATATGCTACTGGAATTATGGAAAAATTAAATAAAGGCAAAACATTTAAAAAGCTCAAGGTCAGTTAGGATTGGTCACATTGGTTGAGGATATTGATTTGACACAATACAAAGATGAAGAAGATGTTGACTTTTTCAAAGAAGAAGGAAAAGGAATACAAGTTGAAAAAGATGCATATATAGAAGAAAATGATGACATTGGTGTAGAGGTAATAATGGAACTTACTCTATTAAATTATGAACTGGATTTTAATTGTGAATTAATTTTTATAAAAATGTACATATAAATTAACAATAATTTAATACTTATTGCAAAACTATTGTCTTTTGATAGAAAGTGAGTTTGAAAACATTTTGGAGTGTAGAAACAGAATTCAAAAAACATTGCAGCATGCACTTCAAAAATATCCAGATGATAGAGAACTATGTGGATGGTTTGAAAGATTTGTGAACATTGAAAAAGTGTTTAACAAAAGCATTGGCGAATCATCTAGAACAAGAGAAAAAGAAAATGAAAATGAGACAGGTGAAAAAGAGTTTGAACATCACTTAGAAACACAAAAAGGTGAAGAAAATGCTACAACAGAAACAAAATATGATAATCCAAACTTTCAAGATAATATGCCAAACACACCAAATATGGAGGCTGAACAAAAGGATTTTCTTACCAATGAATCTCAAGGAGAAGGTAATATGAAAAACAAAAATATAACTTAGAAACAAACTTAAATTTTCAATTAAAATGACTACTATACAATATATCTTACAGGAACAACAAACAACAAAGAAGAAAAGGAAAATGAAAAAAAAAAAAACATACTTGAAGAAAAGAATGATCAAGGAAAAGGAAGAGAAAAACAAGTTTACAAAAGATCAAAGAGGACAACAACTAAAATAGAGCCTTACCAATCACCTTACATGTTGAAGTGAGAAAAAAGTTAGAAGCTGTTGAGACAAGGATTTCAAAATCCATAATCTCACTACAAAAGGATCACAAGTAAGTGAATGGTTTTAATATAAATAATATTTAAAAACTTCATTATTTAATTGTATTAAGTTGTGAATAAAAATGTAAATATGAACAAAACTAAAATAAAAACAACTTTTTTTCAATTATTTTTATTTTTTTCTTGATAAAAAGAAAAACTAATATCAGTATTCACAACTTAATAAAATTAAATTTAATAATTTTATATTAATCAAACAGGGAAATAATATTTGAAACAAAGCAGGGCATAAAGTGGAAATGATATTTTTTAAAACATTAATACCAAGTGCATGGATCCACCCAAAAGTAATCGACTGGTGGTAGATGTTATTGAATGATGAGGAGAAGCGTAAAGCAAATACAACACCATTATGCTTCTACTTCCCAATAGGAATGGTGGTAAGAAATATTTTAAAATATAAGTATAGAATTTTAATATTGATATAAAATAACTAACGATAATTTAATAAAATAGCATTTTCATTTTTTCCTAGAGCGATGAAATGTTGGATAGGGATACAACATATGATAGAAGATTGGAAAAGTTTGAAGAAAAATTGAATGAAGCCATGAAGAACTACCCACATCTGAAGGATTTTAAAAAAGTTGGAATTGTAATAAAAAACTATTTATTACTTTTTATTATAATTATATAGTATATATATAAATATTTATATAAAAATACTAACAACTTCAACTATATTATTAATGCATATATTCTTCCCAATACTGCACAGAAAGCACTACTACATCATTTACTTCAATCTACAAAAATATAGTGTACATCTAATTGACAATGAAAAAACCACAAGAGATATTGTGCATACTTATGGAATGTTGCCATATTATTTGGTGAGTATTAATTAATAACTTAGAAAAAAAGCAAATGTTTTCTATTAAAACTTAAACTGTGAATTTTATATCTTATTATCATTACTGATAAATTTTTTGAATACAGTTCAATTTCATGATATCGTACTTGATTGATAAAAAAACACCCAAAAGCAGACTATTTAATGAAGAAGGAAATTGAGATTTTTAAACTAAAGTGGTGGACAGAAAACAACATGAACGACAATGAAGTTATGTTGATGAGACATATGGAAACTTTCAAGGGACAAGGGCCAAATAATTGGGATTCTGAGATTGACAAAGAACAAAAGCAAAAACACAATTGACAAAGCTTCGATCAATATATGTTACAAAGATCTTGGTGAATGATATCAATATCCACTGCAACAAGATAATAGAAGAAGGTCTTGAGTTTGAAAAGCTGACAACGGAAGAACAAAAACAAGTTGTGAATCATGGAATGCAGAACTATGAGGAAAGGTTTCAGTTGATTGGTGAAAACTAAAAAAAATAAATTTTTATTGTTTTTATTTTTATAAATGCCTAGCTGCTATTGAAGACTTCTATCTAGTCGAACAAATACAGTGTTTATGATGTTTTTATTTTGGGTAATGTCTGCACACATGGTGAACATGTTGGAATGATATATTTTCTTAGCTAAATATGAATTTCTAGTTAATTGTTGATGTTGATATAAAAATTATTAATAAAATGAATGTTTATCATAACTTTGACAATTGTGAATATTTACATTAAAACAAAATGACTAAAGTATTAAGTTGTGAATTGAATTTTTCAAATTTAAAAAAAAATGATAATTATTTTAAAAAAAACATTTGAATGCACTTGATATATATATATATATATATATATATATATATATATATATATATATATATATATATATATATATATAAAAGACAACAATATGCAATAAAATAAAAATTAAGAAACATAACTACTATCTTTAAGTACAATATATATTAATGATATATAATAATTAAGTTGTGAATAACATACACAAAATTTTTAGAAACATAATTAAAAAATTCACAGTTGTTAAATACAATATATTGATATAATATCAATAATCATAAATATTAATAATATCAAACTTAACAATTATTATTAAGTAAAATTCATTATATTTAAAAAAATAAAACTGTGAGTACAAAACAAATACTATTCAAATCAAAAAGATAAAAAGCTTATATATAAAGAACCTATTATTAAGTAAAAACTAAAAGATAAAAATCTTCAAAATTTCTCAAATAGATCTTGCATCCATATTTTTGCCATTTGAACACATTTCTTTTTCTTTTGCTTGTCTTTCCAAACGCTCACATGACCTACTATTGTGACTAATAACATATTGTTTGCATCTAGAACAAAACCTTTTTTGTTTAGTTGATTTAGTAATGGCTTTTTCTCTAGTTCCTTTCAACCTCTTACCTGTACCACATCCTTTATTACTTATGTCATCTGAAGGGTTTCCAATACTAGAAATAAATGGCTTCTTTACTCCATAGGATGACTCAACAAACTCAGAAATATCTTTTCTTTTCAATAATGAATCTGAACAAATTATGCAGAACAAACACCATCAACTTTCAACTTTGCTTCTTCAATGAGCTCAAAAAACTCATTAAGCTTATCCGCATCTTTACTTAAAATATACACACTTTCTTCCACAAAACTCAAAACCTGACGAGAAAGAGGATCATATAACAATGATGATGATGATGATGATGATGATGCCTCATCACTTGAACGTTGTTTCATAAGAACCTCAGATGGAATTACACCTTTGCACCAATGCCTAAGTATGTATTTTGAAGGAATCTTGTTTATTTGGTAAGTCCTAAAAATGCAAAATATATGCCTACACAATATACCATACTGAAAGAACAATGAACAAGAGCATTCAAAACTTGATTCCTTTTTGTCATAAACAACCTTTGCAAAATAAACACAAACAAAAATATTAATAATTCACAACTTAAAATTTGAAAAAAGAAATTAAAAAAATATAATTTACCTTGAAAAAAAAAGTCTTTTCTGGAACAACAAACTCACACTCACTTTCTGAATCTTCTTTATTAACAACTTTTGGAGTAGAACCCATAATATCTTTATATTGCATAACAACAAATCTATCATAAAATTCTTTATTTGTAACACTGTGTTGTGAACATGAAAATAAAGATTGTTCAATTTCTTTCTTCACTTATATGAAAACTTCATAGTATATATATCAGCAGCATGTTCCATAATTTTTAGTGAAATTTTACTTTTAATCTTGGAAATATTGCTAAGATGGTCTAAGAAACACTAATTATGTCTTTGTCTGTCCATAGCTGAATCAAAAGAATCAAAGAACTTAACCAATGAATTACCCCAGTGAGCAACTTTGTTAAATGCATAATTCATGCTCTCTGACCTAGAAGTGGTCCTCATCAAACCAGACAATGGCATGTCTCTAAAATATGTTGGAATCCAACTTTCTCTAATATCAAACATTTTCGAAAACCATGATACCTCTTGGAGCTTATAATCTTCAATAAAACTTCTCCATCTAATATCAAACTCAGAAGCATCTATCCTAGAATTCCAAATTAGCTTATTGAAACATTTCTTGAATTTCATATCATTAGAAAGTTCAGCACATACCTAAAGAACACATTCATAAAACACATATATAAGATAATAAACTATAAAAAGATGATATAACTATTAAAATAGTAATAACATATACAATTAAATTCATATAAAATGATATTATTCACAATTTAAAAACATACTAACATGTGAATATTTAAAAATAAAAATATAAACAAAAAAAATCACAACTTAATAAACATATAATAATTAACATAATGAAAAATGAACTAAAAATAATATAATTTAACAAAATTCAATTCATAAACAAAAAAAATATAAAAATTCTCAGCTTAACAAAAAGAGATAACATTTAAAAAAACAAAAGATAACAACAAAAATATATAATGATGATATATACAGAATAAATAGTCTAAAAATTACAAATACATACCTTAGAAGACAACTTTTGGGTTATGTGCCAGATACATAACCGGTGACGTGAATAAGCAAATATTCTCTCAATTGCAATTTTCATTGCTGCATCTTCATCAGTTTGAACAACAGTAGGCTGTTTACCAAAAGTCTTCAAAAAAGTTTTAAGGAGCCATAAATAAGACTCTATAGTTTCACTGTGCAAAACACCAATTGCAAAAGTAACACTCTTTCTATGGTTATCAATTCCTGTGAAAGGAACAAATACCATACGATACCTAAAAAATAAACATATAACAAAAGTTAATATAAAAACAACAAAAGAAAATAATATAAAAAAACAAAATATAAAAAAAATTACTTGGTTGTCCGAAAAGTAGCATCAAAAGAAACAACATCACCAAATTCTCTATAATTCACCTTTACAGCTTCATCAGCCCAAAAAAGTGAAACCAACTTTCCCTTATCACATATAAACTCAAATGTAAGGCTTGGATCCTATTTCATTTTATTTAAATACTTATTAACTACTATCTATGCATCATTCTTTTCAATATAACAATTCACTTTTCTAGATTGATTCTTGTAGTCAACAACATTACCTTCAACATTGTTTGAGCCTCTAAATTCTTGCATTATCCTGCATGCTTTCATTGGACCAATCATTACCCTTCCCATTTTCTCAATGAATTCTTGAGCAACATTGTCCAATTGCCTGTTAGACCTCAAGAAATGCCTTTAATCTGCTATAACCAAATCATGATTATGCATTTCTTCAAATTTGTATAGCTCAAAAACTTATGAATTTCCTACTCTTCTAAATTTTGCAAAAGCTGGACATCCTTTCCTTTTAATATTAGAATTTCTTTGAGCTTTTTTTTTAGAATCAGTTATGTCTGCATAAACACTTTGAGGAAATCCCTCTCTACTGCACAACATAGATCGATGACGATGAGTAAGAACACGTGACTTATTGTTTAACTTTGTAGAACCTTTTCTTACATCAAAACCACCTTTAGCAGCATAAGCCTTATACATATCTATTGCATCATCAACACTTAGATATTTGCTATACAACTTTGGCTTAACATCATCAACATTCTCAGGAATCCATATTTTACGAGTTCCACCAGGAGAGAAAAAAATCAGAAAATATAGGTTGACCTAATAATAAAAATAAAAACATATATCAGCTTAACATACACATATTACAAAATAAATGAACAAAAAAATAAAAAAATTCACAGTATAATTACACATGGAAAATAAGATTAACATATATATTATACATTTACATGTAAAAACATCTACATAACCAAACAAATTCATATGTTAATAACAGTTAGAAAATCATAACTATACTTATAAAAACATTTATCAACTAAAAATATAAATATTATAAACAAAAACAACTACATAACAAACCAATTCACATCTTAATAACAGATAGAAAATCAATAGTTACAGCTCAATAATAATGAAACTCGATTTAATAAACAAAAAGCAAAAGAAATATATTAAAGTACAAATTAATAACTTTTCGTCTAAAAGATTTAAAAACAAATGAAAAACAAACAAATTAAGGAACTTTTTCAATTAAAAGATTTAAAAAAAATTAAATTATTAATAGAAGTAAACGAGATACATGTTGCTGATTCACATTCGATTCCAATATCATCATCATTTAATTGATCTGTTCCTGATACGATTTGAACATTAAATTGATTTGCTCCTGATACGATTTCAACATTACTTTGAACACACATTGAATCGGACAGAAACGATGATACTTCACCTTGAAAGCAACTGAAAACAGATCGAACTATTGAAGAGCACTGATCAATTTTGTCAATCAAATACTATAATCTACTAGAATCACTTTCAGATAGTGATTTCATATAAAATAAATCTATATGAAAATCTAACAATTTAAGACAATCGATTAACATAATCGATCGATTTAACAAAAAGCGAAGATCAAGAAATATGAATCACTGAAGAATAAACATCGAATCTTTGAAGAAAATAGACATCGACCATTCTCATTAAAAAACATATTTAATTAGACGTTCACTTTTTGTTTACATTTGTTAATTACTAAAACACCCTTACAAAAAAATAATGAAAAATTTGAAATTGACAAAAAAATCCTTTAAACATTTCAATAAAATATTTGGTTTAAAGGTTTAATAATAAAGAACTTAATAATAACTTATAAATAAAAGGTTTTTATGGTTCTTAATCTTTTTTGGTTCTTATTTGAATTTTTCTCTCTCTCTCTCTCTCTCTCTCTCTCTCTCTATATATATATATATATATATATATATATATATATATATATATATATATTCTTAAATTTAATACAATGATCTACTTTACATATATAAACATAATATGGATTTAAATTTAAAAAAATAACAAATAAAAAAATAATTCAAAATTTTCAAAGCATTACATCTATCAAATTCAATAAAAACATGACTTTCGACAAAAAATGATTTTTATTTATTAGGTTATTTAAATAGAATTTGATTATGATTGTATGTTAACATCAACTTATTTGAAAGAACTCCTAAAACACAGAGGAGTAAAATAGATGTGTTCAACTTGATTATATTTATTTCTCATTTATCCAAAACATTTAACAATCACGCTTCTTTAAAATCCACCAAAGAAATGCCACACTTATGAGGGTTTGAACAAAATTTCAATCATTTTACAATGGTTTGAACAAAATTTCAATTATTTTCTGTAGACTATATTTCACATCCTATTTACTTAAATCAGATACATAAAAACATGAGTTGTTCTAGGTACTTTTCATAATTCATAAAATTCCTTCATCCATTTTTTTTTTTTCGTTTTATTGTCTTTAAAACCCTTTTTGATTAAATATATTTTGTATTTTTGTTTTGTCTTGTCTTTTTTTTGTGTGTATTATTATTATTATTATTTAAAAAAAATGATTGGATTAGATGTCTCTTTAATAGTCTTAATTAAAAACTAATAATAATACAAGGGTAGTCTTAATAAAAAATAACACAAAGATAGTCTGAATGAAAAAAAATAATAATATATTAATAGTTTAAACGGAAATATAACACATATATAATCTTAACGAAAAAACAATACAGAGATAGTTAGAACGAAAAAAGTAACACACTAATTGTTTAAATGAAAATAAAAATAACACAAAAATAATCTAAACGAAAAAATATATTTTTAATGTTAACAACAACAACAACAACAATAATAATAATAATAATAATAATAATAATAATAATAATAATAATAATAATAAGTATTTATTAAAAGTAATGAAAATAAAAAAATAACAAAAATAAATAAATAAACACAAGGATAGTTTAAACACAAGGATAGTTAAACACAAGGATAGTTAAAAAGAAAGAAAAAAAAATATATTATGTATTTATTAAAAACAAAAAAATAACAAAAAAACATAAAAAAAAAAAAAAAGATGGTAGAAAGGTAAATTTGGAGGAATACATAAATAAATAAATAAATCAAAAAATGTTTTATACGTTAGGTCTATTTAAAACCATCAATTATTTGACCTAGAATAAATAATTTTTTTTTAAACAGATGTTTTAGATATTTTTATAAATGATCTTTTTATAATATTATATTTAGTAAAACATTATATGTTTAGATAAAAAAAAGCATAAGTAATAGACACTTATTAATTTAAAGCCAAACTAATATTAACCCATAAATGAAAATACTAATTAATATTCTTAGATCATCCACGATAACAATGCAATTCGACTATACTTTTTTTATGTCACGTAACTAAAACAAAAATCTCAAAATATGTTCATAATTTAAAAGCTTTTGGCTAAGTTTTTACTAAATTAAAATAATAAAAAGGAAGATATGGCCACAGACTAAACGGTTGAAAAATCTTTTGTTTAAAAAAATCTATGATATAAGAGTTTTCTTCATTAGAAAACTTAAAATGAATTTTCTTTTCATTTCCACAATAAAAAAGATTTTTATTTTTTTTCGACATTATAAGATGACTATTTACAAGTTATTGAAAACATATAGGATCCCACTAAATCGTTGAAAAACCCTTGCCAACAAATTAGTAATTGACAAGTTTTTGAAAAAACTTTTCTAAATGGAGTTTTAAGGTTTCATAATTGGAAAAATCCACATAAATCGAGAGAAATCATCAACACATAACAAAAAATAATTGTGACCATCGGAAGAGGTCACAAGTGCGAGGGGCCAAACATTTCACACGACAAGATCTAAAAACTTTTTGCCATTAAAAGTAGAAGTAGATAAATGAAGTTTAGATGATTTGCCAATATGACAAGAATTACAAAAAGAATTTGTTGAACTAGAAACAGGTAAACAATATTTAGAAAACATAAACTTCAAAAATTGCGGATGAGGATGCATGAGCCGATGATGCCAAGTGTCAGAAGGGGTTTTAAGAGTAGTAAAAGCAACTTTTGGAAAACGCTGAAAAGAAGAAAGGCAAATGGAGTAGAGCCTGTTGTTACTTGCACCCGTGAGGAGGATAGTTTTGGTAGAATTGTCCTTCACAATAAAAAAGAAGAGTGAAATTCAAATAAAAATTCATTATCTAAGCAGAATTTTTGGACAGAAAGAAGGTTCTTTTTATTTCAGCAACATGAAGAATATTGGACAAGGAAAAAGTGTTTGAAGGTGAATAAAAATTAAAAGAACCAATATGAAAAATAGGTAAACCCATATCATTGCCAACATGAAAAGCATCCTCACCAAAATAGGATGTATGATTGTTAATGAGGGAGAGATCATGAGAAACATGGTTATTGGAGCCAGTGTCTGGAAGCTAGGTGGTAGTTTGAGAGCGATTTTCTGCAAAATTTGCAAAGGGTTGTGGGCGGGAGCGGATGGTAGTAGGATCACAGTTAGGACACTGGGATGAAATGTGGCCAATACCGCATCGGTTACATGTTCCATACATGTTGTTTCGAGTGGAAGCCCATGAGAACTGACTCCTAGTACCACCTGATGTGGGGTTATAGTTGCCTCGACCACGACGATTGTTGGAGCCGCGACCTCGAGAGGGTTGCGACCGGCCGACATAGAAGGCTTGAGGAGAGGGAGCTTGGTTGAGTTGAATTCTGAGTTGGGAAACAAGTTGTTGAAGAGCATGTAGGTGATGAGGTGATAGGGGTAGTGGTGAGTGGAGTGGACCAGTTGGATAAGGTGGCGGTAAAATCTTGGACATGAGCAACCGTGTGTGAGTTTTTCTTGATCATAAAGTCATGATCAACTAGAAGACCATGGAGATCTTGAAAAGAAGTAGGTGATTGTCGAGCAAGGAGAGTGGATTTAAGACCATTGTATTCCTCACGAAGACCAGAAATCACCAATATAACGAGGTCTTTCTCTTTGACAGGTTCTCCAATGTTTGCCAAGGCGTCAAAGTATTCTTGAGCACGAAGAAGGTAAGTAGAAGTGGTTTCATCGGCTTTCGTATCCAATTTAAGAAGCTGAGTTTTGAGTGTGTATTCCCTGGAGGAAGATTGTGGTGCACATGCTCGTTGTAGAGAGAGCCAAAGATCTTTAGATGTCGTTTAACATTTATTTAAAATGATACACTTAAGTTTAATAAAAACTAAAAAAATAAAGAAAGTTAGATAATGTGATTAAAAATTAGATAATTAACACAAAAATGATGTGTTCATAAACTTTACCTATCAGTCTTTATTGAAATTGGTCCCATGTTGGTCTTGTGTCGGTTGCGAACGATATGATAATTTTTGGGATTGGTCTCGGAACGATCCAATTTTTTTCAATCCTGTCTTGTTTTAGACCAATTCGGTTCAGGTCCTTCTTTGGGTTTTGTTCGAAACTAATATTTTTGTGCATGTCTAATTATGGTTATTGTTGTTTTTCATTGGTTGAAATTCATAGACTACACTAAAATATTTAAAAAAAAACTCTCCATTGAATTCATTGTAAAAATGCTCACTTTAAAAAATCTCTCACAATAGATGATAAGTTTTTCAAAGCTTTATAATTTTGAAAAAGTTAAATAAAAAAAACTTATATTTTAACTTCTCTTAAAGCATCATGAATCACCGACTTTATCTATAATTTTTTGTTTTCTCAGGTATTTTTTCCACTGAAGTTGTCAAATAAAATAAAAAAAATTACAAAACTAACTATTTTCTTTAATTATTTTTTAGTTTTTAGCAAAAAATTAACATTTATCTCAAAATAGCCACTGAAACCGTAGGTGATTAAGAAACCTACGATCAATGCAAGATTGACTATGGTCAACATTGTGTTGACTACTCTTTCAGACAATGAGCTACTGTCATGAGTCGTCCACTGTTTTAAGGCCCGTTAGCCTATAATATATAAAGTTGAAAATTTTCATTTTTGCTCATTTTTTGTGTTTTTGAACTTAAGAAAAATCCTTTCAACGGAGCCTTCAAAGAACGACCAAACATACGGTGTACAAACAATCAACGTATATTCTTTTAGAACAACAGTTTATTATATGTCTGTGACAGAACTCGAAACCTCCTTGTTAGTAACTCTTTGTTAGTCATCTAGTTAGTCAAATGGCTAGCTTTAGCTTGTAATAATATATTACATACATGAAATTACATATATTATAATATCATGTTTTTTTTAAAATAAAAGTAATTATAAATTATTATGTTTATAGTTATACAAATAAGGAAATTCTATGATCATTACGAATTTATCATTTAATATTAATACTTAAAATGATAATACTTATAATTAAATAATATAAGGAAGTAGAAAGAAATATTGCTAAATAAGTGAGCTATTTATATAATTCACCGAAAAAGAATAATTTATTTCAATGTTAAAAAACTCTATTTATATAATTCACCCAAAAATAAGTGAGCTATTTATATAATTCACCCAAAAAGAATAATTTATTTCAATGTTAAAAAGCTCTATTTTTTTTTAATTTTTATGAAATGCATATCCCATTCAAATATTTTAATTGTCATCGTACAATAAGTGAGATGGCAAACGGGCAACAAGCTGTGTCTCTAAGCCTTTTTGAATGGTAAAACTAACTCTTTTAAAGACTACATCCGAATATCTAGGGGATATAACATTACTATGCATGATTCATTGTATTCTTTTAAGAAGCTCTACCGCATCCAGTGCGAGGAAACCAAACGTATCAAATGCAAATGGTATGAACACGTGTTGATTTTCCATGCACAATTTCTCATGTTTGGTGACTTTGCCTAGGACTGTTAATCGGGTCAACCCGATCGGGTTTCGGGTTAGACGGGTCGGGTTAATCGGGTTTTCACAAAAAAAAAAAAAATAACCCGACACCCGACCCTATTAAGGTATGGGTTGGTCGGGTTCGGGTTAATCGGGTTTCGGGTTAGCCGGGTTAGTCGGGTTAATTCATTAAACACTTAATTTAAACATAATATATATAGTTTTTTCAAGAGTGAAACCATTTTTTTTACTCTTTTCTTAACATCAAGAATGCATACAAATTGAAATAAATTAAAAATAAAAGATCATGGAGCTCATGGTTATTACAGCATACGAGAAATCATGCATACCACAATAGCTAAAAGAGTTCTTCCATTATAAATATTAAATAGATGAACTTTCAAACTCTAGTTAACGATCAACACCATGTAGTTTATTCATGTTTATAGTTAGTTTAAAGTAAAAATAACAATCAAAATAAAATCTTTACTTTCTCAACCGCTCCAATACTTTTGAGATGTGGAGGTTTTATATCTTTTTGGACTTCAAGTTCACAAATGGGAATTACTTGACCCTCATATGCTTCTAGAGTCACAAAATTTTACATTTTCAAAGGGTTTGTAGTCTTTTTGTACTGTTCAAATAGAGAGCAGTGGAATATGTAAAGGTTGTGAATTCCTAACCGGGTTATTCGGGTTGACCCGAAACCCGGTTTTTTTATAAAAATCAACCCTAAACCCGACCTTAACTACAAATCGGATTTGTCGGGTTGACCCGAAACCCGATTTTTTTATAAAAATCAACCCTAAACCCGACCTTAACTACAAATCGGGTTTGTCAGGTTAACCCAAATAACCCGATTTGGAATTTTAACCCTATTGAACCTGTCCCTAATTATCTTATTCGGGTTAGGGTCGGGTCGGGTTAATCGGGTTCGGGTTTTTTTTGACACCCCTAACTTTGCCTGTAGCTGCTTTTAAAGCAGCATGTCCCGCCGTGAAGCCCCCAACCCTCAGGCCCACGAGAGGGGATACCCCAAGATCCACACATGCGTGTTTCCCTCTGACCCATCCAAAAATCAAAATGTCAGCAAGTCTGAGGGTTGACCTTCCTTCTGTCGGGTCAGTCACGAAATTAACAGGTGCCTCTTTCTTAGCAGAAACCCCCGCACGCTTAAATATGTCAAACAAAACATCCCTAACCATATCATGCATGTATTTGAACCCTGGGAGTTCTTTACAGTGAACTGCATGCTCTCCAAAAGAGTCCAAACATGTCTTGCGACACACAGGACATATCTCGTCAGCTGGGAATATGGGAATCATGAGTCGATATTTGAGAATAGTATGATACTCCACGGGAGACATGTGTTGGCCAAACCCATCTATAGGGATAGCCAGAAGAAAATCTTGAGTATGTGGTGCACGTAAGCATTGGAAAACCGCTTTCTGCCAAGCCGTCATCGAGATGCACTTCCATATCTTGGACAAATTTACGAAAAAGGGCACTCGCTAGTGTATTCTGGGATTTTTTTAGGGGGGGGGGGAGTGTCTTTAGTAGTAAAATTTTTAAGGTCAAAATATGGAAGCTTGTTGCGAAGGGATGCCAAGCCACAATCATAATCAGAATTTATACCATGTATACCGCTATCTCGTAAGATGTGGTCTTGCAATACCCAAGATTAGGCCCTTGAGGCAACAAAAGCATAGAAGGTAGCCTCTACTGCCGAGTATAAACCCAAACCCCCAAACCTAATGGATAAGGAAGCAATTCGCCATTGTAGGTCACCAAAGAAAGGGACCCTACAAACCACAACGTCCTCAATCGCCCCGCACAGTCCATTGTCAAAGAATATTGTCGCCTCCTCCATGTGAACGGGTTGGCACGTCCTCAACCCAAAGAAAAGCTTAGCAATACCCATACAAGACCGAAGAAGAAGGAGCTCACTCTGGGTGTTAAACAATTGTGGAAGAAGGTGCATCAAATTCACAGCGTTTTCGGCTCTCTTTATGGCTAAGTTGCGAATGAAACAGCCCCCGCAAGAAGTTTCACTCCCAAAGGCGGCCTCCCGATGTCTGGCGGAAATAGCCCCTCTCGTAACTTCCTACCATCACACGAGGGCCAAAAGAGGTCGGTTTTCTTGATATTCAGCCGAAGGCCCAATTTTGGGCCAATCACCGTAATGATGTCCAATGCTTTGGCCACCTCCTCCGAGTCTCCGATAAGTGTGCCATCATCCAAGTACCATGCATGGAGAAGAAGCTTGTAATTGTCTCTAATCTTATGCAAGAGCGGGTGTAACACAATGTCAAAGAGAAATGATCCCAAGAGGTCTCCTTGCTGAACCCCAGTAGAAGACCGAATATGTGTGTTGCCTAGATATAACCTTGCTGGTTGACCATATAAGAATTCTACCCACAAGGAGATAGAGGGACACCTCAATCTGGCCTCATGAAGTAATGCAGATCTGTCAACAAGGTTAAATGAATTAGAGAAGTCCACGATAAGCATGGAAAGAGATTTGTCATCATGGCGCTTACTCAACAACCTATTGGCGCTATGTAAAACGGCTTCAGTGCCACCCGACACCCCGACTCCGAACTGAAAATCATTGAGATACGTGGCCATTTCTTTACCAACCCCTTTCATGGCCAACTTGGAAACCAAACGTCTCCATATAGTACCTACTGCAATAGGTCATATTCCCTTGTCAGGTTTTAAGAGCAGCGTGAGAGGAGCAGAGGCAACAAATTCTGTCAAGCTCGAAGTGCATCTTCCCCTAGCCATAGATTAACCACATAAGTAATAGCATGTAGGAGGTCTTTGGCTATAGCCGAACCTTCTCCACAAAGGAAATCTAAAATGTATTGAGCTCTCAACCCATCCCTCCCACACAAGGTACCTTTAAGGAAGGATTTAATTCCCCCAAGGACATTGTCAACACCCACTACCAGGGGAGGTTATGAAAATATAGTGTTGGGCATGGAAGGCGGTGGCTTGTATGGATGCTTATCCTCTAATGCCTTCGTGGTATCACCCCCAAATGGAGCAACCCCCGAAGAACATAAAACTTTCACTGCTGCTGCAAAATGTCCATCGGCAACCTTATGAAGACATTGTCTAACATTGGTGCTGTCCAGTGTTCTTTTCTACTGAATGTACTCTTTTTTTTATCTTGTTGCTCCAGTCTTGCATTGTTAACTAAGTTTTTAACTAGCTTGGCGATACCGTCTTCAGTCCACCAAGTAGCTAAACGCTCAAGATATTACGATGTTGCAAAGACTTCCTGTTTCCAAACCTACTTTCTTGCCTATTCTTGGGCCTGAACACCTAAAGAGTACACCTAGGAAGAATTAACAAAGCAACCCACGCTTCAACGGATCCGGGATGAGCAACCACCTTGGAAAGGGCTGCTTTCAAAGCCTGAGAGAAAGCCATACGCCAGTTATGAGGGATGCTTTTGACAGTGGTGATAGGTAGCTTAAAAACACGATCAAGTAGTTGAGCATCCATCACCAACCCATCATTGAGGTTGGCTTCCGGTTCATTGGGTAGCGGCTTTGGAATGCCAACAATATGCATGGTCATGTCATCAGCCCCGTTAATAAACTTAATCAAGCCACCCGGGTGGTGACATGAATGACTCAGGGCATGAAGCTTCATGCAATCCCCACATATCCATTGACCAAACTCCTTCAAAGTTGCTGCCACAGACATAAACAATCCAATGTCGGAAGTAATAGCCTCCCGTAACACAGCTCTGCGTTCATCTGTATGGAGGTGTAAGCTCTTGAGATGGGATATCATACGAGAAATCCCTCTACTTCCAACAATACCATTGAGGCAACAGTGAAACCCTCGAAAAGGACACGACCAAGCCCCACTCTCAAAGGAATGAGAGGACGCCATAAACCAACAAATAAAGTTTATTTAAGCCTCAAGGTGAGACCTGAAATTAGAAGCACTAACCCAAAAGAAAAAGTGACACTCCAACAAAAGGCTGGAGTGTGCACAATGGAACCCACATCGGATAGAATCTCTACATCAGCTTGATTCGAAAATTGGCAACAACACTTGAAAAACTTAGGCATTTAATCAAACACTTGGCGGGCAGAAAAAGAAACACCTTGTTTGCATCGCCAAGACTTAATTTTTTTTCCCAAATGCAATTTGGATTCCATCGATCAAAGAAACTTTTCTCAATGTTTGTTATGTTGTTCATCACCAACACCAATCCCACGAGATCATACATCCCTTCTTTCGAGAGAATTACTTCAATGGCCGAAGCATAAACAACCCAAAATTCATGGCTTCTAGAACCCACTTAACAGATCTCGGAAGCATCACCAACGTCGATTACGGTTTTGAAGGCTGATTTTCGATAAATTCGTAGGACATATAAATTCCGAACGATCATACACGAAGCATCGAACAACAAGATCTGATTTGATTCTTGATAATTCCATTTCGATTTCGTTGTACAATTCCAAATTCGGTTTTGATATTCCTCAATTCCGAAACCTGTTGACACAAAGGAATCGATTTCCGATTTCGATTTTAAAGCGTGAAATCTCGATTCCAGATTTCAATGGAATACCCACTGAGACCCTGTGAAATCGAT
Organism: Lactuca serriola; assembly: GCF_051521515.1. NCBI lineage: Eukaryota > Viridiplantae > Streptophyta > Magnoliopsida > Asterales > Asteraceae > Lactuca > Lactuca serriola. Next base: position 71,576,267 of record NC_136411.1, on the reverse strand, counting down.
TCCGAGTCTAAATCATCACAGAACATCCGAAATAAAAATAAGAAAAATTAAATATTTTTTTAACCTTTATTTTTTATTTTTCTTTATACTCATATAAAATAATAATTTATAAAATCTATTAATTTTTTATTTTAATAATTTTTTTTATTTTAACTCATATCCTGATCTAATAAATAGAAACAAAAGTTAAAAAGATATTTGATTTCTATAAAAATAATGTCCTATATTTTAAAACAAGATTGACGAAGGAATTGAATTCTTTACAAATCATTTAATTAATGTATTATACTTAATATGAAAAAATATATATACAGAGAGATATCTCTTGGGAACATATCTTTCTGACTAAGAAGACATTCCGTACAATAAGAGTCAACGTCGGTGTCAGCCTTTTCTTACACAATCCTCTGTTTCCATATATTTTTCTATTTCCGCTTCTACCCCTATTCCCCTTCAATTATTCTTATTTTTTTCTTTTTAAAATGAAGGTTTATAATAATAAAACAACCAAGCATTTCTAATTTGAAAAACAAAAACGTAGATTTTATTTTTACTTTTAAGAATTCATTCTTCATAACAATATATTCAGACAATATTACATAAATGGTCAATATGATTTACCAGAGATCCCTAACCGGTAGGGGTGAACATGGTACGATTCGGTGCGGTTTTTGGCCAAAACCGAACCGAAAACCGCAACTTCGGTTTTTTGAAGTTTAGAAACTGCACCGTATGGTTTTTATGCGGTTCAGTTTTTTGCGGTTCAATTTTTTCTTTGCGGTTTTTTGAGAAACTTTATGTAGAGATAAAAAGCGCCCAAATTTTTCATCCCCAACAATATGCGACTTTTCAAAGATGTAGGTTAAAAGTCATAGACTTGACTCTCTTATTGAAATGTTAGAATGGTGAAGGTTTTATATCAAATACGATTAGGGATACTCTTATAAGGCTGCCAAATTAAAGCCTAAATGATATTTTGGAGATGAAGCGATATCACCACCTCTTGGTTTGAAATCAAATAACATAATCACTCATCCAACATGCTTATAATGCTTGAACATAATACAAATTAAATATAATATTTGTTCCACATGTACATACGATAATATCAATTGATGTATTCATAAAAATGATACTATGTTCACTAGTACTTTTAATATTAAAATGTTAAAAAATATAATAAACATTATTTGTTTTTGTAAATATAACTATATGTATGTTTAAAAATATACAATTATCCTCTGATAAGATAGATATTTATATTTATAGAAATTTAAATTGTCGTTGAGTTTTTCGTTCTTACGAATATCAACACTTAATATATATATATATATATATATATATATATATATATATATATATATATATATTCGGTGCGGTTCGGTTTTTTGCGGTTTTGCAAGACTAAAAACCGCACCATCGGTTTTCATTTCGTTTTCGGTTTTTTGGTTTCGGTTTATGCTGTTTTTTTTAGTTTTTTCGGTTTGCGGTTCGGTTTTTGCTCACCCCTACTAACCGGTCTTTGTTAATTCTTTTTGACAATTGGGCCATTGTGGTTTATAACCTTGTATTAATTGTCATTTTTGCTCACATTGCCATTTTTAACTGTTAGAACATATCACATGCCTCACATGTGGGTATAGTTTGGTCTTTTCATCTTTGGACCTCATTTAACACTTCTTAGGCTTAATGTATGTAATTAACCACTAAGATGACAAACACAAATACACCCCAAGAAACCCCCTTCCTCTCTACTCTGCTCTCACCACCATCAGAATAGAACAACAAAAAGGAATTCCCCTAATTCTTGCATTCTTGTTTCTGAAATTAGGGTTTACAAGCAAGCATGATATTTGTATGTGGAATCTACATGGAATGTGTCACACCCCCAAACCGGAACGGCGGAAACGTTCGAGGGCGGAGGACGTCATGTTTAGTATCACAACACATGCATCATAGTAATCAAAGTAACGAACAACCATTGCATTAATATTAAAGTGTTTACAAAGTATGTGAATCACAAAAAATTGACTCCAAAAGTAAATAACAAAACAAGAAATGAAGCCCCTATACTCCATCTTCTGAATCCCAGAGCGTGTACCTGTCTACTTGTCACACCCCAAAACCGGAACGGCGGAAATGTTCTGGGGCGGAGGACGTCATGCGTAGTATCACAACAATTGTGTCATAGCAAGCATAGTAAACACAACCAAACATTGAATACATATATGAACAAGGTTCACATTGTCTTAGTACATAGTTTTGTTCATATCCAAAGTAAAATAGAAAGACGTGACTCTAACGCTCCGACTTCTCCAATCTCCTAAAAGTACATGTCTACTAATCCCCTGAGAATACAAGCAGTTTTGAAAGAATATCAACATAAAGCTGGTGAGTTCATAAGCATGTAGTTTTGGGGGAAAATGTTTCTTTGATTCTTTTGAAAAGTGTTCCTCAAGAAAATCCTATATTTTCTTATGAAAAGTGTGTTTGAAAACCCATTCCTTCCATGACTTCCCGATTCATACAAGGTATGCACAATCCAAGGAGTCGTGGAATTAATATGAATATCCGTTAGTTACATGTAAAAACAAATACTTTAAAGAAAAGCCGAGTTATCCTGGGAAAATCCTATATTTTCCTTAAAAACATGTTATCCGTCCTAGAGGTAAAGATGCAAGTTTAGAAATCCCTGATTAGTATTAGTGTATTTATGAAAATAGTTTTATTACTCAAAATAAAACAATGAAGAGTAGGGTCCGTCAACCAAAGTTAGTTTATACTTATTTTCGAGTCGTATAACCATACTTGGTATCACCGAGAGACCTTTATAATGTTCTTCAGGCGTTAAGCTAAATGAAAATTTTCACCACAGGCATGTCCGCCTAACTGTAGCTAGCAGTTCTGGTGTGGGATTGTCAGTCCCGAATATATCTATTCACAAATCTCACGCTCTCCCTCAAGGAGACTCTGGTTATACTAAAATGATTTATCCCTGTACACCTAAGGGTATAATATTGAAGTAGAGCCTGACAATTCGGTATAATCTAGTTCACTAGCGGGAAACCGTATAAAGCAGTAACTATTCTTGAATAATTGTACTTTATACTCCTGAGAAAATATATAACATAAACTAAATCTGCCATAGTTTATACATATTCATTTATGAAGTCTGATTTGGTAGAGACTGCCTAGAGTGTTATCCCAAACTATACCCATTATAGTTTATTAGAGTTGATAAAGAAAATGCTTTGTAGAAACCTTTCTGAAAGCGATGAAGTTAGATTTCCAAATTAAAAGTTTCCCTTATGCTCAACATATTACATAAAGGGATAAAATATCAGAATATGTTATTAAATATGGAAATCATTAACTGTATTAATAAGTTTAAAACTTAATAAAATACTTTGAGCTTTGCTTGTATCCCCCCCCCCCCCCCCAAAAAAAAAACGTTAAAAACACGAAAAAATGTAGGGGTATGAACTCACCGTTTGACGTGTGATTCAAATGTAAGATCGTTAGGGATGTTGAGTGTCAAGTGCAACCTCGAGCACAAACGGACCCTATTTAACATATAACGATGTATAGACATAATTAGTGTATAATACAACTAATCATGATAAGCGACACCCTACGGGACTAGGAAACACTTGGGAAAAGTGTTACAATCACATATGATTGTATGAAGGGAGTGTAAGGCCACACAAAAGAGTGTGTGGCCGGAGTGTGTGGTCGGAGTGTGTGGTCAGAGTGTATGGTCGGGGTGTGTGGTCGGAGTGTGCTACCACACAAGGAGTGTGCTGCCGTACACAGGTGTGTGCGGTGGTACACCCTACACAAAGATGTCCAAAATGCCAAATCTAGGGTGTAGCAAGGCTAGTTTCATGTCTAACTTGAATATGTAAGTCCAACTCTCACTTTGGACGGTCTTTTAGTAGTGTGCGGCCCACCTTATGAAGGTGTGTGGCCACACTCCTTCAAATAATGAAGAACATGATGATTCAAGGCTTAGATCAATAGGTACTTCATGTATGATGAGCTAGGTGATGGAAAACTCACGTTTTTGAGGCCTTGGGAGGGTTTGCGGTTGAAGACTCTTGAGAGAAAAGGAGTAGTGTGCTGCCAAGGAGTGAAAGGAATGAAGGGGATGGGTCTACTCTTTATATAGGATGGGTGTGTGGCCATGAGGGGTGTGTACAGCCGTACACCCATATGTGCGGCCGCACACTCCTCCAAGAAGGGTGTATGGTCCGGTTTTGACATTATATGACTTGTCGACTCATTCCTCACTTCAACCTTGACTGTATCCAAGCTTAGAATACTTAAATGGAACCTTAAACCGTGCTAGAAGTTAATAGAAACGAGTTTAACTTAGCTTAACTGACTAGATGTAACATGTAGAAATTTTGAGTTGTCGCATCATCCCCCCGTTAGAGAGAATTTCGTCCCGAAATTCAAGAATAAAGATGTAACTCGCGGACTTGAAATTGATAGGGGGGGGGGGTACCTCTGTTTCTTGTATTCTTGTGCTTCCTAATGAATTCAAGTTCCCGCTTGACTTTCCAACGTACCATCACTATAGGGATGTGACGTTACTTCTTTCAATTGAATTCCTGCTCCATGAATTTGATTGATCCCCCCAATGAAGCGTAGACTCTCGTCTAGCTCGATATCGTCGAGGGGAACCACAAGTGTCTTATCGGACATACACTTATTTAGGTTTGACACGTGGGGGGTGAGATGAACGCTGCTGAGCGTTGTAGTTTGTACGCTACGGGACCGATCCTAGCAAGGATCTCAGGCGATCCAACATATCTTGAATTTAGCTTACTATGCTTTCCGAAGTGTATCAGGCCTTTACAGGGTGATTTCAGGACTAGTGAGAGTACTGTCGTGGACATGACTCTTGACTAGCTTCGTGCGGCGCAACCTTGATGCTGGAATGGTCGCGTTGTTGCAAGAAAGTTCCACTAAGGGTAGATGAGCATCCTACGATGTATTTACAATTGTCCAGATTGTTCTCTTACTTTTTCCATCTCTTTGTGGATAATACTCTTCGTATGAATACTTTCGGGTTTTCGAAGAGAGATGAATTTTTCGGGGTTCGCATCTAGTTTGTTGTTACGAGCGACGGGAGTTTTGCGATCGAACGATTTAAGACAAAAGAGTCTTCTCGGGGACAAATTGGTTTAATATAACTTAACTTAGTCGAACTAAGTGGGATGTCATTATAGATTCGTAGGTTATGTTAGTTTGGAACAATTGTTTTGTCAGGACATTGATGGCCCTGGGTGAATGTCTCTGGTATTTTCTGTGTTTGAAGTTAACATGTACTACTAACACGTGGGTCCCAATGTTTTGAAACTATGAACTTTCATAAAACGGTTCTTAATAGATCTCTTAATGATCGATTGGTGTACACAAGCGTGTATAATTACAACTAACCCTAGCGTATTCACTTATGTTATCATGATTTGCTTATTAGGGCTTTAAACCATATAAGGATTACATGATTTAATCCGGACGAGATAGTAATCACAATTATGAACAATTATTGGTTTTTTCAGAAATGTACCAAAACAAGGAAGGGTCCTGCGATGCTTCCTCCTTCTCTGAGATCAGACTCCTCCTGTTTCCTCATTATTCTTCTCTGTTGGGCAGTCTCTTTTGAAATGTACTACACTTCCGCAGAGGTAACAGGTTGGACTTGTCCCAACATTGGTAGTCGGAGTGATGAACTTGATTAGGGTCCTACAACCGCGGGAGGTGTGCCCCTTCCTGTTGCATCTAGTGCAATGCAACACTCAGCAGACTCCATGATGATGGTAGTTGCATTTGCTGCAGTGTGGGAGATTTCCACAGTAGGGTATGGTTGGTACCGGAACAACGGGGCTGACTGGGGTGCTGATTGTCCCAATTCGTTGCCTCTCATTAGGTCTTTGGGTTGAAAAACTTCCTTTGAACTTTTGTTTTAGAATGTTAGGTGTGTCCTTTCTATTAGGCACTTGTTGCTAAGATTGGTTAACACCAAGATTTGGATTGACATTAACACTTCCACCCACATTTGTGTTGTTAGCATTAAGAAAAGCTAGGGCGGCTGCTACGGCTGCTGTGACAGTAGCTTGGAACGTAGCTGAGTCCATCTGAAGGATTGGCGTCTTACTGGTGGGTTGGTTATGTTTCTTCAGAGGCATGGTCTGCTACATGTCAAGAAAAGAGGCTTGTGAGCAATGATGGTTGCCTCTAGATGTATCCTGAATGTTTATCTATGCATTAAGACTTCCCGTTTTGCTATCTGACTCTCATTGATTCGACCCACATCCCCAAGATGTGGTCCTAGCAGGAATAGAAAAAGATTTGATCACAATAAAGTTCACATACAAAAACTTACGAACTCCTTGTTGCTCAGCTCATTGCGTTGGCTGGATAACTCTCACATTTTCGTTGGCTCTAGACAATATGGAGATTCAGCTATAAGGGTAGTTCCGGAGATCAAGTCGATACGGGATTTAACATGACACTCGGAAGAAATTTCTAGAATGTCTTTGGGGGAAGTCATCAGGAAAGTTTCAGACTTCGGGGATGCTCTTAATGTATTTAACTTTTTGCGTCTCATCAACCACATGAGCTAGGAATGCATGGCATCCCTTTCACAGATACTTCTGGGCCTTGGCACAGGAAATGATACGAAGGTTCGAACAAATTTTATTACTATAACCGGTGAGGACTTCGTCAGAGGAAAAGATTCAAATGAGTAGCCCCTTTCGAATGTAAAGGACATCAGCATGATTTGGGGTTCAGCCATCTCATGCCGGTTAAGACATCGTAGCTTTTTATGGAGACTGATATGAAATTGATGGGGAAAGGAATGATCGTCTAAGTACATCCTATGATACATGTTTTTGAGGACAAAACAGTGATAGGACCTTGATACAAAGACAATCTTTAACTGAAATATAATTGTTGTCATCATAATTGAAACACATATTTCGAAACCGTTGACCTGAAAATAGGTCCAAGTCATTCTAACAAGGAAAATTCTTGGCAACATGAAGGACAGAGATGTTTACAGAAAAGAGCTACTTAGATCATAAATATGAAAGTTATTTCTTAGACAAAAGGGAAGGGTGAGTAGAGTATTCTCCTATCGGCGACAAACATTCCTCAGACGGATCCTTAAGTTAGCCAGCTGGCGCTCCATGTCAAGCAGGCGGCTCTCGTATACTATTTGGTGTGCTCGGAGCTCCATGACCTAAGCTCGAGCGGTAGCTAGCTCTTGTTGCAGAGCTTCATTGTCCCTCATAGTTCTCCCATGACCAACTTCGAGATTGCGAATGCGGTTTGTGTTGGCATCCGAGTCTGCCTCAAGCTCCATAGTTTGCTGAAGGGTTGCCACACCTAGCTCCACATTGCGAGCCACTCGGCGGACTATGATCGTAATGGCTCTGTCTGCGGAGCCTCCCTCATTTACGTTGTAGAATCGACGATCCCCTTCGTATGGGCGGGGTTGGCCTTGTTCGTGACTCCATCTATCCAAGCTTTCGACCCACATAGGCGTTGGGCATTCGAACTCAACCGGGGGTTAGGATTTGGTATCGGGGCTACTGGAGGTAGGTTCTCGACTTCAAGTTCTGGGTCGGCCTCTTCGGGGAATTGTTCTGCAAAGTCATCATCCAAGGAAATTTCGTGATTTTCTTCTGGCTCTGCCTCGAGCCATCCAACATTTCCTTGGTTGGGAAAATACGGGTCGCCAGGGAGATGGAATCCGACCATGCTATCTACGTGAGATAAGGGGTAAAGGGATAGTTATTAGGCATCACATCTAATAATATTTCAAATGTATTATAGTTTCATGATTGATTCTCGAGGGATGGATTCCTGGGTAAGTTTCCAATTCGGTCGTTATAGCATCCTAAAGTACTCTTATAGTATTTTAACCCTTACGTTTGACTTTAGAACTTTTCTGGTACCTAGGTAAGTTTTAGACTTGCCGTGACACCACAATCACTCCCAAGCACATGTTGGTCATGTCTCGAATGAATATAGTTGATCATGCTATATTGACCCTAGACATGATTACATAACTGCCCAGGTTTAACTGCGAGGTCCAACATCAAAATACTTTTGTTTTGTTCTACTTATGACACTGGTTCGGGTACTTAGGTATACTTGTATAATTTTTATAAAAATAATTATATTTTTGAAAGTATACTTTTAGTTTAGAGTAATTAGGCCCCTTAATGTTTATAGTTGTATACCATGCATGGTTCGGTATACTTATTTCACTATAAACAAGAGCTCTGATACCATTCTGTCACACCCCAAAACCGGAACGACGAAAACGTTCTGGGGCGGAGGACGTCATGCGTAGTATCACAACAATTGTGTCATAGCAAGCATAGTAAACACAACCAAACAATAAATACATATATGAACAAGGTTCACATTGTCTTAGTACATAGTTTTGTTCATATCCAAAGTAAAATAGAAAGACGTGACTCTAACGCTCCGACTTCTCCAATCTCCTAAAAGTACTTGTCTACTAATCCCCTGAGAATACAAGCAGTTTGGCAAGAATTTCAGCATAAAGCTGGTGAGTTCATAAGCATTTAGTTTTGGTGGAAAATGTTTCTTTGATTCTTTTGAAAAGTGTTCCTCAAGAAAATCCTATATTTTCTTATGAAAAGCGTGTTTGAAAACCCATTCCTTCAATGCCTTCCCGATTCATACAAGGTATGCACAATCCAAGGAGTCGTGGAATTAATATGAATATCCGTTAGTTACATGTAAAAACAAATACTTTAAAGAAAAGCCGAGTTATCCTGGGAAAATCCTATATTTTCCTTAAAAACATGTTATCCGTCCTAGAGGTAGAGATGCAAGTTTAGAAATCCCTGATTAGTATTAGTGTATTTATGAAAATAGTTTTATTACTCAAAATAAAACAATGAAGAGTAGGGTCCGTCAACCAAAGTTAGTTTATACTTATTTTCGAGTCGTATAACCATACTTGGTATCACCGAGAGACCTTTATAATGTTCTTCAGGCGTTAAGCTAAATGAAAATTTTCACCACAGGCATGTCCGCCTAACTGTAGCTAGCAGTTCTGGTGTGGGATTGTCAGTGCCGAATATATCTATTCACAAATCTCACGCTCTCCCTCAAGGAGACTCTGGTTATACTAAAATGATTTATCCCTGTACACCTAAGGGTATAATATTGAAGTAGAGCCTGACAATTCGGTATAATCTAGTTCACTAGCGGGAAACCGTATAAAGCAGTAACTATTCTTGAATAATTGTACTTTATACTCCTGAGAAAATATATAACATTAACTAAATCTGCCATAGTTTATACATATTCATTTATGAAGTCTGATTTGGTAGAGACTGCCTAGAGTGTTATCCCAAACTATACCCATTATAGTTTATTAGAGTTGATAAAGAAAATGCTTTGTAGAAACCTTTCTGAAAGCGATGAAGTTAGATTTCCAAATTAAAAGTTTCCCTTATGCTCAACATATTACATAAAGGGATAAAATATCAGAGTATGTTATTAAATATGGAAATCATTAACTGTATTAATAAGTTTAAAACTTAATAAAATACTTTGAGCTTTGCTTGTATTCCCCCCCCCCCCCCCCCCCAAAAAAAAAAACAACGTTAAAAACACGAAAAAATGTAGGGGTATGAACTCACCGTTTGACGTGTGATTCGAATGTAAGATCGTTAGGGATGTTGAGTGTCAAGTGCAAACTCGAGCACAAACGGACCCTATGTAACATATAACGATGTATGGACATAATTAGTGTATAATACAACTAATCATGATAAGCGACACCCTATGGGACTAGGAAACACTTGGGACAAGTGTTTCAATCACATATGATTGTATGAAGGGAGTGGAAGGCCACACAAAAGAGTGTGTGGTCGGAGTGTGTGGTCGAAGTGTATGGTCGGAGTGTGTGGTCTGAGTGTGTGGTCGGAATGTGTGGTCGGAGTGTGTGTTCAGAGTGTGTGGTCAGGGTGTATGGTCGGAGTGTGCTGCCGTACACAGGTGTGTGCCATCGTACACCCCACACAAAGATGCCCAAAATGCCAAATCTAGGGTGTAGCAAGGTTAGTTTCATGTCTAACTCGAATATGTAAGTCCAACTCTCACTTTGGAGGGTCTTTTAGGAGTGTGCGTGTGACAACCCTATATTTTTCCAAAAGCAATGTAACACTCAGAAGTCAAATACAACGAAAACTATTTGGAATCAACGAAATTAACCTAAAAAATAAAGTGTTCAAAATATCTAAATTGGGATGCATAAAATGTTAGATAGCGTGCCAAGGTTTCAAAAAACTTAAAGAACATTCGAAACCAGGTTATATTGAAGAAACTATAACCACTCAAATATTTACGACACACCTGGTAAAACACTATTTAACGTAAAAAGTGAAATTCCAATAAAATGTGTTTTAGCCTTAAGTATCTAAACAAAAGTTGTAGAGTTCGTTAAACTGTAAACGTACATAAAAAGATCGCCCAAATTGGACCTCGTATGAAGAAGTTACGAATTTTCTAAGTTTCGTAACAGTAGTAGAGAACTAAAAACTCGAATTGAAGATTGATCGATATTTAGCTAATGCAACCTAAACGAGAGTAGAAGGTCTCCACAATAGGGGTAAGATGATAAAAAGACAAACGAAAACAGATGTCGGATAAAGAAGTTATGAATTTTTAACGGACTTTAGCAGTCCCGGCCTATTAAAAACATAGCATTAAAAATAAAGTAAAAAATAGCCAACAGAGTCTAAATGAAAGTTGTAGAGCATAATTTCACCTACGCGTGGATATAAAGAAGGCGAAAAACGGAGCCCGTACGCGAAAGTTATGGAATTTAGAAGACGGAAGCCAGAATTACGCCCAGCGTAATTCAGGAGTACGCCTAGTGTACTCAGGTGTAGGGTCGAGTCCCATCGGCTGCAAGCTCTACGCCTAGCTAGATCCGAGTCATAAGCCATGACGCAAAGTTACGCCCAATGTAACCGAAGTACGCCCAGCGTACTCTGGTGGTACGGCCAACGTACTCACATTTTCAGCCCTATAAATAGAAGGCATAAGCTCCGGATTTTAGCACACCTCACTCAAAGTTTCACTCACCTTCACACACTCTTATGTACCAGAGACCATCCCGACACCCTCGGTTCCACACTCGATCCCCCGACGAAGGTTCTATGCTACCGAGATCCCCGAGAAGCTCGAAGACGCAACTTTCCGAAGTTGAAGTTCTGCCCGACTCTAGTCTCACTCTCTTTAAACCGAACAAGTGAGTTCATACCCCTACTTTTCAAGTCTTTTCATGTTTTAGGGGGGGGGGGGGGGAATACAAGTATAATACAAAAAAACGTATCGTTTTATATAAATGCAACATCTATCTTATTATTATTCGATACCAACATCTTACTTTACGTATAAAGTTTAGTATATCACCAAGTTATTTTCACCAAATGGAACATACTTTCTGAAAAAATATAATGGGTATAGTTTGCGATTTATTCATACATTCTTACGTATACATGTTGAAAAACGAAATACTTTCTTCTAAAGTGAAATAAATACTTTCTTATCGTAAATCTATTTATACTAAGTGATGTGAGATATTTAAACTTCAACGTACTTTTATGTATGCATTTCAAGTCCTGTATTATAAGCCATAATCTCTTGGAGGGAGAGCGTGATACTTGTGTATAGATCTATACGAGATTGACAACCCCACACCTAAACTGTTAGCTACAGTTAGACCAGCAGGTCTAGGGTGACAAATGTCATAACACTACAACACCTGAAGAATGTTGTTATAGGCAGTCTGTGTCAATAGTATGGTTATAAGACTCACACGAAAGTATAAAAACAAGCTTGTTTTACAAGATTCATACATGCATTCAGTATTTACATTATTTTGAGTACAAAACTTATCTTTATCATTTAAATACGAAAGATACTAACGCCCTCCAACCTTGGGAACTTTTCAAACTATATGGGGAAAATATTGGATTTTTCTGAAAGCCACGTTCATCGATTTTCTTCCAAAAAGACATACTTTTTCAGTACAAAACATTTATGAACTTACCAACTTTATTGTTGACACTTTTTCGAAACCACTTGTATTTCTTAGGGAATCAGTAATACAGGTAACTACCAGCTTTTGAAGAAGGAACGCTAAAGGCGTTTATTATCAAACATTTTAAATCATCATATTGTAATATTCTTTTGGAAACATGTATAACGCAACAATGTATGTTTTTATTATATATGATGGTTGTATTACTTTCTTTACAATATTCAATTGTTATGGTACTACGTGAAGTCATCCACCCCCGAATGTTTCCGCCATTCTGGTTTGGGGGTGTGACAGAATTGTATCAGAGCATTGTTTATAGTGAGCTAAGTATATCGAACCACATAAGATATACAAACTATAAATGCAAAGGGGACCAAAAACACTCTGACAAAACGTTTTCATAAACAAAATATTTTCTTTTAAAAAAAATATATACATTTTTACTCGCATGCATCGGTCTCGTATCATAACAAAGTTTTCTAAAAAGTATTAAGGCAAGTTGCGACACTACGATTGGGCCTCGAGGTATGTAATCAAATCGAGAATAAATATAGCCTGATCAACTATATTTATCCTGGATTTGACCAACGTACGTCGATGAATGGTCGTAGTGGACAACAAGTCAAAAACTTACCAAACAGAATGAAAAACCTGCACACATTAAGATATAGTTAAACTTAGGATGCCGTAAAATAGAAATTTCTTTTCTTATAAAATTCTCATACCTCTATCCTAGTACAGACAAATAGCCGGATTCCATATACCGGGAGATCCCTACTACCCAAACCAAGGTAATGGCGGATGGATAGAAGAAGATCCGGAAGAAGACCCGGAGGAAATCGAAGAGGAAGTCGAAGAAGAATTCGAAGTCGAAGTGGAAGTCGGAGAGGAATTCGAAGTCGACAAGGAGATCGAGGAGGAAGAAGAAGCTACTGATGGAACAGACTCCGAGCCGGAAGTAATCAACCCTCATGTTCCTCGTCCTCCTGAAGTTAAAGCATATTACCCATGTCCCATTCCCATTTGGGGAAGCCACCTCTACCATTGGAGCCGTCAACTAGGTGTACGCCCTCCCTTTGGCATGTGTCGGGATTTTTACAATGTCAGTGGAGGAGGCTCAGCCGATCGAGCGCTTCCCATCCTTGTGGGCACAATAGCCACCCAGAACTACTAGTCAGACATGTAAGCGGCCAGAATCCGTGAGGTCAATGCTTCTACACAGGGGTAACGCCACAGACATCCGTCGTCTGGACGGACTACACGAAAGTACCCAACTCCACACAGGGACGCTTCAAAGCCAAATGGTGACAGCACTGGCAGAAATAAGAGAGATGAAGGAACAACAAGCAGTTCTTGAAAGGCGCCTAATGGGAGTCAAGCAGTCGGATGCCGAGTCTAGCTCCAAACGCACAACACACCGCAAGTAGAACTTGCCCAACTCCAACAATTTTGATATAGGATAGGACCTCGGATAAAGTTTTCTTATTTCCTTTGAACTTGTAATCGGAGACCTCTAGATAGGTCAAATTTTCCTAAACACGAAGCATAATGTAACGCACCGTATGTGTGACATATATATAAATATGAAGTACTTCTTTACATACCTCTCGAAACTTATAAATTGCTATATCTACTTTGAAACCATAAACTAAAGTCAAAACAAATTACAAGATACAACTAACCCTCTAGTGCACGATTGTCAAATCATTAGAAACTTATAGTCTTCATTATTATTTCTCTATCAGAACATGCCTCCTCGTAGATCATCACGCAGAAACTCAGCTCCAACACCACCTCCACCACCTCCTCCAATTATGGATGCAGCTATGTTCCAAACTGCTATAACAGCCGCTGTAACCGCAACGATGGCTCAAATGAGCAACAACGGGTCAGGAGGAGGAACAAACAACTTTACAAATGGCCAAAGCCAAGGCCGTTCCGGAGTATGTACTTACAAAGACTTCACCAACGGAAAACCTATTCCCTTTTATGGGACTGGGGGAGTGATGGCTCTATCCGAATGGATAGAGAAAACGGAAGCTGTATTCGAAATTTGCGCATGCCCTGAAGAAAGCAAAGTAAAATTTGCCGCCTTTACTTTCTCCGAACGAGCCCTGACGTGGTGGAACGGCCATGTCAAGACACTAACCCTAGTGGTGGCAAACTCCATGGGTTGGGAAAACTTGAAATGAATGCTCCTACGAGAGTACTGACCAAGAGGCGAGATTCAGAAGCTTGAAGAGGAACTATGGGGCCTTACGATGGTAGGCTCGAACATCGCGGGCTATACCAACAGATTCAGTGACTTGATAATACTTTGACCAGGAATGTTGATCCTAGAAAGCCAAAAGGTGGAAAGGTATATTTGGGGACTATCACCCCAACTTCGAGGGAGTGTGTTAGCCTCCAAACCCATGACATTCGACAGCGCCAAGGAACTGGCGAAATCTCTCGTTGATCATGGTGTCTGTCAAGGCGTCACGGCTATCATCGTTGAACCAACCAAAGGGAACCACAACAACGATAACAATGCCAACAACAATAGCAAGAAGAAGTTCTGGAACAAGAGAAAGGGGCAAACTTCACAAGAATCTTCAAAGAAACAAATGGTGGCGGTTCATGCCACCGTTGCTCCCACTACAACTCCTGCTACCCCTACGCCAACGAAACAATATGCTGGGAACCTGCCAAAGTGCAGCAAATGCAACTACCATCACCACGGTAATTGCCGCGAGATGCACTGTAGAAACTGAGACAGGAAAGGGCACACTGCCCGTTTCTGTAAGGCACCGGCGCGACCAATCACTCAAGTTCCTGGTACTGGAATAAGCCAGGCATGTTATAGGTGTGGAGAAACTGGGCACTTCAAGATGGATTTCCCCAAGGCAAAGAATGCTGGCGGTGTTGGGAGAGTGCTGGCGATAGGACAAAATGAAGCAATAGCTGAACCCACGGTGGTTATGGGTACGTTTCTCCTCGACAACATTTATGCATGCATACTTTTTGACTGCGGTGCGGAGAGAAGTTTTGTAAGTCATAAATCCAAACACCTACTTAATCAAAAAACCCAACCACTCAATAAAATATTCACTATAGAAATGGCAAATGGTAAAACGGAAAGCGCAAGCGATATGTACGTAGGGTGCACATTAAATTTAAACGAGCATTTATTTCAAATCGATCTTATGCCCTTTTCGATAAGAAGTTTTGATGTCATCATCGGTATGGACTAGTTAATTCTTCACCATGCCGATATACTTTGTCACGAAAGGGCCGTTCGCCTCAATCTGCCAAACGGCGAAACTCTTGTCATTTATGGTGACAAACCTAGTACAAATTTACAAATCATCTCCTGTGTTAAAGCACGAAAATATCTTCGCAAGGAATATCATGCCTTTCTAGCCCACGTAATAGACCAGAAACAAGAACCGAAGAACATTAAAGACATTCCGGAAGTCTGCAACTTCCTAGACATCTTCCCAGAAGATCTTCCAGGGATTCCACCAGAACGCCAAGTCGAGTTCAGAATCGACTTAATTCCCGGAGCTACTCCAGTAGCAAAGTCGCCTTACCGTCTAGCCCCAGCCGAGATGCAGGAACTGTCCAGTCAATTAAATGAGCTGCTGAGCAAGGGTTTCATCAGACCGAGCTTCTCACCATGGGGAGCACCGGTCCTATTCGTGAAGAAGAAGGACGGATCTTTTCGCATGTGCATCGATTACCGGGAACTGAACAAACTCACGATCAAGAACCGATATCCCCTACCGCGCATAGACGATTTGTTCGACCAACTACAGGAAGCAAGCTACTTCTCAAAAATCGATCTAAGATCTGGTTATCACCAACTGCGAGTGCTAGAAGGAGACATCCCCAAAACGGCATTCTGAACACGCTATGGTCACTATGAGTTTGTAGTGATGCCCTTTGGATTGAAAAATGCACCAGTAGTTTTCATGGACTTGATGAACCGGGTATGTCGTCCCTTCCTGGATAAATTCGTGATCGTATTCATAGATGATATACTCATCTATTCAAGAAGCAAGGAAGAACACATCCAACACCTCTGCCAAGTCTTGGAAACATTAAGGGCAGAAAAACTATACGCAAAATTTTCAAAGTGTGAGTTTTGGATTTGGGAAGTAGATTTCCTAGGCCACGTAGTAAGCAAGGAGGGAATACACGTGGATCCTTCTAAGATCAAGGCAATAGAGAATTGGATGATCCCAAGAACCCCAATAGAAATCCAGCAATTTTTGGGACTCGCTGGATATTACCGAAGGTTCATACAAAACTTTTCAAAGATTGCTAAGCCACTTACCACCCTAACTCAGAAGAGCGTGACCTTCGACTGGGGAGAAAAATAAGACATCGCGTTTCAAACACTAAAGCGAGCCTTATGTAGCGCACCCATTCTAACCTTACCAGAAGGAACAGAGGAATTCGTGGTCTATTGTGATGCGTCAAACCAAGGACTTGGGTGTGTTTTGATGCAACGAGGAAAGGTCATCGCATACGCCTCAAGACAACTAAAGACACACGAAGTAAACTACACGACGCACGATCTCAAGCTAGGAGCAGTCATTTTCGCTCTAAAGATATGGAGGCACTATCTCTACGGCACGAAATGTACAGTCTTCATCGATCATAAAAGCCTCCAGCATATCCTCAACCAGAAAGAACTCAACATGAGACAAAGACGGTGGGTAGAACTACTAAATGATTACGAATGCAAAATTCGATATCATCCCGGAAAGGCTAACGTGGTGGCCGATGCACTCAGCCGGAAGGAATACTCGGGCTGCAGAGTGAAGTCTCTAACTATGACAATCCATTCACACATGTCCACGCAAATCAGGGAAGCCCAAGTAGAAGCCTTAAAATTTGAAAATGTGACAGGGGAAGCCTTAAGTGGAATGGATAAGAAGCTTGAAGTCAAGAATGATGGAGTTCGTTACTTCATGGATCGGATCTGGACACCGAAGTTTGGCGGATTCTGAGAAGTCGTCATGACCGAAGCCCATAAGAAACGATACTCCATACATACTAGCTCGGATAAGATGTATCTCGACCTCAAGAAACTGTACTGGTGGCCGAACATGAAAGCCGAAATTGCTACCTACGTGAGCAAATGTCTGACGTGCACCAAAGTCAAGGTGGAATACCAAAAGCCCTCGGGATTGTTGCAGCAACCAGAAATACCCGAATGGAAGTGGGAGCGGATAGCCATGGATTTCATAATCAAATTACCCAAGACAGCAAGCAGACTCGACACCATCTGGGTGATCATCGACAGGTTAACTAAATCAGCGCACTTCCTACCAATCAAAGAAACGAATAAATTGGAGAAACTAACTAGAACATAACTCAGAGAGATTTTACGGCTGCATGGTGTGCCCATATCCATTATCTCGGACCGAGATAGTAGATTCACCTCAAGGTTCTGGAAGTCACTGCAAAAATCTCTAGGAACAAGACTAGACATGAGTACTGTTTATCACCCACAAACTGACGGCCAGAGTGAGAGTACCATACAAACCCTAGAGGATATGTTGAGATCTTGCGTAATTGATTTTGGCAAAGCATGGGACACCCATCTACCCTTGGTCGAGTTTTCGTACAACAATAGCTACCACACTAGCATCAAGGCTGCCCCGTTTGAAGCCCTCTATGGCCGTAAATGCAGATCACCTCTGTGCTGGGCTGAAGTAGGTGACACATAACTAGCAAGAGGACAAGCAACAAACATCACACTCACTAGGCCAAAAATCATAAGGGAAACTACGGAGAAGATTGTTCAGATCTGGGAACGACTGAAAGCATCAAGGGACAGACAAAAGAGTTATGCGGATAAAAGACGGAAACCCTTGGAATTCCAGGTTGGAGACCGTGTCCTACTAAAAGTCTCGCCCTGGAAAGGGTTAATATGTTTCAGAAAGCGTGGGAAACTGAACCCAAGATACATTGGACCATTCGAGATCCTTGCTAGGATCGGTCCGGTGGCTTACAAACTTCGATTACCTCAAGAACTCCACAACGTACACCCTACCTTTCATGTATCAAACCTAAAGAAGTGTTTGTCCGATGAGACCCTTGTCATCCCTCTGGACGAAATTGCAATAAATGAGAATCTCTAATTCGTAGAAGAACCAGTAGAGATCATGGATCGGGAAATTAAAAGGACTAAACAAAGCCGCATACCTATTTTAAAGGTCCGATGGAACGCCAAGCGAGGGCCTGAATACACCTGGGAACGCGAGGATCAGATGAAACAAAAGTACCCGTATCTCTTCCCTAACCCGTCAACTCAGTCTTAGATTAAATTTCGGGACAAAATTCCTCTAACAGGGGGATGATGTGACAACCCTATATTTTTCCAAAAGCAATGTAACACTCAAAAGTCAAATACAACAAAAACTATTTGGAATCAACGAAATTAACCTCAAAAATAAAGTGTTCAAAATATCTAAATTGGGATGCATCAAATGTTAGATATCGTGCCATGGTTTCCAAAAACATAAAGAACATTCGAAACCGGGTTATATTGAAGAAACTATAACCACTCAAATATTTATGACACACCCGGTAAAACACTATTTAACGTAAAAAGTGAAATTCCAATAAAATGTATTTTAGCCTTAAGTATCTAACAAAAGTTGTAGAGTTCGTTAAACTGTAAACGTACATAAAAAAATCGCCCAAATTGGACCTCGTATGAAGAAGTTACGAATTTTCTAAGTTTCGTAACAGTAGTAGAGAGCTAAAAACTCGAATTGAAGACCGATCGATACTTAGCTAACGCAACCTAAACGAGAGTAGAAGGTCTCCATAATAGGAGTAAGATGATAAAAAGACAAACGGAAACAGACGTCAGATAAAAAGTTATGAATTTTTAACGGACTTTAGCAGTCCCGGCCTATTAAAAACATAGCATTAAAAATAAAGTCAAAACTAGCCGACTGAGTCTAAATGAAAGTTGTAGAGCATAATCTCACCTACTCGTGGGTATAAAGAACGCAAAAAACGGAACCCGTACACGAAAGTTACGGAATTTAGAAGACGGAAGCCAGAATTACGCCCAACGTAATTCAGGAGTACGCCCAACGTACTCAGGTGCAGGGTCGAGTCCCATCGGCTGCAAGCTCTACGCCTAGCTAGACCCGAGTCGAAAGCCATGACGCAAAGTTACGCCCAGCGTAACCGAAGTACGCCCAACGTACTCACATTTTCAGCCCTATAAATAGAAGGCATAAGCTCCAAATTTTAGCACACCTCACTCAAAGTTTCACTCACCCTCACACACTCTTATGTACCAGAGACCACCCCGACACCCTTGGTTCCACACTCGAGCCCCCGACGAAGGTTCTATGCTACCGAGATCCCCGAGAAGCTAGAAGACGCAGCTTTCCGCAGTCGAAGTTCTGCCCGACTCTAGTCTCGCTCTCTTCAAACCGAACAAGTGAGTTCATACCCCTACTTTTCAAGTCTTTTCATGTTTTAAGGGGGGGGGGGGAATACAAGTACAATACAAGAAAATGTATCGTTTTATATAAATGCAACATCTATCTTATTATTATTCGATACCAACATCTTACTTTACGTATAAAGTTTAGTATATCACCAAGTTATTTTCACCAAATGGAACATACTTTCTGAAAAACTATAATGGGTATAGTTTGCGAGTTATTCATACATTCTTACGTATACATCTTGAAAAACGAAATACTTTCTTCTAAATTGAAATAAATACTTTCTTATCGTACTTTTATGTATACATTTCAAGTCCTGTATTATAAGCCATAATCTCTTGGAGGGAGAGCGTGATACTTGTGTATAGATCTATACGAGATTGACAACCCCACACCTAAACTGTTAGCTACAGTTAGACCGGCAGGTATGGGGTGACAAATGTTGTAACACTACAACACCTGAAGAATGTTGTTATAGGCAGTCTGTGTCAATAGTATGGTTATAAGACTCACCCGAAAGTATAAAAACAAGCTTGATTTACAAGATTCATACATGCATTCAGTATTTACATTATTTTGAGTACAAAACTTATCTTTATCATTTAAATATGAAAGATACTAACGCCCTCCAACCTTGGGAACTTTTCAAACTATATGTGGAAAATATTGGATTTTCTGAAAGCCACGTTCATCGATTTTCTTCCAAAAAGACATACTTTTTCAGTACAAAACAATTATGAACTCACGAACTTTATTGTTGACACTTTTTCGAAACCACTTGTATTTCTTAGGGAATCAGTAATACAGGTAACTACCAGCTTTTGAAGAAGGAACGCTAAAGGCGTTTATTATCAAACATTTTAAATCATCATATTGTAATATTCTTTTGGAAACAACTAGGGTGGCTGCTACGGCTGTTGTGACAGTAGCTTGGAACGTAGCTAAGTCTATCTGGAGGATTGGCATCTTACCGGTGGGTTGGTTACATTTCTTCGTAGGCATGGTCTGCTACATGTCAATAAAAGAGGCTTGTGAGCAATGATGGTTGCCTCTGTATGTATCCTGAATGTTTATCTATGCATTAAGACTTCTCGTTTTGCAATCTGAATCTCATTGATTTGACCCACATACCCAATATGTGGTCCTAGCAGGAATAGAAAAAGATTTGATCACAATAAAGTTCACATACAAAAACTTACGAACTCCTTGTTGCTCAGCTCATTGCGTTGGCTGGATAACTCTCACATTTTCGTTGGCTCTAGATGATATGGAGATTTAGCTATAAGGGTAGTTCCGGAGATCAAGTCGATACGGGATTTAACATGACACTCAGAAGAAATTTCTAGAATGTCTTTGGGAAAAGTCATCAGGAAAGTTTCAGACTTCAGGGATGCTCTTAATGTCTAACTTTTTGCGTCTCATCAACCACATGAGCCAGGAATGCATGGCATCCCTTTTGGAGATACTTCTGGGCCTTGGCGCAGGAAATGATACGAAGGTTCGAACAAATTTTATTACTATAACCGGTGAGGACTTCGTCAGAGGAAAAGATTGAAATGAGTAGCCCCTTTCGAATGCAAAGGACATCAGCATGATTTGGGGCTCAACCATCTCATGCCGGTTATGACATCGTAGCTTTTTATGGAGATTGATATGAAATTGATGGGGATAGGAATGATCGTCTAAGTACATCCTATGATACATGTTTTTGAGGACAAAACAGTGATAGGACCTTGATACAAAGACAATCTTTAAGTGAAATATAATTGTTGTCATCATAATTGAAACACATACTTCGGAACCCTTGACCTGAAAATAGGTCCAAGTCATTCTAATAGGGAAAATTCCTGGAAACATGAAGGACAGATATGTTTACAGAAAAGAGCTACTTAGATCATAAATATGAAAGTTATTTCTCAGAAAAAAGGGAGGGATGAGTAGAGTATTCTCCTATCGGCAACAGACATTCCTCGGACGGATCCTTAAGTTAGCCAGCTGGCGCTCCATGTCAAGCAGGCGGCTCTCGTATACTATTTGGCGTGCTTGGAGCTCCATGACCTCAGCTCGAGCGGTAGCTAGCTCTTGTTGCAAAGCTTCATTGTCCTTCATAGTTCTTCCATGACCAACTTTTAGATTACAAATGCGGTTTGTGTTGGCATCCGAGTCTGCCTCAAGCTCCATAGTTCGCTGAAGCGTTGCCACACTTAGCTCCAGATTGCGAGCCACTCGACGGACTACGATAAGAAGGGCTCTGTCTGCGGAGCCTCCTTCATTCACATTGTAGAAGCGACGATCCCCTTCGTACGGGCGGGGTTGGACTTGTTCGTAACTCCATCTATCCGAGATTCCAACCCACATAGGCGTTGGGCCTTCGAACTCAAGCCGGGGGTTAGGATTTGGTATCGGGGCTACTAGAGGTAGGTTCTCGACTTCAGGTTCTGGGTCGGCCTCTTCGGGGAATTTTTCTGCGAAGTCATCATCCAAGGGAATTTCGTGATTTTCTTCTGGCTCTGCCTCGAGCCATCCAACATTTCCTTGGTTAGGAAAATACGGGTCGCCAGGGAGATGGAATGCGGCCATGCTATCTACGTGAGATAAGGGGTAAAGGGATAGTTATTAGGCATCACATCTAATAATACTTCAAATGTATTATAGTTTCATGATTTATTCTCGAGGGATGGATTCCTTGGTAAGTTTCCAGTTCAGTTGTTATAGCATCCTAAAGTACTCCTATAGTAATTTAACCCTTACGTTTGACTCTAGAACTTTTCTGGTACCTAGGTAAGTTTTAGACTTGCTTCGACACCACAGTCACTCCCAAGCACATGTTGGTCATGTCCCGAATGAATATAGTTGATCATGCTATATTGACCCTAGACATGCTTACATAACTGCCTAGGTTTAACCGTGAGGTCCAACATCAAAATACTTTGTTTTGTTCTACTTATGACACTGGTTCGGGTACTTAGGTATACTTGTATACTTTTTATAAAAATAATTATATTTTTGAAAGTATACTTTTAGTTTAGAGTAATTAGGACCCTTAATGTTTATAGTTGTATACCATGTATGGTTTGGTATACTTATTTCACTATAAACAAGGGCTCTGATACCAATCTGTCACACCCCAAAATCGGAACGGCGAAAACGTTCTGGGGCGGAGGACGTCATGCGTAGTATTAGAACAATTATGTCATAGCAAGCATAGTAAACACAACCAAACATTGAATACATATATGAACAAGGTTCACATTGTCTTAGTGCATAGTTTTGTTCATATCCAAAGTAAAATAGAAAGACGTGTCTCTAACGCTCCAACTTCTCCAATCTCCAGAAAGTACCTGTCTACTAATCCCCTGAGAATACAAGCAGTTTTGAAAGAATTTCAGCATAAGCTGGTTAGTTCATAAGCATTTAGTTTTGGCGGAAAATGTTTCTTTGATTCTTTTGAAAAGTGTTCCTCAAGAAAATCCTATATTTTCTTATGAAATGCGTGTTTGAAAACCCATTCCTTCCATGACTTACCGATTCATACAAGGTATATACAATCCTAGGAATCGTGGAATTAATATGAATATCCGTTAGTTACATGTAAAAAAAATACTTTAATGAAAAGCCGAGTTATCCTAGGAAAATCCTATATTTTTCTTAAAAGCAGGAAAACCATTGCATTAATATTAAAGTGTTTACAAAGTATGTGAATCACAAAAAATTGACTCGAAAAGTAAATTACAAAACAAGAAATGAAGCTTCTATACTCCATCTTCTGAATCCCAGAGTGCGTACCTGTCTACTTGTCACACCCCAAAACCGGAACGGCGGAAATGTTCTGGGGCGGAGGACGTCATGCATAGTATCACAACAATTGTGTCATAGCAAGCATAGTAAACACAACCAAACATTGAATACATATATGAACAAGGTTTACATTGTCTTAGTACATAGTTTTGTTCATATCCAAAGTAAAATAGAAAGACGTGGACTCTAATGCTCCTTCAATGCCTTCCCGATTCATACAAGGTATGTACAATCCATGGAGTCGTGGAATTAATATGAATATCCGTTAGTTACATGTAAAAACAAATACTTTAATGAAAATCCGAGTTATCACAGGAAAATCCTATATTTTTTTTAAAAACAGGTTATCCGTCCTAGAGGTAGAGATGCAAGTTTAGAAATCCCTGATTAGTATTAGTGTATTTATGAAAATAGTTTTATTACTCAAAATAAAACAATGAAGAGTAGAGTCCGTAAACCAAAGTTAGTTTATACTTATTTGCGAGTCGTATAACCATACTTGATATGACCGAGAGACCTTTATAATGTTCTTCAAGCGTTAAGCTAAATGACATTTTTCACCACAGGCTTGTCTGCCTAACTGTAGCTAGCAGTTCTAGTGTGGGATTTTTAGTCTCGAATAGATCTATTCACAAATCTCACGCTCTCCCTCCAGGAGACTCTGGTTATACTAAAAGGATTTATCCTTGTACACCTAAGGGTATAGTATTGAAGTATCGCCTCACAATTCGGTATAATCTAGTTCACTAGCGGGAAACCGTATAAAATAGTAATTATTCTTGAATAATTGTACTTTATACTCCTGAGAAAATATATAACATAAACTAAATCTGCCATGGTTTATACTTTATACATATTCATTTATGAAGTCTGATTTGGTAGAGACTCCCTAGAGTGTTATCCAAAACTATAACCATTATAGTTTATTAGAGTTGATATTGAAGATGCTTTGTAGAAACCTTCCAAAAAGAGATGAACTTAGATTTCCAAATTAAGAGTTTCCCTTATGCTCAACATATTACAATAAGGGATAAAATATCCGAATATGTTATTAAATATGTAAATCATTAACTGTATTAATAGGTTTAAAACTTAATAAAATACTTAGAGTTTGGCTTGTATCCCCCCCTAAAAACGTTAAAAACACGAAAAAATGTAGGGGTATGAACTCACCGTTTGACGTGTGATTCGAATGTAAGATCGTAAGGGATGTTGAGTGTCAAGTGCAACCTCGAGCACAAACGGACCCTATTTAACATATACGAATGTATGGACATAACTAGTGTATAATACAACTAATCATGATAAGCAACACCCTATTGGACTAGGAAACACTTGGGACAAGTGTTACAATCACATATGATTGTTTGGAGGGAGTGTAAGGCCACACAAAAGAGTGTGTGGTCGGAGTGTGTGGTCAGAGGGTGTGTTCAGAGTATGTGGTCTGTGTGGTCGGAGTGTGTGGTCGGAGTCTGCTGCCGCACACAAGGTGTGTGCTGCCGTACACAGGTGTGTGCAGTCGTACACCCAACACAAAGATGTCCAAAATGCCAAATCTAGGGTGTAGCAAGGCTAGTTTCATGTCTAACTTGAATATAGAAGTCCAAATCTCACTTTGGAGGGTCTTTTAGGAGTGTGCGGCCCACCTTATGAAGGTGAGCTGCCGCACTGCTTCAAAGAATGAAGAACATGATGATTCAAGGCTTAGATCAATAGGTCCTTCATGTATGATGAGCTAGGTGATGGAAAACTCACGTTTTTGAGGCCTTGGGAGGGTTTGCGGTTGAAGACTCTTGAGAGAAAAGGAGTAGTGTGCTGCCAAGGAGTGAAAGGAATGAAGGGGATGGTTCTACCCTTTATATAGGATGGGTGTGTGGCCATGAGGGGTGTGCACGGCCGTACACCCATGTGTGCGGCCGCACACTCCTCCAAGAAGGGTGTATGGTCCGGTTTTGACATTATATGACTTGTCGACTCATTCCTCACTTCAACCTTGACTGTATCCAAGCTTAGAATACTTAAATGGACCCTTAAACCATGCTAGAAGTTAACAAAAACGAGTTTAACTTAGATTAACTGACTAGATGTACCAGGTAGAAGTGTCGGGTTGTCACACTACTAGTTTCCTTAGAATACAAATTATTTTGAAAGAGTAGATCATCATTTAAGCTGGTGAGTTCATAAGTATTTCAGTGATGAAAAGTAAATGGTAAGTTCTTTAGAAAAATTTGCATGTTCCTCCAGAAAATCCCATATTTTCTGATGTGATGAAAGAAAGTAAAAATGACTCTAGAATTCCTTCTATGAGTACTAAATGGATATAAATTATATACACTTTAGAGTAAACAGACAATCGATTGTGTGAATCTTCCCTAAGCCCACAATCAAACAAGGAACAGGAAATGAGGCGGAAGTCATACATCCCATTGTTTGTTAGATCTTCACTGTATATAACCCTGGCGTATTCATTTGGTACTTACTGAGTTAACTGTGATAGTTCTTTATATTTGTTGAAAACATTCTTTAAGAAAATCATATATTTCCTTTAGTCAAAATGGTAACCACAATAGTTCCTTCTATAATCGCTTAGTTTATACTAGCTATATATAATTTAATATCGAACGGACAGTTAAATGGGTGAATTTGCCCTAAGCCCACAACCAAACAAGGAACAGGAAGTAAGGCGGAAAGCACACAACCAACTACATATCAGATATTAATTATATATAACCCTGATGTATAAACTAAGGTATTATAGAATTAACCAATAAAGGTCCTTTAAGTTGTACTGGTTTAATAAAATGAATTAAACCTTTTACTGATAAGTTTCTAGTTTAGCCTACAAAATATTATATCTGAAAAGTATGTTTTTGTACTAGAAAACGGTATATTGAATTTGTTAGCTATGACCTGACCATACCTGATACTCCTTATGATTACTTGGTGTATACAAGATATATATAGCTAGAATCGAGTAGATAGTAGATTGGGTGAATCTGCTCTATGCCCACAACCAAAAAAGGAACAGGAAATGAAGCGAAAAGCACACATCCTACTGTCCGTCGCACCCGATTAATATATATCCCTGATGTATCTACCGAGGAATCATAAACTTAGCATTACAGGGCCCCTTCTAACTGAATGTACCAAGACCTGACTGTTCTGTTTGTTTGTCTTTTGTAATAATGTATGCTTTCCCACGTTTAAGACTATCTTTATTAGAAAATAGTTTGCACTACCTTTTATGTGAGAAGATCACTATATGAATGTAATGGGAAAATGAAAGTGTACAGTAATGTTGTATAAAGTAATTACTGAAGCACTAAATACCTTAAAACCTATTGTTTAATTAAGGTAAAATGTGATGAGATTATAACCATACTGATTGACGAGTGTTTAACACAACGACCTGCTGGTGCCGAAACTGATGTGACATTTGTCACCCCTTGGCCTGCTGGCCAAACTATAGTGAACATTCGGGATGCGGGATCGTTAGTCGCATAGAGATCTATACACACAATGTCCGCTCTCCCTCCAGGAGACTCTGGTTACAAAACGCGACATGACAAGTATATTGGTATGTCGTGAAGTAGCGGTTTCACATTATTGTTATCTTGTTCTTGTTATCATATGTTCCTTCGTTTCTTGTTATTGTATGTTCTCCTTATTCTTGTTATTGTATGTTCTAAAACCCTAAACTATAACTATTATAGTTTACTAGTATTTTTGTTTTGTATTGTCCCTGATTTGTAGAAAAGAGTCGATTATCTATTAAGTTATGATTGTACTTTAAAACAGTGTTTTATAAACAACTATGTAACATAACTTAAAAGACCTTTTGAATTGATTTGATCACTTATAAAAGCATAAGAAATCCTTTAATGTGATGGTTATCACCGATAAACATTTACACAATATCATTGTGTTCAACTTGTATTCCCCCGCTTAAAAAGCATTTAAAAACAGTTAAAAGATTGATTATAGGGGTATGAAGTCACCTTATGTGGGTGATTCAATTTAAGATTTGGGTAAGGATGAGAAGTTCCATGAATGAAGTCCCGAGGAATAAACGAGTCTTAATTGACATATATTGATACATATGTGTATATAAATAGTGTTTTAACACCACTAACATGAGGGGAAATAACCTTAGGGACTAGGAAACACTTGAAATGAAGTGTTACAATCACATGCGATTGATTAAAGGGAGTTCACAGCCACACAAAGTGTGTTTACGGCCAAGGTAGAGTTTACGTCCAGAACACATGATGTGTTTACGGCCCAAACTTGATTCTATGAAGTGGGTGCGGTCCTATTCTTGGTCTTAAGAAGGTTCACGGCCAAAATTATGATCTTATGAAAGGTTTACGGCCAAAGGAAAAATTTACGGCCATAATCTTTTGAAGATTATGCACTAATTGGGTGTTTCATGGCTAGGAATCAAGTGTTACTTATGGATAACTAGAGGATAGAAGAGTTACTCACACTTTGGAGGTCTTTAGGGTGTTTGCGGCCCAAGAAACAAGTATGTGTTCTTGGTGAAAAGGATGATGATTTGAAGATCTAACCCAAAAGAGTTGAATTCATGGATGAAATCAATGGGTTTCACAAGATCAAGAAGGATATTAAGAAACAATGGAAGAATCACTTACAATATTGAAGAGAAATGGAAGTGTTCTTGATGATACTTGAGAGACAAATGAGTTTCAGTCTTGAAGATGTGAGGATTGACGAAGAAATGAAGGAAATTGATATATATATATATATATATATATATATATATATATATATATATATATATATATATATATATAGGGGGCGGGGTTCACGGCTGCCAAGGGTTTATGGTCATAAAATCTAGTTTGCGGTCGTAAACTCCTTGTGATGGAGTTTCCGACTCTTTTGCAACTCAATGAACTTTAGCTAACACATCTCTACACACCATCCTTGAATGTACTAGGCTTAAAACACTCAAACAGGCCCTTAACTATGCTAAAAGATAACATAAACAAGTATGACTTTTGATTGATTGGCTTGTCTTTACAAATAGGAATTTACAGGTTGTCATATTATGTATACTTATAGTATGGTCATGTTTTATCTTATCATATGATTATAACACTTTTTTTATCAAATGAAATCTACATGGTATGTATATTGATAGTATTTTGGTGTTTTTTTATAGTAAGTTGTTGAATTTTTTTTGTTTTGTGTTTCTTTGGTATGCATATTGATAGTATTTTGGTGTTTCTTCTCAGATGGTTCAAACGTTTTCTTCACTTTAAAGATACATCATGATGGGTTTTTCTTAAGAAGTATCATGAAAGAAAGTACATTGTAAAAAGGTCGGCATACTTCAACTTTGTTTACATTGATCTTGTTTGTGTTCATGATCTAAAAGACATGATTCATGAGATAGGGTATGCTGACGACGCTAAAATTTACTACCATTATATAATTCCTAATCTAGACTTAAATTTCAGATTGAAGGTTCAACGAAATGATATAGATGTCATTTTAATGACTCATTATGTCCCCCATAATAGAGTTCCAAATGTGTATGTCTAACATGATATAACTAGAGTTCTAACTTATTTCATGTCCCCAACCAAAGTTGTTATTGAGCAATTGGATGATGACCTTCTCCTAAACTTAATAGGATTATGCATAAGAAGACGAAAACTGGTTCTTCTATTAAGAAATTGGGAATAAATGTTGCACTCAATGAGTCCTCTATTCAGACACAATGTAATGTCCCAAAAATCATAGTAAAAGATCTTCATTTTAAAAGCGATAAAAGTTGTTTCAGTAAATCCAAGATCTATTAAAATCACCGTTTCACAATATATCAAAATCAGAGTATCAAAACAAAATATATCTTAAATTCATGAAGACTACTAGATGATGTGCAGAGTCACGCCTTTGCCTTGACTCGATACTTAGAATGACTAGAAACATTTAAATCCACAACTATAAGCAAAACCTTAGTGAATTCCCCAAAGTATCTCATACAACAGAAATAACCAGTCAATCAGGTCCAAAACAACCCTAGGTTCGTATTGAAATTGAGTCCACATCGAATCCGAGTCTTCATCAACTCAACTATGTACTAAAACCGAACAGATATGTGTCAACCACATGTCCACATCAACCCCGAGTCCGCAATGAATCAACATAACATGCATACATATAAATATAAGTTAAGACTCAACTAGTCTATCATAGCACAAACACCATGAAATACGTACCACATTGATAAAACTCACCTTATAGACAAGTAGAAACCTCACAACTCATAACAAAAAAAGGCAAACACATCATCCACTTATGCATGTATTCGCAGGTCAATTCTAACCTTATGACCTAGAACCCTAACATTTGACCCAAGGTCAAACCTAGTGTAAAAGTAAATGGTCAGTAGATAACTTAGCATACCACTACGTAGTGGAAAGATCCTTGCCACATCGTGGTCTACAATGGTTCATTCCCAATCCTAGATCCTTCCATGCCGTGGTAAAGATAGACCAGCCGCGAAACATTTGATCACTACGTCATGGCAAGCCCCTGGCTACACCGTGGTTCGCCTAACAGATTCAATCCCTTTAAGACCAACGTTTGAACTTCTAGAATGCTTACTCATGGTAAGATGAGCCATAAAAATCTTAACATTATGAAATTAAACACCCCATGAAAACCCCACTCCATTTTATGTCAAAAGGGCTAAAATGAGATCTTGTTTCATAGCATGGCTCCAAAACACTCTTTCATTCTAAATCCAAAAGGTGGAACACTCTTAGGAACATGCAAGATTGATAAAGTTGCAAGCTTTATAAAAAGATCTTCTCTCTACTTTCACCAAAACCATAAAAAAGGGAAAAATGTCCAAAATATGCTAGATCTAAGAAGTTAACCCATCAAGGTAGAGATTTGAATACTTACAAAGTTCCAAAAGATGCAAAAGATGTTGGACTTATTCAATGAACCTTCAAAAGCTCCAAGCGATGATGTTCTTCTTCCATGGATGCTACCAAACACACCAAAAAGGCTTGGAGAAGAGAAATGAGGCTAGGGTTTTGGAGGAACACTTTTGGAGGGATGGAGGGTGGGGTTAAAGGAAAGCCTAGCCCCATCATTCCTTAAATAGGTGTAACGTCCCATTTTCATAAACAAGATTTTCATTTTTAATTAAGGTAAAACACCATTTTCATAAAAACTCAACTTATGAAAACTCATTTGTTAGAAATACAATTATATTCAAACTGAAACAACATAAGGTGAATATAGGAGTCTAATGTTGCTGATGAATGTGTACAATCACACCTTCGCCTTCCCACGATCATCAAAGGTACCTAAAATATTTAATCCATAAGTATAAACCAAATCTTAGTGAGTTCACTCAAAATACCACACACCACAATATACATACAATGCATGCATACATATAAGTCTTTAGTCTGATTGGACCGCCTCACAAGGCCTGCAATACACTTGGACCGCTCTTCTAGGTCTATAATCTATGATTGGCCCCCTCCTACACCTACAACATATAGATGCTCTGCACCTGGCCTAAAACACACCATTAGCCCGCCTGGGTATCTTGGCCTACCACATAAAATAGGACTGCCTCAACCCACCGCCGGATATGTCGACATATAAATCAAAGAAGCAATCAAGCAGGAACATAAACACAAACAACTAGCTACACTAGTCTACCTGTCTAACAACTCACTACCACGTACAAGGACTTATACAATACTCTATGTCATGACTGGAATATCACTAATGAACGCTTAGCTATATGTAATAAGAGGTGAGATAGAAAGTTAAACATGTGATCCCACTCTAGAGCCATAACAAACAAGGAACATGCAAGAAATCCTAGATCAAAAGTTCTCTGGCTATCCTACATGACTACAAACAACCCTAAGGGACTCAACTAGATGATCACCGACCTCTTGGTACTCTAACCAACATACCACTACTCCTATATCCTATAATACAAGGATATATATTGTAAAACATAGTATAGTGAGGAAACTCACATGAATCGAACACCCAAACAAACATAACAACACTCTTACTCCCTACCCAATCGCTTCCGCGAACCGAATAGCACCAAATAAGGATAAATCCTTAATCAATAACCCAAGTCTTTCAAGTTTGACCCAAAGTCAAACAAGTCAATACTCAACGGTCAATGATTAATAAAAGTTAATGCCAACCATGATGTGGAGACCTCTTGATCACGTCGTGGGCATGTCAGGACAAAATAATCGACATGCAGGACACCACCACATTGTGGCAAGACCTTAGCCACATCATCGTTCCTACCAGAATGCCATATTCCTCATTAAGTGCTTAATCCCTACAGATTTAAACCTATAACTTCGGATCGGGTCCTTTTCAGTGACTTATGGATAAAGTTTTTGTTGAAACAATAAAATTATAAATCGATAGATTCTAAATAGAATAATTGAACTAAACAGCAAGAACAATAATTGAAACTGTGCCGAATGATTAATATATTCAAAGCTTTAGAATAGTTCCATGGTAAATTCTCTGTAAAAGCTAAGTGGGCTATATAATCAATTACAATCATTAACCCTAAACAGATGCATGCATGAATCTTAAATAGTCTAACCCTAACACCATAAATACGGATGGACAGGCCCAACCCGTTAATTAAATAAGACTATTAAGAACAAAACAGTTGACACAACACATTATGACCCAACAATCTCCCCCTTTGTGTCAGTTAAGAAAGGAGATTTTTCATTGTTCAACCTTCTGGACTTTAAATAACATGGTCATCAAATTCAGAAGTTTGTTCCGAATGATGATGTGCCACTTGATCATGTCTCCGAAGCACTTCATATCTCCTTCATCGTTCAATTTGGATGCTACAGTTAATTCCATGATGTGGGTCAATGCATTAGCAGAGTACAAATGTTTGTCTAACAGAAAGAACAAACATTTCTTAACTTTGTCTCCTTCGTTTCACGGATAGACGACACTCCAATCCTCTTTCTTTATCTTGCCCAACTTTCTCTTCTGAAAGTCTGTTGTTTCTTCTTTCAGATCCACAACATGTTTCTTCTTTAACACCGAAGCAATTTCAACTTCTAGCTGTGCTACTTTGTGAATTTAACAGACCAACATTCTCTTCAGATGAGAAACAATCGGCTCACACTTTGCTTCATCCTTGGATAAAATCATAAATAATGAAATCCAATCGTTCAGATTCATACATGGCATATCTGCAAGTGTGAAGTCGTCTTCGGTACAAGCTGCTCCACAAATACCTTTAAACTTGATGTTTGTGAAGTGTTCATTGGGAATAGGAGCATAAACTTTCACAACAACACGCTTCTTCAAGTTCCAAGTCTTGTATTGAGGATGACCATACTTGAGATAATAATTGAAAAGCATGTTGTTAACGTCGTAATCCGAACGAGGAGACTTCTCAATATGAGCAAATCCTCATAACAGGAAAGCTCTTAGGGTGAGTGGGATGCCAAGTTTAAACTCAACAGTATTATCCAACTCAAAAGATACCGACGGTTCTAACCAATAAGTGCTCGACTCGTCAATTGCTTCCTTCTTAATTCGCTCTAAGGTCCATAGAGGAAAAAGGGTATGCCGAGTTGCAAGAGTGACTTTTGCAACTTCTTCTTCAGCTTCTTTAGCTTCTAATTCTTGATTAAGAGCTTGAAGATCAAGTACCTTGTCATATTTCATTCTTGTCAAATTTTCTCCTTCAGATAATTCTTCTTCAATTTCATCATCATTATCTATCAACTTTTCTTTTCCTATAGATCCCGAAGCTTGATTAACCTTCGGATCTATCTTCGGTTTATCCTCATGTTGTTCGTCAGTAGGCTTCTTAACCTGAGGCTTGGGTTGTTCTTTTTCCTTAGCATCTTCTCCCCTTCTTTCGAAATATCATTGCTTTTCGAAACACCCTGTAGTTGACTGAGCATGCAAAGAGAGGCTGGAGTTTTTCCGTGTGGTGCTGGTGAATCGAAACAGTAAGCAAAGAGTCACGAGTTTCAATAATATTGTTCAAATACTGATTTATGTCGGAGACACAACTTCGGAAGATTGCTTTCTCGGATTCCATGTGTTCTAGACGCTTTGTTGCGTAGCTGAGTTTGATAGAGAGAACCTTAAAATTTTCAGTTTTCTGAGCCAGCGAGTCCATGAGTTTATTTTTAGTAGCAAGATCCTCCTGCAGCTTCTCAATCCTAGATACAATCGAAGCGCTCATCCCAACATTGTCGACCCTAAGCTCAGAACGAACCTTAGCTAAGGCATGTTTCTCAAGTTGAAGGGTGGTTCTGAGACCTGCGATAGCTTTGTTTGCGGCTTCAGTATTTCACTCAGAAGAGGCCCATGAACCGTGTAACATCAGAAAGTAGTTTTTCGACTTTTTCGGTCATCTACCGAATGGTTTTCTTAGAATTTTCAACATATTTGTTACGTTGAACAAACTTCTGAGAAACTACTTTCAGGCCTAACATTGGTTGAGAATGGTTGAGTCTCATAGAGCCCTAATCGATACTTTAATGAAGGAGCATGCCAAGACGAGGACCTGAGGCAGGCTTTTTCCGATACTCGTTGATAAGCACATTTTCTGCCAGAACATGGAGGAGAATAGCTTTTGGAATTCATCCAACAAAGTCGAACTTGGTAGGATCTGACACGATAAAGTTGGAAGATTGGAATCGCAACAATCACAGAGTTATCTGGTACCTTAAGCTGAAGGCGAACAATTGCACGCTTAACGATGATTGACCATAAGCGAGTATAGGAAATCTTTGAGTGCCTTGAAGTTGAGAGGGTACTTTGAACAAGTTGAGCCCAAGGGATAGAACCATAATCAAGGTTAATTCCAGAGTATAGACCATAAATGATTGTGTACAATAGCTTGTTGGCACTATCTGAACCTATAACACATTATGAGAAGCTCTTAAATAACAAAGTGAAAAACCTATTCCACATAGGAGGAAGGTTGGGCTTCCTGAAATTTGATAAGAGAGAGAGATTTTCCAAATACCCCATTTGATAGTGTTAGAACAAAGTTCTATCAGGATAGATTGATTCTAAGTGCGCAAATAAGAAAGTACGTAAAGTGAACAAGAATATGGCTTGAAGACGTTGAATGATTAATGCTTCAACACCTCAGGAGAGCTCGATTAAGAACTTCGACTGTAGAGGTGTTTAGGGTTACAAAACTCAATCGTAATTAATAAGACGTGTAAACCATAATGCATACATGCATGCATATATATAGTCTAACCCTAAGAGATAATCACGGATGGACAGGCCTAATCCGGATATATACAAAAGCCCTAAGATGCAACACAATAAGCCCCAACAATCTCCCCCTTTGCGTCTTTGGGACCGAGACTTCAACTTTGTTTAGGAACCGAGGGCTTCTTCACCGTCTTGAACACTCTCAGTATGATAGCTAACAGATGGTACCGAAAGGTGATATACCACCGAAGCATATCGGTAAATTTTTTCTTATCAGCATCCGAGTTCTGCTTGCACTGATGTATCAGATTGATGATGTGCTCCAAGCAGTAAGTAGAAAATAGATGTTTATCTACCAAAGAGAACAAGAACTTGTGAGCATCACACTTCGTAAACATCACAGTTAAATGAGTTGAGTCAATTTGCCCAATCTTCATCTTGTTCACATCACCGGGGTTTTTAGTAGGCTTAACCATCGGCTTCTTTTTCATTACTCTTGCTATCTCCTGATCCATTGTTGCAACTTCATGGATATAGGATCTCAACATTCTTTTTAAATGTTCTATAATCGGTTCATACTCCTTGGAATTATTGAGCAGAATGTTGACTAGCAAAATCCAATCGTGTGAATTGAGATTGGGAAGGTCAGCCAGTGATATCAACGAAACAGAGTTTACAGTCCCTCGTGTAACCTTGAAATGGACGTTTACAAACTTGCCAGCTGGAGTCGGCTTCAATACCTTGACAGTTACAATCTTTTGTGCACTCCATGTCAGATATTGAGGTTGACCATATTTTAAGTACCATTCGATAAGCCCTCGGTCAACCTTTGGACTTGGAAAGGGAACCTCAACAGTTGACTCAAAACAGTGAAAAGTAAATTCCTTCCTTGTAATCGACATATCAAACTGTGAGTTCTTGGAATTGTCACAGTCAAACGAAGCAATCGGTTCTAACCAGTAGATACTCGGTGATTCGATTGCTTGACTGATCAACACATCCCGAGTCCATTCAGGAAATAGAGCCTTCTTACATTGTAAGATATCTTCGGTTTCTTTATTTCTTCGCTCTGTTTCCTCAGCCTCCTTTGTGATCTTCAAATTTTCATCTAACTCTTTATCCATTTTCTTTCTTTTTCAGGGCATCGACAATAGTCTCATCTGTATCATAACTATCGTTGTCATGTATAATCTGTTTCAACTTTTCTGTTGGGCTAGAACCTGAAGCTACATTATCCATCAGTTCTTTTGTGATAACTTCTTTCTGAGATCCCTCTCCCCCTTGTTTTGGAGTAATAAAAGGCTCCGAAACACCTTTCATACACGAATACTTCAATAATCATATATGAATCATACACGAATGGAGTGAGTTCAATAATCATGTTCTGATTAGGCTTGAAGGTAAGAAAGGCAGATGAAGTAGTTTGATCTTATGCAGAGGAAGAGGTCGCCATTGTTGAACAAGTGAAGAAGACAAACAGTGGGAAGCACCGTTACAGTTTAGCAATCTTTGAAGCGATAGAAGACAAGGAATTGTGCAATCCCTTTATATACCGTTGGTAAGAGAGAGAAAATCATGACGATTGTGACGTTATCTCTAAAAAGTAGCCTGAAAAAGCACGATTTGACAAGTTGGATGTTCCTAGGTAGGCGTCAGCACGCGTGCGTATAGCGACCGTTCAAATTCACGCACCCAAAAAAATTTCAAGAATCTGCATTTGAATTAGAATGTACCATCGGAACCTGAATTGCCCTTGATTCACTAGATGACAAAGATACTCAAACATATCATCAATAAAATGAGGAAAATTAAAAAAATTCCGTGCATTAGAGTGACAAAAGATTAAGTAATAAAGCAAATGTGTATGGGTTGTGAGTGATGTCTGACAATTAGATGAAAAACAGAGGATTCCGGGCAAGAATCACTTCCTTCGAAGTCAAGAGAGACTCAAAGTGCTTATGTGGATTCCGGAGAATACGATCAAGTGTTTGTTAATAAACATTGAAAGGTTTCTTTTCATGACATAGGCTTATGATGGCTTATCTTCAACCGAACATCAATACTTAAGACCGAGTGTCAGAGGAAGTACTTGTGAGA
Source organism: Lactuca serriola (assembly GCF_051521515.1). Lineage (NCBI taxonomy): Eukaryota > Viridiplantae > Streptophyta > Magnoliopsida > Asterales > Asteraceae > Lactuca > Lactuca serriola. Next base: position 71,539,541 of record NC_136411.1, on the reverse strand, counting down.
CCGATGTGGTCTGTTGAACAAGTAGGCAGGTGTTAGTTTGTGATGACAAAAGAGTGTATAGAAATCCCAAAAAGAGAAATTGGATCTTTATGGGAAGAATAGTCTTGGTAATAGACAAATTCATAAAAGACCTCGCAAATAAAAGAGATTTCATTCGGTACCAAGTAAGTTCTTGAATATAGAAATTCACCATTAATTCATTATGGGTGTTGAATTTTGGGTTTCACTCAGCACGTGGTATACGTATCTAAGATCATAAACACAGATGTTGTGCAACCATAAACCTCAGTGGTAAGAACCGAAAGTCTCAAGGGTTACAATTGTGAACCGATAGTAGATGGAGAATGGTTTGAGGATGGTGAAAGAAATGAAGGTACCTTCTACTATATAGGAGGACAAAGCAGTGAAACTCTTAACTCATATGAGAAAAGTAAGATAGCTCTAGACCGAGTAAATAAGAATTGCCTGTTGGGAAGAAATGATTGGATTCGATCCAATCATTAAGGCCTTGCTCTAAGTCGTAGAGGCTTGAGTCAACATGCAACAACATGCTTCTAGGGACCCTTAACTAGCTCATAAAATACACATCACACCTGTACCAACTCCATTTTCTATTCTACGTGTATCCTTGGGATTGAAATGAGGCAAGAACAAACAAATATACCACACACAAAAAAAAATGAAAACAGAAAAAGAAAATATTTTTGAATTTTTAAAGTTTTCTGAAAAAGAATAAAAACAGAAAAAGAAAATATTTTTGAATTTTTAAAGTTTTCTGAAAAAGAATAAAAACAGAAAAAGAAAATATTTTTGAATTTTTGAAGTTTTCTGAAAAAGAATAAAAACAGAAAAAGAAAATATTTTTGAAATTTTGAAGTTTTCTGAAGAAGAATAAAAATAGAAAAAGAAAAAGGTTTAAATAAGCATTAAACAATTTAAAGACAAGAAAAGAAACATAAACAAAATACAACCAAAACCTTATCTTAGTGGAATGAAGCGAAATAGACCGAGCGATCGGTGCATTTCGGTTCCCAAAAAAAATTTGAGGAGCCGAAATAGACCGAGCGATCGGGGCATTTCGGTTCCAAATTTTTTTTGAGGAGCCGAAATAGACCGAGTAGTCGCTCCATTTCGCTTGTCTAATTTTTAGTGATAAGATTGAGGATTCAGTACCGAGTCTGCTTTCATCATACCCAAGCCTTGTAAGATTCTGTTAAAGAGTGCTTCAGGTAATGCCTTAGTGAATATATCGACCAATTGATCACTAGATCGAACAAAGTGTACTTCTACGTTCCCATCTTCAACATGATCTTTAATGAAGTGGTATCTAAGTGCAATATGCTTAGTCTTTGAATGTTGCACCGGATTGTGACAAATCCTTATCGCACTTTCTGAGTCACAATAAAGAGGTATCTTCTTCATGCTTAGCCCATAGTCTCTCAGTTGACTTTGAATCCAGATTACTTGAGAAGTGCAAGAGGCTGCAACAATATACTCAACTTCGGCTGTAGATAATGAGACGCAAGTTTGCTTCTTGGACTGCTAGCTAACAAGTTTTCCATCAAGAAATTGGCATCCACCTGTGTTGCTCTTTCTGTCCAGTCCACATCCTCCTAGATCAGCATCAGAATAAGATTGAATGAAGAATCCAGATCTTGCAGGGTACCAGAGACTGAGTGAAGGGGTACGCTTTAGGTAACGTAATATGTTCTTCACAGCAACCATGTGAGGTTCTCTTGGATTAGCTTGAAACCTGACACAATAACACACAGAAAACATAATGTCTGGTCTACTAGACGTTAAATACATAAGTGAACCTATCATTTGACGATATTTTGTTATGTCAACAGCAGGTTTTTCCAGAGATGGCGTTAGTTTAGTTCCAAATGCCATTGGAACCTTTACTTTTGAGTCGCCCGTCATTCTGAATTTTCTCAGCATGGTCTTAGTATAAGCCTCCTGGTTGATGAATATACCTTCTTTTCCCTGTCTAATGTTTAAACCAAGAAAGAAATTAATTGGACCCATTAAGCTCATTTCAAATTTAGTCTCCATCAACTTTCTGAATTCAACTGTTAAGCTAGGATTCGTAGAGCCGAAGATGATATCATGAACATAAATTTGAACAATCATTAGATGTTTTCCTTCTTTCTTTCGAAAGAAGGTAGGGTTAACCGAACCTTGCTTACATTTTGACATTTTTAGAAAATGAGTAAAGGTTTCATACCAGGCTCTCGGTGCTTGTTTTAATCCATACACTGCTTTATCTAGCACATAACAATGATTGGGGAATTTCTCGTTTACAAACCCAGGTGGTTGTTCAACATAGACTGTTTCTTCTAATTCTCCATTCAAGAAGGAACATTTGACATCCATTTGGAAAACTTTGAAGTTTTTATGAGCTGCATATGCCAACAAGATCCTTATTGATTCCAACCTATCGGAGCGAAGGTTTCTTCATAATCTATCCCTTCTTCTTGACAATATCCTTTTACCACCAACCGAGCCTTGTTGCGAATGACATTCCCTTCTTTATCCAACTTATTTCTGAAAACCCACTTCAATCCAACAATAGACGCATCCTTTGGTGTAGGAATCAACCTCCAAACTCGGTTTCGTTCAAATTCATGAAGCTCATCTTGCATTGCCTAGACCCAATCTGAATGATCAAGTGCAGCATTTACAGTTTTTGGTTCAATTTTTGAAACAAATGAATTAAACATACATAATTCAACTTTAGAGAATAATGCAGTTTGTTTCGCCTTTATTTGAGACCGTGTGAGAACATTTTTAGATGTTTCACCAATTATTTGTTCTTTGGGATGGTCTCTGGTCCATTTCACTAATGGAGGATAATTTGGGTCATATATTGGATCCAATTCAGCATTCACTTCTACTTCAGCTTCAGATATGTCACCTTCGCCTTCATCAGTTGTGTTGTCGGCCTCTCTCTCCCCCTCGACTGATGAAGCATAACCTATGTCTTCACTTAAGGTTGCAATTCCTATGGGAGTAGAGTTCTCCCACTCGTTTGTACTATCAGTAGGTGAATTTTGAGCCGAACTTTCCTCTTTTTCAGAGCCTTTATGAGATGGAGACGAAACTGAATCCTCCCCCTCGAAAGATGATTTGTTTGTTTCTGTGGTTGTTGAACTTTCCCCGTGTAATGGTGGATTCCTCTTAGCAGTTGGAGGTTCATTTTCCATCTCTTTAGCATCTTCATCTATGATTTTCTGAAGATTTTCAACTTTGTTATCTGTGGCTTTCGCTTCTGAGGAACCGAGACTTGTCCTGATTCTGGAAAAATGTCTCCCATATCACTTTCTTTTTTTGGACTTTCTTCATATAGCTGTCGTCGAAGGTGGCATAATAAGTTTCTTCAATTCATTTTGAGCATTTATTCAATACTCTGTATGCTTTCCATGTTAGTGAGTAACCCAGAAAGATTCCTTTATCGGCTTTGACATCAAACTTATTTCGGTTCTCTTTCGAGTTGAAAATGAAACATCTTGAATCGAAAATGTGGAAGAACTTGACATTCGGCTTTCTGTTGTTCAGAATCTCATATGGAGTAATTGAGAATCTCTTGTTCAATAGGGACCGATTTTGAGTATAGCACGCAGTTGCAACAGCATCAGCCCAGAAGTATAATGGAAGTGAAGCAAAACTTAGCATGGTTTTGGCTACTTCACACAAAGAACGGTTTCGTCTTTCAACAATACCATTCTGTTGTGGTGTATAAGGTGCCGAAAAGTTATGAGTTATTCCCTTATCAGCCAGAAAACTGTCAAAATCATTATTCTTGAATTCCAGACCATTGTCACTTTTGATATTCCTTACTGTTTTCCTCAGCTGTACTTCTATTTGCTTAATGAATGTTTTCAACTTGGGAGTTGCATCTGATTTCTTTTTAAGAAAGAAAACCCAGGTGAAGCGCGAAAAGTCATATACAATTACAAGAATATACTTACTTCCACCAAAGCTTTCAATAGCCGAAGGTCCACATAAGTCGATGTGCAAGAGTTCATGAGCCTAAGCTATCTTTGTGTTGATTCGTGTAGGGTGGTTCTTTCTGCTTTGTTTCCCCATTTCACATGTTGCACACAGATGGTCGTTGTCAGATTTGAGATGAGTAAGTCCACGAACATGATCACCAAGCACCAACTTATTAATGTCTTTAAAGTTCAGGTGCGATAGTCGTCTATGCCACAACGAGCTATCATATGTATTTGCCTTTGTTAGCAAGCATATTGCCGGTTTTCCTCGTATGGGATTGAGATTCAATGGATACATCTCTCCCTTACGTTCAGATTTCAACAGAACCTTCTTGGTTTGTTTCTCGATTATCTCTGAGCCCTCATCATCAAATCATACTTTTAAACCTATGTCCACAACTAATTGTGACACACTAATGAGGTTGTGTTGCAAACCTTCTACGTAAGCCACTTTTTGAATCGTGAAGTCACCATTTGTTATCATGCCATATCCCTTGATTGTTCCAAAGGAGTTATTCCCATATTTCACATGGCCACCGTTTTTCAGCGAACGAAATGGTCTTAGTTCTTCCTTCCTTCCTGTCATGTGACGTTAGTAGCCACTGTGTATGTACCATTCTTCGTCGAATTGCTCATCACTCATTACATGCAAATTTAAGTAGATTTAGGAACCCAAAGTTGCTTGGGTCCTTGTGAGTTTTTCACAGAAAAAGGAATTGCTGTAGAAATATCAACCAAGTATGTTCTTTTTATTAATGTGGTTTGATCTTTTCTTTTAATTGTATATACCTTAATTTTTGTTTTATCTTTTTTAAATTTGAATACGTTGGTTAGTTTGTTTGATGGCCTTTGACTCCTAGGATTAGTTAATGATTGCTTATTATTGTTCCTGGTATCAATAGTTAGCTATTCTTTTCCTTTGAAAGTTGCTTTGCTTTGAGGTTTGTTGTAGCCGAAAGTAGATTGAGGACCGTAACTGGGTTTAAAACTGTTAGGGGGACCGAAACTCGACTTAGGACCGAAACTAGATTGAGGACCGAAAGTGGATTTTCAGTTCTTAGACTTGGAATAGTAAGAACTTGGGCTGAATTCGTCTTTTACTTTTTATTTTCCTTTTTCCTCTGAGATCTTCTTTGGAGGAACATAGTTGGAATTTTGTGAATTCCAGTAACTCTTTCGCTCATTCAAGTTCTTAGCGTATCTTTGATTTCATAAGCGTTTTTGCTCAGCCAGTTCCTTCTGTGATTTGTGCATATTGAAGCTTGCCTTTTGCTTCTCTCTTTGGGTTTCGGTTGTTTTGACTGGAGCTTTCGGTTCTTCTCTCTATTATATAGGAATTTCCTTGGTTCCACTCGTGCTTGGTTTGTCAGAGCCTGAGGGTTTATTTAAGGGTTCAGCTACATATCTTCCTTTAACTCTCCAGGAGGTCTGCTCAGATAAGCCTACAGTTTCGTCTGCATTATCTATGGGAGCAGACCAGAAAAAATCTTCGCATCCTTCTGCATTATCTTTTTCTACTAAGACTCTTAGTTCTGCGGTTTGTCTAGGAGTAACTCCTTCAGTTACATATACTTGATTTGGCACAGTTTGAACCTTTTGATAAACCACAACTTTTTCTTTGAGCTTGTTTTCCTTATCCTTTGCTAGACGAGCAAATTCAACCGAATCTTCTGAGATTAATGGTTTCTCATTCTCAGTTTCTCTCTTCGTAAACTCAGAGCAATCAACTACATCTTTTACAAATATCTCACTCATCTCATCAAATTCAGATGCGTTATCTAAGTCTATTTTACTTTTAGAAGTTAGTTTGGTATTGGATTGATCAAATGAGTGAATAGTATCCGATTTGATTTTCAATATATCATTTTCATCTAAAATGTTTTTTAACATACATTTGTGTTCTTTTGAATCTATGAAGGTTTCTATTTTGTCCAGACCAATTTTGTATGACATGGACGTCTCTTCTGATGATACTATTGATTCACATTCTGCTATTACTTCATCTTCCTTGAATTCAAGAAATGGCAAGATCATCTTATGAATTTTCTTTCCTATCTCACAACTTAAATGCAATTGAGCTATATTAGTGTATAAACGCTTAGCAATTAAACAAAAAACATTTCTCTGTTTCAAAATTTTCAAATTGGCTTTTTGTAAATAAAAACTTTCGCCCCTAGCTTTAACTAATTCCGCCTCCTTCAACTCGATCAACATCCTTCTCTCCTCATTCTTTGAAGACACCCTGCTGAGTTGGTCAGTTAGGTTAGAATTCGCTAAGCGAGTTTGCATGAGACTACCACTTAAGTTAGAGAATTTAAATTTTAATTCATTTAATTCTTCTTCATAGTTAGTTAATGGAATTTTAAGTGATTCGAGGATGGATTGTACCTTTTTGATCAACCGATCGCAGTTGTTGATCTGCTCACTGACGGGCTTTGCCACGAAGTATTTGTCTTCATTCAGGTTCGGCTCTTTTGCACTTTCGGTTGATGATCCAGCGGTGACTATTAAGCACTTCCCGGCCGAACCTGCTTCCTTTGCTACATAAGCCCTTCCATGAGTGGGCTTTCTTACTTCCTCATCCTCAGAGTCGGTTGACCATACTTCCACGCCACCGAACTCATCTTCATCAGCTTTTTCTTGCAAAATTAAAGCATTCATCGTACCTTTTGCACTGTTTGTTGTCTTCTTGTTCTTGATCTCTTCCAGCTTGCGCATGTAATATGCCTCATCATCTTCACCGTCTCTCTTCTCAACCAATTTTCTTAACATACAATCCTTGGCAAAGTGGTTCTTGCCATGGCATTAGTTGCAGTCGTATCCCAAGTCTTCTGCAAGTTTGCTCTCACTCTTGTCTTCAGTCTTTTGAGAGGTGATCTTTGCTTCATCCTTCACCTTCTCGGAACTATAACTTCCTTGCCAGTTTGGGTTCTTGTTTACAGGAAATTTTCTTCTAGCAAACTTCTTTGGATTGGTGACCATCATAGCATATTCTTCGCTTGTATGGTCATATTCAGACATATCTGACTCTTCTTCTTCTTCTGCAACACCCTTTCCTTTTGATATAAGAGCCAGTGATCCCATACCAGATTCCACTTTCGCTTCTTTGGTTACTTCACTTTCAGGGGACTTTAGGATTCCTACAAGTTTTGCAAGCGAGTAAGATTTGAACTGCTCATGCGCTTTTATGGTAGAGACCACAGCCATCCATTCGGTTCTTAGTCCGTTCATGAAAGTCACCTTTTGCTGAATTAACTTTCTTTCTATTCCATGCTTGACCATTCTACTGAGGAGATGATTGAACCGATCGAAAATCTGTACATGCTTCTCCTCTGGTTTCTGTATGAAAGCGCCAAATTCTGACAGTAACAAGGTTTGAGTTGAGTGTTCCAGATCTTCATCAGTTAAATAGAGCTCTTTCAACCTGTCCCATATTTGTTTAGCAGTCGTGCATGAACCAACTAACCGAAAGGTGTCATATTGCAAGGCGAATCTTATCATTCGCATGGCTTTCACATTACATAGAAACTTATCTTTCTCATCCTATGGCATCTTCTGTTCATCTGCTACCAGCTTGTTGTACTCCTGTTTAGTCTTGACAGTAATGTTCATTCCCGAATGAACAAACGGTCCAAGAGTGATGGTTTCCCAGATGAGATAGCAATGATCTTAAGAACCGATCACTTAGTCTTCAAAGTGAAGCGCCCATACTTTATAGTCTTGAGTATAGAGTATGGGTATCCTAGTTGTAGATCCGATGCTATTTGAGATGTTGATGGGATTTGTTTGCGAATCATCGTGAGACATCTTGAGTTTTTAGAATCAGACTGTTAAACTCGAGATTAGGGTTTTATCTAAAACAAAGTTTCCTTCGAAGCAAAGAAGACGACTTGTTATTTATACGATAAAAGCGGAAACCCTAAGGAATTCTGGATACAGAAGGAATGTGTATTGATCACACAAACTCCTGCTCTGATACCAATTGTTAGAACAAAGTTCTATTAGGATCGATTGATTCTAAGTGCGCAAACAAGAAAATATGTAAAGTGAACAAGAATATGGCTTGAAGACGTTGAATGATTAATGCTTAACCACCTTAGAAGAGCTCGATTAAGAACTTCGACTGTAGAGGTGTTTAGGGTTACAAAACTCAATCGTAATTAATAAGACGTGTAAACCATAATGCATACATTCATGCATATATATAGTCTAACCCTAAGAGATATATCTGGTAATCTGTGATGTCAAAGTAGACATAAAAACAGTTGGATCCTGGGCAACAATCTCTTCCTTCTGAATCAAGAGAGATTTGGAAGTGTCTGTGTGGTATCCCGTTGAATTACAATAATATGTTTGTTGAGAAACAGTGAAAGGCTTCTTCTCATTTAGGCTTTAAAGAATGACTTCTTCTTCAACCAAATTCCAAAACTAAACATAAGTCCAAAAGTATGGAAGAAGTACTTGTATGACCAGTGTAACCATAATAACAAATATGCTTTGGATTTATTTAAGTGGCTGGATAATATCGAAATCTCAAGAAAAATAAAAACTGGATCTTTTGGGGAGAAAAGTCTTGGGTCTAGAGCTTTTCATAAAGATCACAAAAAAGAAAAATGAGATGTTATTTAGTATAAGGTACCAACCAAAAGGTTGTTATCGTTAATTCCATGGTGAAAATCTAGAATAATTTAATTGTTCACCGTCAATGCGGAAAGAGGTTTCGGATTTTGGGTTTCACTAAAATTGTGGTGATAATGATTTTAAGATCATAAACACGTAAGTTGTGTAACCATAAACCTTAGTGGTAATTTCTGAGAGTCTCTAGGGTTACATTTGTGAAAGTAAGGTTAATGGAGAAAAAGTAAGATGGTTTCGAAGAAGGTGTACCTATGTTATAAACGAATGACTAAGCAGTTAACTCTTAACTCATTGTGAGAAGAGTAAGGTAGCTCAATGACTTATGTGAACTTATAGCCTATTTGGGAAGAAACAATTGGTGTTATCGATTCATTAAGGCTTCAAACATGGAGTCTCAGAGGCTTTGGACAACATGCAACAATATGCTTCTAGGTACAATTAAGTAGTGCAAAGATTCAGAATAAAAAACCTTCCCCATTCTTCGGAATTGAGAGCATGATGTATGTGTACCTGTATCTAAAATACATGTTGAAAATAGCACACAAAATAAAGAAATATTTTTTTGAATAGTGTCCAAGGTCATTAACTGTTGGTAATATTTCTAATAGTAGCAGGGTCCTTTTGGGTTGCCCTCAAGACCCAAATTGAGTAGAATAAATAAAGATTAAATTAGTTTATCAATCATTAAGGTTAATAATTAACTAGAAACTAATTGTAAATATATTTTTGGGAATTAATTAACAGTGTAATTAATTAAAGGGTTGAATGTTCATTAATCGATAGTTGGTTATTCAGGAATGTTCCAAAACCTTTATGGGATAAGGGTTGGATGAAAATGAGTCCATCCCACATGGGAAAGGAGTCAAATTTTGTGGTTAGGCCTCCATAGCACATGGGAAGGAGTACTAAACCCTAGGAGGGATCCAATGCGATAAATAGAGCCTTAGGGATTTCATTCCTCCTTGCACCTTGGCTTGAAGTATTCGCCACCCCTTCTTCCTCCCCCCTCTTAGGGACGATTTCTAACCCCTTTGGGTTTGTGAAATTGACCCCTCTCCTAGTTAATTTTATTCCATTCTTTGGTGTCATTGGGTGTGATACCATTATAGGGATTCTGGTTTGGGTCCTTTCATCCAATCAACTCCATGGAGGTTCAAGATTTCAAGCATGGAGATCAAGGGCTACATAAGAGGTATGTTTTCTTACTTATGTTTTAGTTTTATAGGGTTGATGTAATTAGCATGAAGCCATAGATTCATAGGAAGCATGTACACTTAGGTATATCGTTGTTTCGATTTTTCTGCTGCCTAGTTTTAGAGTGTATTTGATGCGTAGAAAACCCAATAGTGGTATCAGAGCCATTGGTTCATGGTTACTTTCTCCCTAGATCCATGTTTTCTGTAAAAACTTGTTTGAAAATGAATGGAAGAAGAATAATTCAAAAATCCGTAATGTGTTAAAACCTTATTCGCAGCTCACGACGTGAACTAGGAGTTCACGACGTGAGCTCAACAGAATTTAGGGTTTTAGATATTTTTCCATTTTTCGAATATGTAGCTTTGATAAACATGGATAAATACCTAAATTTAAATTTTTTTTGAATGTGAAAAATGGATAAATATTATTTAAATGTGTTTATTTGAATTTGAATATTTATTTGATAATTGATGTATATTATTTAAATGTGTTTATTTGAATTTGAATATTTACCTGTTATTTGAATAGTGAATTTAAATATTTAATATTTTATAATAGAGATTTATAAATGTGAATATTACACCCTTATAATTTCTTAGTTGTTACATTGCGTCCTCGCAATTAATTAGAATTAATAATAGACAACTAAATTTAAAGAGTTTTAAATTTACCCCTTTTATTATATATATATATATATATATATATATATATATATATATATATATATATATATATATATATATATATATTAGAATTGTGTCTACTATGTGTATAAGAAAGTTACAACATGCGCCCTCGCGTGTTTAAATAGTGACATTGTCAGTCTTACCTTGACTAGGCTCACCCGTTCTAATATAAGGGTTTAAGGAGGTTTCTATCATTCCTAATGAGGTCGGTTTTTAATATGCTTCGCGCTTACCACCCTCACCGCCACATTGCATTTTGAGAATGAAGTTATCGAAAGGGTTTGATAGTGATAATGGTCATTCTAAAAGTATTCTAAATACAAGTATAAAACAAAATCCTGTTTTATTAATAGAATGTGAGTTTATATTATCCATGAAAATTGCACATTCTCTTTATATTCTATTGGTGGAGCTCGTGTGGTTAACCGACACATCAATTTAGAATATATAGTCGAGAATGATATGGAACTCGTGAATCTCAATCGTTACTTGAGCCGGGGACCATGCAATTTTGCAAGGTTAATTCTTAATCTATTTAATGTGAATCTTATGTTATCCACAAAAGTTGCACATTCTCTTTATAACTTGTTTATGGAGCTCGCGTGGTTAACCGGCACTTCAATTTGAGAGTATAGGTAGAGAATGATGTGGAACATGTGAATCTCAAGCGTAACTTGAGCCGGGGACCACGCAACTTTGTATGGTCGATTCACCATCTATTCAGTGATCCGCAGTGACCCCGCCATTGAATTTGAGATGAACATAATCCGAGATTAACATGACATAGATAGTCAATGAATCTCAAAGATCTAGGTGTTTCGTAGTGATTGAAATTGGCAAAGGGCTTTGCCTACCTAAATAACTTTATGGTGTGTTTACTACATTGCTTTACACATCATGGAGCCAAATATGGATCCTAGCTTCTAAAATAATTTAGGGTGATTATTTTCTAAGGATAAGTAAAACAAACTATAATGGAATTTTATTGAATGATGTCGAAAACCTTATCCACTAAAATCTACCGCTATAGAACCTTTGAAAGGATTAGCTATGAGGATGATCAATCTTGTCAATTTCGTAGTTTGGGAATAGTTCTCATAAACGAAAGGAAAGATCACGCCTTTGCTCTTCTTAGGTTACTTCAAACATTGCATTCTAAATTGTTAGAAAGAGCAATTATCAAATGTACGTTGTAAATTGACATATTGAAGTAAAATGGAATTTCCTTGAGTTGGGATTTGACTATGGTTAGTCGACTAGCTAACATGTACATATAATCAGTTCATTCTGATTTTGATTTAAGCAATTTGGAATGTCCATTAAGGAGTTGTGTAGCATGTTGAGGTTTACTTTTGGAACTAGCATGACCAATCATAGAAACTCATACTTCAAAACACTCCCATATTTGACTATCATGAATAAAAGTGTCAAGAAGAATAAAGAGAATTGCCCATAGTATAAAAGGAGATTGGTATACCTAATCTAGTCCCTAATACCTAGGACAAAGGAACGCTTATTCTAAGACATGTTCTGATAGCTGCTTGTTTCCATTATAAGAAAAGGACTAAGAAATCAAACTTACCCAAATGTATATTTGAGGTGAAAGGAATGGAACATGAAGAAGTTAAATTTGATCATGGATCACGAGCCCATGCTACTTTCCATTGGATCAAAAGATAACTAGTTCTTCCATGTTTGTTATTCAAACAAATATATGGATTTATAATGCCATCAAAACATTACTTCTAAACTTTGAGTGTGTTGCTAAGGATTAGTGCTGACATTTGCAAGAATGTGCAGTCACTAAAATGAAGTAAGATGACTAAAACATGGAAAGATAATTTAATCATGAATGCCAAGCCCTTGCTACATTTATAGGATCAAAAGACAACTCTTTTCAAAATGTTTAGTCTATGGTATTATAATTGAAATTGTTTTTACTATGATTCATGAAATAGTTCTGACTTATTTAAATGTGGAGCATTCTAACATGTTAAAAGAAAGTCATGGAATCTATGAAGCTAGTATAGTAGCAATAGTTCAAAATTGATTCAAACATTTGAATAAGGTGTATTATTGTGAATATCTGTTGATGTTAGTTCAACTAATGGATCGTTCAGATTGACCATAATAAGTACTTATTCAAATACATCCAAATGTTTGGGTGAAATGTATTTGTGGAATCATAGTATTGGATACATAAATGAGAAATGCATTACCAAGTATCCAGTTGGATCAGATTTTGGATATCATTTGACCTCGAGTCTTACGATAAATGCAAATCTTGTTTATCAAGATAGATGATGAATGCGTCACTGGGTGATGTGAGTATCTGTTGGAATTAGTTCACACTAATGGACCGTTCAGATTAACCACGATACATAGTGAGACAAACTTCGTATGAATGTGAGTCTGGAACCTCTCAGGTGCTCAGAGCTCTCATATAGCGAAGTTAAGAATCAATTGGGCAATAGGATGAGACATTCATAGTGAGAATATCAGTCCAAACTTTATCGATCATCTAAGTGATCGTGAAAGAGTTTCATGATGTATCTCCGCCCAAAACACTACCACTAGGAAGTGTTAGCTGGATAGAGAAACAAATCGTTCGTTGATTTTGTACTAGATGAGTCACATTGTGTTCGTGGATTGTACCATGAATAGCGTTACAAGAAGTCCTTTGGTCTTGTGCCAACTAAATAGGTTCCTGAAACACTCTATGATATATGAAGTGGGATTCTACCCTCACCGCCATATATGGAAGTCTACAATTACGAGGCTTATGCTCGTCGTGAAGCGCTCAACAATCTAGGACTTTGAATAGAGATGTGTTATCTCGTTGGAGAGCCCATCAAGCATTTTGGATAATTGTTTAACAACCTTTTGAGAAAAAAGTGTATGTTGCTCAAAGGGCAGTCTTCCAAGAGAGGGAACTGATTTCTAAAAGGGCTAGTGGGAGCCACATTGATCTTGATAAGATTCAAGAGTCAACCAAGGAAGAGCCTAAAGTTGGCCATAACATTCAATTTGGAATTGAAATAGCTATTAAGGAAACTGACATATTTCCATTTTTCCTTATAGATCTGATAGAAGACGTCATGGAACTAGTTATATAAGAGTTTATATTGCTAAGGTATTTGAGTCACTGGCAGATAGCAATCAGTGTGTACCAGCTATCGAAAGCTATGGTAGGCCCTAAAGGCAACAACATAGAAAGAGGAATTGGAAAGCGAGATTCAATCCATGCATTTTTTTATTTGGTAGACCTAGCACTTGACCTTAACCCTTAGGTGTAAGTGGATCTTCTATAAGAGACAAGCATGGGTAGGAACAGACATGTTATGGAGGATGTGTAAACTTAATAAGTTCATTTATGGACCAAAATAAGCATCTCGCAAGTGGGATCATTATTTCAATGAGAAAGTTCAAGGAGTTTGAATTTCGAGAAATAAAGATAAGCCATATATATGTAAAAGCTAGTGGGAGTAATTGGAATCTTTGTTCCAATGAGAAAAGTTCAAGGAGTTTGAATTTCGAGAAACATAGATAAGCCATATATATATGTCAATGCTAGTGGGAGCATTGTAGTCACCCTTGTATTGTAGATAGACAATGTATGATTTATAGGAAACTATATTCTAACTTAGCAAGTGTAAAAGCTTGGCTTGGTATGAGAACTGTTTCGCTATGATATAAATGGGAGATACAAGACACGTGCATAATAAGGATCTATGGAGATAGATCAAAGTGATTCATTGGATTAAGCCAAAGTACATGGAATGTTGAGGAAACTCGAAAAGGAGTTTAGGCTTATTATAATATGGCATGACATTAAGCGATGCTAATTTCCTAGTTCTACTAGAGGTTATGAGTCGTGTCCCACATGCTTCTGCTATGGGATCGATCATATATAACCATGACATGTACCAAATCTGATGACTCATATGTCTTGTGCATGACAAGTTAGATTAGATCAATTTGGTAGGAATCAACGAATCAAGATCATGAACATTCTTAAGTGTCGTTGGAGGACAAAAGAGATGATCTTGATAGTACGGAAGAGATCACTATAAGAGTTACATTAATGCTAAGTTCCATACTAATAAAGACGTTTCCATTGGCGGTCGAATTTCGTGCTTCTCTGAATGGTGAAGTTTTATCTTGGAAGAGTACCAAGTATTACACCATATTGGATTTTGAAAACTTAGAATATGTTGCATTTGGTTAAATTGCAAAGAAGACAATGTGGGTTAAAGAGATTCATTAGTGACATCTTTGTTGAAATTCAATCATTGATGGTCCTTATGATGTCTCTTTGTGACTTTAAGGTTGAACTTACCTCGAGTATGGATCCCAAGTCACACAAGCTCACATGACATATACTCAGTATGCACCATCAAGTTTGATAGTGATTCAAATAAGAAGACGTCATAGTCAATAAGCCATATCGAAAGATAATCTTGTCGATCCATTCCATAAGCTGATGTCATTGACCAAGTCTGACAGTCAGACATAGTTGAGAGACATTAGACTTGCAAATGAATTGGCTTAAACACTCTTACTTTGGCTTGTTTTAAAACCCAAGAACTTTAAGCAGTATAAGTTTTAATTTGAGTTGGCGATTATTAAGTGGTGATCTTAATATATGATGGAGTTCGGTCATTTCAATTAGCTTATCACCGCGTTCTCACTTTTGCATGTTTGGAACCAGCTTCCCGAGTATTAATTTACTCAAATGTCCACAGTCGATCATACTCTTGGAAGTAAGTAGTGATTCAAGACTGTCATGAGTATTAGTGGATTGTCCATATTGATTGGACATAGAAAAGAGGTTGTGCTAACACTCATGAGTGCTTAATAGTGATTTAAGTATTGGATCAACCCACGCTTAGAGATTACTTCATGGATTCAGTCACGAGTAATTATAAGACGATAATATCTTCTATTCTTCTAACTTAGATACATGTGGGGTTTGGCTCTATGATTCTGTTATGCATTGGACTACTCCAACACTAACCGTAACTGGTAGTCATAAAGGGTATGTTAATGTGTGACATGATGAAATTGACAAAAAATATGTAGTCAAAGTTTATTCGTTCCTTCTGCCTTAATAGGAGAAGCGATATCTATGGGCCCCTCAATGATTTGGTGCTGACATCTAAAGTGCTTGGCCGAGCCCTGACAGGAGTTGATGTGTTCGATTTATTAGTCAGATGCAGTCGTCACAAATCTATATCGGGAAGCACAATCTTGAATTCTTGAGATTGACCATTATCCGTGTCTCGAATTCATACAAATATCATAGAACGAAGGGATAGTTGATCACTTATCTAAGGGTTGAATCTTGATTAGATCAAGAGTTCGGTAGTTGCATTGGATGGCTAACTCTCTGTTGATTATTGGAGAAATATTAGTCCTCGTATAGTTGATGACTTGTCCAAGTGGGAGACTGTTGGAATAGTGTCCAAGGTCATTAACTATTGGTAATATTTCTAATAATAGCAGGGTCCTTTTGGGTTGCCCTCAAGACCTAAATGGAGTAGAATAAATAAAGGTGAAATTAGTTTATTAATTATTATGGTTAATTATTAATTAGAAAATAATTGGAAATATATTTTGGGAATTAATTAACAGTTTAATTAATTAAAGGGTTGAATGTTCATTAATTGATAGTTGGTTAATCAGAAATGTTCCAAAACCTTTATGGGATTAGGGTTGGATGAAAATGACTCCATCCCACATGGGAAAGGAGTGAAATTTGGTGGTTAGGCCTCCATCCCACATGGGAAGGAGTACTAAACCCTAGGACGAATCCAAGGCTATAAATAGGGCCTTAGGGATTTCATTCCTCCTTGCACCTTAGCTTGAAGTATTCACCATCCCTCTTCCTCCCCCCCTCTTAGGGACGATTTCTAACCCCTTTGGGTTTGTGAAATTGACCCTTCTCCTAGTTATTTTTATTCCACTCTTTGGTGTCATTGGCTGTGATACCATTAGAGGGATTCTGGTTTGGTTCCTCTGATCCAAGAAACTTCATGGAGGTTCAAGATCTCAAGCATTGAGATCAAGGGCTACATAAGAGGTATGTTTTCTTACTTATGTTTTAGTTTTCTAGGGTTGATGTAATTAGCATGAAGCCATAGATCCATAGGATGTATGTACACTTAGGTATATCATTGTTTCGATTTTTCCGCTGCCTAGTTTTAGAATGTATTTGATGCGTACAAAACCCAATAATAGTTTTATAATTTTGGATTTTTCTGAAAATGATAAAACAAAAATAAAGAAAATATTTTTATGATTCTGGATTTTTCTGAAAAAGATAAAACATAAATAAAGAAAATATCTTTGTGATTTTGGATTTTCTAAAAAAACATAAAATATAAATGAAGAAAATATTTTTTTGGTATTGTATTTGTTGGAATGATATTCCTGAATGATCGATAGATTCAAGAAGAATAATAAATGACAACGTAATAGATAACACAATAAAGTACACATGAATGGTTTAACTGGTGTCGAATGATTAAACTTTAACACCTCAGAAGAGCTTGATTAAGAACTTAGAATGTAGAGGTGTTTAGGGTTACAAAGCAATAATTATGATAATAACGACAAACGTATCTAAGGCATACATGCATGCACTATAAATAACGTAACCCTAACCTATAATCACGGATGGACAGGCCCAATCCGGATATACAAGAACGAGCCCATGACGCAATACTAAATACCCAACAGTATTTTTCTGAAAAAAAGACAGAAAAGAAAAATAAAATCAAAAACACAAATGAACAGTAACCTCCGAATCAGTCAGAAGATACTTAATATACAAAGGATACAAAACTTTCGAACCTTCAGATGAACAGTGGACTTCGAGTCCTTCGGAGGGATCGCAACCATTCAGAACATGGAGTATAGATTCCGAAGCATTTCGAGGGCTTGGAGCGGTTCAGAGAAAGAACACTGCTTTACTTTACTATGCTGATTTCAGAACATAATCTGCTTCTATCATACCTAATCCTTGTAGAATTCGATTAAAGGTATGCTCTGGTAAGGCTTTCTTAAAGATATGAGCTAATTGATTAGATGATCTTAAAAATTGAATTTCAACATTGTGATCCTCCACGTGATCCTTTATGAGATGATACCTCAGTACCATATGTTTTGTCTTGGAATGTTGCACTGGGTTGTCGCAAATGTGAATAACACTTTCAAAATCACAATATAAGGGGATCCTCTTCATATTTATCCCGTAATCTTTAAGCTGACTTTGAATCCATATCACTTAAGAAGTACATGATGCATCTGCAATATACTCAGCTTCAGCAGTCGATAAAGAGACACATGTTTGCTTCTTTGATTGTCAACTTACGAGTTTTCCATCAAGAAATTGACATCCTCTAGTTGTACTTTTTCGATCAAGACCGCATCCACCAAGATCAGCATCAATGAATGCTTGCACAAAGAATCATGAGTTGGAAGGGTACTAGATTCCGAGAGAGGATGTTCGTTTTAGGTATCAGAAGATGTTCTTTACCGCAGTAATATGTGGTTGACGTGGATTTGCATGAAACCTGGCATAATAGAAAACATAAAACATAATGTCTGAATGTCTAGCTGTTAGATACATTAATGAACCTATCATTTTTTGATAAAGAATCATGTTAGCTGCTAGCTTGTCCAAGGAAGGTGTAAGCATTGTTCCGAACGCCATTGGAACCTTGACCTTTGAATCTCCCACCATGCCGAATTTCACAAGTAAGGAATTTGTATAGGCTTGTTGGTTATTGAATATACCCTCTAAACTCTGTCTAATATTTAAACCAAGTAAAAAGTTAATAGGACCCATTGAGCTTATCTCAAATTTAGTTTCCATCAATCTTTGGAATTCAGCTGTTAATTTAGGATTTCTAGATCCGAAAAAGATATCATCAACATAAATTTGGACAATCATCAGATGGTGACCATCTTTCTTGCGAAAGAAGTTGGGGACGAATGAGCCATGTTTAAACTTAGATTGCTTTAAGAATCAGGTAAGGGTTTCATACCATGCATGCAATTCTTGTTTTAACCATACACAACCTTATCTAATATGTAGCAATTATTTGGATATTTTTCATTTACGAAATCTGGTGGATGTTCCACATAGATTGTTTCTTCTAATTCACCATTAAGAAACACACACTTCTCGTCCACTTGATAGAGTTCAAAATTGTTATGAGCTACGTAGGCAAGGAAAATCTGAACAGATTCTAGCCTTGCTACTGGTGCAAATGTCTCTTCATAGTCTATCCTTTCCTCTTGACAATACCCTTTTACAACCAACCATGCATTGTTCCAAATGACATTACCTTCTTTGTCAAGCTTGTTTTGGAATACCTATTTTAATCCGACCACTAATGCATCCTTTGGAGTTAAAATCAATCTCCATACTTTGTTACGTTCGAACTCATGAAGCTCTTCCGGCATATCTTGCACCCAATCGGAATGATCAAGAGTAATCGTCATAGTTTTAGGCTCAATTTTGGAGATGAACGAATTAAACATGCAAAATTCCATTTTCGAAAAATAATGTAGTTTGATTCGTTTTTTGTTGAGCTCTAGTGAGAACTCCAAAAGTTGTTGCTCCGATAACTTGAGATTTCGGATGATCTTTGGTCGATTTCGCCAATGGAGGGTTGTTCGGATCATAGGTTGGGTCCAGTTCGGCATTTACATATTCAAATTCTGATTGAATAACGGCGTGATTATTTTCATTCACATTCTCCCCATGGAAATTTGCATGTGACTCTACATTTGGAATCAGATTCTCTCTTTGGATCAGAATGTTAGTGTTAACTTTGGGATTAGAATTGCCCCCGCCCTTGAACAGGTGTATTGGATTTGGAGGTTGAAGCGGAACCCTCCCCCTAAACATGTGTATTGGATGTGGAGGTTGAAAAGAAACCCTCTCCATGAACATGAGCATTTGGAGTTTGTGGCGAAGGTGGAATTTCAAAATCTTTCGGAATTGGTGGCTCATTTCCAAGATCTTTAGAGGCATCATCGATGATTTTCTTCCATTCATCTTCCTTATTATCTGGGGCATTAGATTCGGAAGAAATAACCCTTTTGGGCTCATCAAAGAAATTCATGAAATCCTCATAAAGATTTGAGAGAGGATTCGTCATTAGATTTGTTAAAGGAAAGATTTCTCCAGCTTGAGAATTAGTCTTCTGATACTTCTTGAGATTGTTATTGTTAAACGTAACATAATAGGTTTCTTCTATCCTTTTGGATTTCTTGTTCAGATTTCTATATGCCTTAAAAGTAAGAGAGTACCCCAAAAAGATTCCTTCATCAACCTTTACATCGAATTTGTTCCTTTGTTCTTTTGAATTAAATATGAAACACCTGGAACCAAAAAGATGAAAGAACTTAACATTAGGTTTTTGTTTATTTAGAATTGCATAAGGTTCGTAAATGACAGCATGGTCCTTGTGTAACACCGTAAATTTTCAAACAAAAAATTCATTTTAAAAATCACGTAATTCTCATAACATAGTTCACAAAACCCTCAAATGATAATGTTTTCAAAACACATATTTAACATACACGTTAATCACCTTGTATAATTATCATGTTTTGTAAGCTTGTTGGCTTAAAAAGGAATATTATTAAATATTATATGGTTTTGAGCGTTGAGTTCTAACAAGATAGTTTTTATGAGATTTGAAGTAAAACTATGTTTAGAATCAATCGAAAAGTATTGGAAGTGATGGGAAGTCTTATGAGATTCCGATCAAAAAGTCAACTATCAAAATTAACAAACGTATAACATTTAAGTTGGAAATAAGTAAAATTAATGTTATTGAAAGTTGTAAATTATATCGTTAGACACGCTTAGGCGAAAACCTCAGTGAAATCCAAGTTATAACGAAAAAGTTACGACTTATCAAAGTTTCGCAACAGAACCGACACGACGCAATATGACGTAAAAAGTGAGTTTTCAATAAACTACTTTTTAGCTTTAGTGATCTAAATGAAAGATGTAATATTCGTTAAACCGAGAGCTTTCATAGAAGAACGTCCAAACCTTAATTCGTATGACGAAGTTATGATTTTTCTAAAATTCGACATAGCAATGTACAACTCGAAATTCGAATTATAGATCGAGCAATTTTTAGTTGACACAACCTAAACGAGAATCGAAGGTCTCATCAATATTTGTTAAAGGGTAAAAAGACAGATGAAAACGGACGTCGGATAAAGAAGTTATGAATTTTTAATGTACTTTTCCTGTCCCGGCCTGTTAAAAATTTAACATTAAAAATAAAGTCAAATTATCCGACGGAGTCTAAACGAAAGTTGTAGAGCACGGTCAAACCTACCTTGCATATAAAGAGCGTCGAAAAAAGGTTGTATGCGAAAGTTATAAATTTTTGAAGTTTGAAAAATAAAAATCGGGGGAGTACGCCCAACATACAGGAGTAAGCCCAACGTACTCGTGTACATGGTCCGAAGTTGGCCACGTCGCCCTATTCCTTCGCATGATGCACACGTGTTTGTAGATGTGATGCATCTGAAGTGATCCGCTCCTACACCTAGCGTACTCGGTCTACCCCCAGTGTAGAGCCTTGCAAGGCAGAACGCCCAGCGTACCAGGAAGTTACACCCAACGTAATTCCAGGCTTAGACCACTATAAATAGAAGTGCGAGGCTGCCCGATTTATGTTTACAAATTTCACACTTTTACACCCTCTATTTTATTTCAAGCTATCCTAACACCCCCCGAAGCCTAGGGAATCAGCCTAACACCCGAAGCAAGCCTAGAGCACCCGAAGACCCAATAAAATAATCTTTTCGGTTGAAACTATGCTCGTGCAAGGCCCGATAAAAAAAAAACTACTTGTTTCATTAAAGAAATTTACTTTTAGAAACAAAGTGCTACCCAATTTATCATTTTATCATTTGGTTATTTCACGGTGAGTTCAATATAGGGACAATTGTATGTTGTATGTTATATGTTATATGTGCAATGTGCTTTCTTGTGTTATTCTGGTTTTATACCTTTGATCATGTAGAGCATGTCTCATATCACTGCTGGTATTGGCTTTAAGCCTTTGGCCATGTAGGGCATGTCTCGTATTATTCTGGTATTGGATTTATGCCTTTGGTCAAGTAGAGCATGTCTCGTATCACTTCGGGTATTGGCTTTGTGCGTTTGGCCATGTAGAGCATGACTGGTATCACTTTTGGTACTGGCATAGGGCTAGGTAGGGCTGATAATCAGAAATTGTATCTTTCTATGCCACTTGGGCTGAAGTCTGGTTGATGTATATCATGTTGAAATTGTTGTATCTCATTGATTGTAAATCTTTGAATCAAATCATTGGTTGATATGGAAAGCCTATTATATGATACACATATGCCTTTGTTGTTCTTTGTCCCTCTTTGCTTCTGTCATATATATATATATATATATATATATATATATATATATATATATATGGCATAACGTCATATTGTAACTGTTATTGAACTCATTAAGCGTCACCTGCTTATCCCTCTTAGTGTTTAACTATTGCATGTGATAAGCATCCAGTATAAACATGTACTTTTGGAAGATTTAGAATAGTTTATACTGTTACTTTTGTACTTAGTGTTCATATACGTATTTGAATTATAAATTCCTGGGTAATTATGTGATGTATAAAACTTTGTAAAAACCTTAATAGTTGGTTTGTATCCATACTTTTTGGTATTTAGACCATCAATGTAAAATATGTATATGGATTTGCATGTAGCATGTTTGGAGTAATATGGTAAAGTTTAGAGAAGGGGTCTCACAATCTGATGGGTTTTGGCCATATGAACATTCCTTTGTGCACATGCAAACCCTAATGCTTGGATCTAGGTTTCTCTAATTAAACATGCATTGGGTCCAAGACTTCTAATGGCTAACAAGGTATAAGAACAATACAAAATCAGAGTTAGAAGCTTACCTTGAAACACTTGTTTGATCTTCTTGTTCTTGGAGCTTTAGAGTCACAAATGTCACTCCTCTAATGGCTTACAAACACCAACTAGCAAGAGGATGATTTGAGAGAGAGAGGAGAGGGATTAGAAATCGGCCAGGGTTACTTTGCTTTAGCAGAGGTGCAAATTTCCCTTGCCCTAGGGGTCTATTTATACTTGTAAGGCTCCTAGGGTTTCACCCTTAAACCCTAGTTGGATAATTTTTACTCAAAGCAATCCAAATCCTTTCCATGATAATCCCTTGGACGATTTGTGGCTTATCCTAAGCCCTTGAAATCGTCTAACGCTATCCAAGAAGGATTTACAGCCCAAAGTGTAACTATCAAACAATTGACAGTTTATACCCTCTTATTTAATTAATCTCTTTAAGTCACCAAATTAATTCTAATTAATTTTATGACTTATATTAATCAAATAATAATATTATTATTCCTTATATTATTCTCATAATATATTAATAATATTTATACTCTCATAATAAATCATCCTGTCAAGTTGCTTTGGTGAAGGCAACTCAAAAGGACCATGCACAATCGGGTCAAATACTTGCCTAATATAGTTGCAGCCTTAGACACTATTCCAACAGTCTCCCACTTGGATAAGTCTAGTAACTATATGCACAAGTACAATTCGATTTGCAATCGTAGCTCTCAAAGACGCTGTCAAACTCTGATCTAATCAATCTTGTCCTTTAGATAAGGGATCGTACCATCCTCTATCAGATATCGTGCTGACAATTCTATGGAATAATTTGTCTAGCATTTGGTTTCTCGATCTCCGATTTATTCGACATAGAACTTAATCGAACACATCAATTCAGTTCTGACCAGGCCCGGCAAATAAGTCAAATCAAATCATCGAGCGGCCAAGACATCGCTTTTACCCTCTTGGGATAAAAGTAACAGATAAACTTCGACTTATATGCATTTACTTATTCATTAATCAACTATACACAACAATGCGTTTTATAACACCGAGTTACTGATGCGTTTTCGCATTATGAATGTACCATCAAATAACAAATAACAAACCATATATCTAGGTTTTAAGACTATATGATATTATCGTCTTGCGATCACCATTTTATATCATATTCCATAAGGTGATTCCAGCAAGCGCGGGTTTGTTCCAATGCTCAAAACTAGTTCACAAGCACTCATGAACGTTGCAGCAACCCTTTGCTATGTCTAATACCATTTAGACAATCTACACACCAATTCATGACAATCTTCATTCATATCTACTTGCAACATATGAACGATTGTGGACAATTTGAATAATTCGATTATTCTTAGTAAACTCAATTATTCTGGAAGTCAAAACATGCAAGATGAAACAATAGTTAAACAATTAACATAAGACAGTAACATTACTCATAAATAATACTCTTTTATTTAATCATCAAATGTTAATTACATTGATCTATTATACGTTTCTACTACTATCTAATCTATGCTAATATCATCCTTCAGCCCAATACTCCTAGCATGCTGCAAGTGCTTAACCCTACATAGTCCCTTCGTAAGCGGATCTGTTGGGTTATCCTCCGATGATATCCTCTTCACTACGAGTTTTCCTTCTTCTACACGATGTCTAATAAAGTGATATTTTCTGTCGATGTGTCGAGATCTACCATGATCTCTCGGTTCCTTGGTCAAGGCAACCGCTCCTTCATTATCACAGAAAATTTCCATGGGCTTCTTTATGGCGGGTACAACTCCAATATCACCGATGAAGTTCTTCAACCATATTGCCTCCTTCGACGCTTCGCTCGCTACAATGTACTTTGATTCGCACATCGAACCAGCTACAGTTTCCTGCTTGGAACTTTTCCAAGTCACTGCTCCTCCATTCAGGGTAAAGACCCAGCCCGACTGCGAACGGTAGTTGTCCCTGTCGGTTTGAAAGCTGGCGTCACTATACACTCGCACCTTCAAGTCATCACTCCCTCCGAGGACTAAGAACCATTCCTTCGTCCTCCGAAGGTACTTAAGGATATTCTTAACCGCAATCCAATGAGCTCTGCCAGGGTTCCCTTGATATCTGTTAACCATGCTCAAAGCAAAGGCTAAATCAGGGTGAGTACAAGTCATAGCATACATGATTGAGCCAACTGTGGAAGCGTATGGTACTCGGCTCATTTCTGCTATTTCAGCTTCGGTACTCGGACTTTGAGTCTTACTCAACTTGGCATTACTTTGTATCGGTAATTCTCCCTTCTTCGAGTTTTCCTTACTAAAACGTTTTAGTACCTTCTCTAAGTAAGTGTTCTGACTAAGTCCTATTAGTCTCTTACTTCTCTCTCTTACTATCCTTATTCCCAAAATATAGGAAGCCTCTCCGAGGTCCTTCATAGCAAAGCACTTCCCGATCCAGGACCTAACCTCCTGCAGAGTCGGGACGTCGTTTCCTATGAGTATTATGTCATCGACATACAAAACGAGAAAGCTAACTGTACTTCCACTGGCTTTGACATTAACACACGATTCATCTTCGCTTCGTACAAATCCAAAGTCTTTGACTTTCTCATCGAAGCAAAGATTCCATCTGCGAGATGCTTGCTTAAGTCCGTAAATGGACTTCTCAAGTTTACACACTCTATTCGGATGCTTCGGATCCACAAACCCCTCTGGCTGAGCCATGTAAACATCCTCAGCCAACTTCCTATTAAGGAAAGCGGTCTTGACATCCATTTGCCATATCTCATAATCATGAAATGCGGCAATCGCTAGCATCACTCTAATAGATTTTATCTTCGTAACTGGTGAGAAGGTCTCGTCATAGTCAACTCCGGGAGTTTGAGTGAAGACCTTCGCGGCCAATCGCGCTTTATATGTGTGTACGTTTCCATCCACGTCGGTCTTCTTCTTGAAGATCCATTTGCACCCAACGATCTTACGTCCGGGCACATTATCAACCAAATTCGAAACTTGGTTATCATACATGGATTGGATCTCGCTATCCATTGCCTCTTTCCATTTTGCAGACTCCAGGCCTGCCATGGCTTCCTTATAGCTATTAGGTTCATCAAGGTTTATTAGTGTACCATCACTAATATACGTGTCCCCTTCGGTAGTAATATGAAAACCATAAAACTGGGGTTGAACTCTAACTCTTTTGGAACATCTAAGAGGTAAGGATTCGTCAATCGGTTCAATCGGAGTTTCCTCCTCGGGTTGAGTGCCAGCGGTAGAGGTTCCTTCATCTATCGACTCTTGAATCTCTTCAAGCTCGATTTGCCTCCCACTGTCTCCTTAGCATATGAGTTCTCGCTCTTGGAAAACTCCTCTCCTCGCAACGAAGACAACATTGTCCTTCGGTCTATAGAAGAGATATCCAAAGGATTTCTGCGGGTAGCCGATGAAAATACATCGCTCACTACGAGGCTCGAGCTTGTCGTGAGTATCTAGTCTTATGAAAGCCTCGCAACCCCAAACCTTGATATGTGCCAACGAGGGAGCTTTCCCTGTCCACATCTCGTGAGGTGTTTTGGCAACCTTCTTAGTAGGGACTCGGTTAAGGATATGGGCGGCAGTCTCTAAGGCATACCCCCAAAAAGAGATAGGTAGTGAAGCACGACTCATCATAGAGAAAACCATGTCCAACAAGGTTCGATTACGCCTTTCTACCACACCATTCAATTGTGGTGTCCTAGGTGGCGTCAATTGTGAAACTATTCCACACTCCTTGAGATAATCGTGGAATTCAAGACTTAGGTACTCTCCTCCTCGATCGGATTGAAGCATCTTGATTTTCCTGCCCAATTGATTCTCCACTTCATTCTTGAACTCTTTGAACTTTTCAAAAGTTTCTGACTTTGCTTGATTAAGTAGATATACCCATATCTACTATAGTCATTGGTGAAAGTCACGTAGAAGCGGTTCCCATCCTTCGTGGTTGATCTAAATGGTCCACATTCATTGGTATGTATTATGTCCAATAGACCCTCACCCCTTTCACACGTACTTGTGAAGGGTGACTTAGTCATCTTTCCAAGTAAACAAGATTCGCATATGTCATCTTCCCTAAGGTCGAATGACTCCAACACTCCATCCTTTTGGAGTTGGGCTATGCGCTTCTTGTTGACATGTCCAAGACGACAATGCCACAAGGATGCTCTATCCATACTATTGGAATAATCCATGCATAAAACATCATTTCCTAAGTTATCTACAATCATAAAGGTTTCATAAATTCCATTACATGGTATAGCTTCAAAATAAAAGACACCATTTAGATAAGCCAAAATAGAACCATTCTCATTATTAAAAGAAAATCTAAAACCTTGTCTAAACAAACCATGAAATGAAATGATGTTTCTAGCCACTTCTGGCGAATAGCAACAATTATTCAAATCTAAATTTAAACCATTCCTAAGCACTAAAGAATACACTCCAATCTTGGTCACACGCGACGATATTCTGTTCCCCATGATCAGATTTATCCTTCCATGCTCCACGTCTCTATTTCTTCTTAGTCCCTGCACATTAGAACAAATGTGGTAACCACAACCGGTATCAAGAACCCAAGAAATAGCATGAGGTGAATCGTTAGATTTAATTGTGTATATACCTGCGAAAGACGGCTTGATCTTTCCTTCCTTGATGGCTTGCAGGTACTCTGGGCAGCTTCTCTTCCAATGTCCTATCTTGTGGCAGTGGAGGCACTCTGCCTCCTTTGGGTTAGGGCTGGGTTTAGCAGGATCAACTTTGGTCCCACTAGAAGAGGCACTATCTCGAGACTTAACCTAGCGGTGGTTCTTAGATGAAGCCTTCCTCTTCTTTCCCCTTCCTTGTTCAATAGCCAAGACAGGAGCAGCGGGTGGATTGGGAGTTGGTGCAACAGACTTGTCGTTGAAGTTGCTTTCAGCGACCCTCAAGAGACCTTGGAGCTTGCTTAGGGTGACCTCTTCTTTGTTCATGTGGTAGGTCATCCTAAATTGATTATAGCTTGGAGGCAAAGATTGAAGCACCATGTTGATCGCCAAGTCTTCCCCAAAGTCAACATTCGACTTGCGAAGACGGTCGACATACCTTTGCATCTATTGCAGGTGCACGGTAAGAGACTCTCCATGACCCATCTTAGCGAAAATCATGTTAGTGAAAATCTCATAATGCTCTTGTCTCGCGTTTTGGTGGTATCTCTCCAACAAGTCTTGGTGCATCTCGTACGGGTACATATCCTCATAGGACTTTTGGAATTCGGAGTTCATAGTGGCTATCATGATGCAATGTACCTTCGTTGCATCACGCTCGTGAGTTTCAAAAGCGGTCATCTCAGCCGGAGTAGCGATTTTAGGGTTGATTTTCTTGAGCTTCTCATCGAGGACATACTCTTTGTCCTCATAGCAAGCAATAGTGCGAATGTATCTTATCCATTCGCTAAAGTTCATCCCATCGAAAGTGACCTTTTGACAAGGGCTCATCAATGTGAATGAACTAGCAGCAGCGTTGTTTGCGTTCAACATCTACAAATAGAAAGGACAAAGATATATTAGAATATGAATCCCTAATTATCACACAATAAGAAAAATTAGGTCTAGGATCCAAGAACAATATTTACATATTAGAAAAGGGATGCCGTAATCTAACATGCAAACAATTTGAAGGTAAGTGAATGACGATTCACTAATTCTCCACCATGAAAACCTAACTTTAAGTTCTAAATGTATTTGAGAATTCCTAGGTTTCGATGAGATTCATTGAAACTTTTCAATGGCATGTTTAAATCTCGATATGCCCCTCTTGTTTGTGACTCGGATACCGAGGATCACAAAGCGGGTGTGAATTACCATGCAAATTCGCATGATGCCTTCATTGTAACGATCACCTATTCAATGTGCCGGTAAACCACACACGCTCCATCTAACTATGATAAACAATGAATCACCCTTTGCCACCTTCGCTTAGAAACAATTAGTGTGCCGGTAAACCACACACGCTCCACTAACTTCTTAGCAAGGTGCAAAGTGTAATTTCATGGGATTACATCAATTCACTTTTCCTAAAGTAACTAAGATTGGGAAATTTTTGAAAATCATTTAGTTACTTTGTATTTCGTATTATACTTTTAATGAGAGGATGAGGTTGCCCTATCCTACCCGTTCGACTAACGACCCTCCACCGATCAAGCAAGCGGTGGGTGTGAGTGTACACCATTAAGCGCCATTTCATAGGCGGCAACCTTATACCCACATTATAGACCGACTTCGTGAATGAGGCCTACTAACGGTAAGACTAGCATTTTAGTTATACATACATACATACATATATATATATATATATATATATATATATATATATATATATATATATTAATCTTGTAATATTATATTAGTATAGGGTTGTATTTTAAACTTGTAAAATTCTAGGCTTTGAAATTTAAATTGTCTAAATTAAAACTTTTAATCACAAAACATAAATTTCAAAACTTGAGGGCAAGTTTTAAACACTTAAAACATGGAGGATCAAATAACAAATAATCTTAATTAACAATTAATTCCATAATTATCCATATTTGATTTATTTAATGATTTCTTGCAAAATAATTTACCAATTTAATCAAAATAATTAATTAATTATCACATAAGGAAATTAAATATTTTATTAATTGATTAATATCTTTAATTAGATCAAGATTATAGTCATATATGTAAAAAAAATCGGATTAGGGTTGATCTAATATGATAAAGGCAAGTTTCCATAAGATAAATATCAAAAAATCTCGATTTTAGCTCTTCCTGACGCTCGGACTCGCCGAGTTCCCAACTGGACTCGCCGAGTCAAGCCAACTCGCCGAGTCCACAATGGGACTCGCCGAGTTCATGACACAGAACCACAAAATTCAAATTTTGCAAGTAAGAAACAAACAATCAGGCATCAATTTAATAGAAACCAATCTAGGCTCTGATACCACTGATGGGTTTTGGCCATATGAACATTCCTATGTGCACATCCAAACCCTAATGCTTGGATCTAGGTTTCTCTAATTAAACATGCATTGGGTCCAAGACTTCTAATGGGTAACAAGGTATAAGAACAATACAAAATCAGAGTTAGAAGCTTACCTTGAAACACTTGTTTGATCTTCTTGTTCTTGGAGCTTTAGAGTCATAAATGTCACTCCTCTAATGGCTTACAAACACCAACTAGCAAGAGGATGATTTGAGAGAGAGGAGAGGGATTAGAAATCGGCCAGGGTTTCTTTGCTTTAGCAGAGGTGCCGATTTCCCTTGCCCTAGGGGTCTATTTATACTTGTAAGGCTCCTAGGGTTTCACCCTTAAACCCTAGTTGGATAATCTTTACTCAAAGAAATCCACATCCTTTCCATGATAATCCCTTGGACGATTTGTGGCTTATCCCAAGCCCTTGAAATCGTCCAACCCTATCCAAGAAGGATTTACAGCCCAAAGTGTAACTATCAAACAATTGACAGTTTATACCCTCTTATTTAATTAATCTCTTTAAGTCACCAAATTAATTCTAATTAATTTTATGACTTATATTTATCAAATAATAATATTATTATTCCTTATATTATTCTCATAATATATTAATACTATTTATTCTCTCATAATAAATCATCCTGTCAAGTTGCTATGGTGAAGGCAACTCAAAAGGACCATGCACAATCGGGTCAAATACTTGCCTAATATAGTTGCAGCCTTAGACACTATTCCAACACAATCATGGTATCAGAGTAGTAGTTTAAGTGAACTAAGTCCCACAGATTGGTATTTAGACTGAAACTATTGGAAGTTCAATATATGAGCGGATTCATTGTATGTATATGGATTCATTGACAGTGGTGACTCCGTTGTTGGAGCGAATTCGGGGGGCCCAGCGGGAGGCCATGAAGGAGGAACATCGGAAGAGTGAGCGGATTGTGGGGTAGGTTTCCTCCTTTGACTATGACAGCCGAGGATTACTGACACTACACCATAGGGTGCGGGTGCCATACCACGGGGGTGTGCGCCAGGTCCTGATGGAGGAGGCGTACAAATCTCGGTTCTCCATTCATCTCGGGGCGACGAAGATGTATAAGGATATTCGTCTGGATTATTGGTGGCCCTGCATGAAGCGGGATGTGGCATGCTTTGTGGAGTGGTGCTTGACCTGCAGGAAGGTCAAGGCTGAGCATCAGAGACCTCACGGCAAGATACAACCGTTGGATATTCCGCTGTGGAAATGGGAAGATATCACGATGGATTTTATCACCAAGCTTCCCAAGACCGCGCGGGGAGTGGATTCGATCTAGATCATCGTTGATCGATTGACCAAGAGCTCCCATTTTATCCCGATTCAAGAGAGCATCTCGGTCGAGAAGTTGGCCGACGTCTATATACGGGAGGTGGTGGCGCGGCACGGTGTGCCAGTTTTTGTGATCTTAGACAGGGATGTGCGGTTCACTTCCAAGTTTTGGAGGAAGTTTCATGACGAGTTGGGTACTCGTCTGCATTTTAGCACCGCCTTTCACCCGAAGACGGATGGTCAGAGCGAGCGGACCATCCAGACCCTAGAGGACATGCTGCAAACATGTGTATTAGACTTCGGAGGTAGTTGGGATACGTACCTTCCATTGGCAGAGTTCTCCTATAACAACAGTTATCATGCGAGCATTGATCGTCCTCCCTTCGAGATGCTCTATGGGAGGAAGTGCAGGAGCCCGATATGTTGGGGCGAGGTTGGCTAGAGGGTGATGGGGAGCACTGAGGTAGTGCTCAAGACGACAGAGAAGATTCACTGATTCAGCAGGTCCGAAGCAGGCTTTAGACTACTCAGCGTCCGCAGAAAAGCTATGCCGATAAGCACCGATCAGACCTGGAGTTCCAGGTTGGGGATATGGCTCTCCTAAAGGTGTCGCCATGGAAAGGTGTTATCCGATTCAGGAAACAGGGCCAGTTCGGCCCCAGGTACATTAGACCGTTCAGGGTTGTAGCACGGGTGGGCAAGGTGGCGTATAGGCTGGATTTGCCAGCCGAACTCAGTTAGATACACAACACTTTCCATGTTTCTCAGCTGTGAAAGTGCCTGGTGGACGCCATAGCAATGATACCCTTGGAGGACATTCAGGTTGTTGGCAGCCTGAACTACATTGAGCGACCGGTGGCAATCCTCGACCGGAAGTCGAAGGATTTGAGGAACAAAAGAGTGGAACTCGTGAAGGTGCAATGGCAGCACTAGAAGGGGTCGGAGTGGACTTGGGAGTCGGCGGACGACATAATGGAGCATTACCCCGAGCTATTTTAGGAACGAACAGCAGACTTCGAGGACGAAGTCTAAAATATGTGGGGGAGATTTGTAGCTCCTAGTTCTTGGTACGTATTATTTTATTAATATTTTTGCATTTTGGCCTTGGACTCGGCGAGTCGAAAGACCAACTCGCCGATTAGAAGCTGGATGAGACGTGAGGTTTAAGCTGTGGACTCGATGAGTCGGGTCCCAGACTCGGCGAGTAGGCCCTGTTTGGACAAAAACCATAACCCGAGGGTTTGCACCCTATTTAAACACCTTAACTTAGCCTCCTTCGTCCCATTTGCTCAACGAAGACCCCCATAGAAAACCCTAGCCGTTATTGAAGCAATCTAAGGCTTTTGGAGTGAGTTTGGTGTTTTTGTGACCCAAGGAAGGAAGGAAAAGCTTGAAGGATCAAGAGGGGGCTAGAAGGATCTGATTTTGAGCATCATTTGCAGTCTACAGAAGGTATAAAGTCTATACCTTGTTTGTTCTTTTGAATAGATCCCATTTTGTGGAGTTCTAGGGCTTTTCTAAGCCATTTTGGTCACCAACCATGATTGCAAGAATGGTTTGGGGTTGATGTTTCGGATCTGGGTCCTTAGAGGGGTTACAAGGCAGAAAGGAGTGGCTTTTGCACTCAAAGAAGGCCCCATGCATTGTAAGAGCTTGTTTTAGGACCTTTTGAGCTCAAAGTCCCATGCAAGCACGTAAAGGTTGTAACTTTACGTGCTAGATCGATTGTAGAAGCACAAATCTATCTTTTGACCAAGGGTAGTACATCAGAAATCGAAGATTTACTGAGTGGATGTGACCAACTCGACGTGTCCATTCTTGGACTCGGCGAGTCCAAGGTTTCTGTCCCAAATCAGTTAAGGGTCAAAAGGACCCAGTTGAGTGTGGAAAGGTTCTAGGGAGTCTCGGGGAGTGACCCAACGTTCTGGACTGAGCCATTTTTCTGGAAGTTCATTGGACTCAGCGAGTGCATGAACGGACTCGATGAGTCTAAGGAAATCTACTAAGGATGAAGATGAACTCGACGGGTTGTTCATACAACTCGGAGAGTCAAGGACAGGACCTGTGTATCAGTTAAAGATGAACTCGACGAGTTGTTCATACGACTCAGCGAGTCGGATGAGGATTCAGTCGATGTTCACTTAGAAGGAAAACTCGTCGAGTCGTCGCCTAACTTGACGAGTAGAGGCGGGTATAAGGACAAATGGTAGGATAGGGACTCCGCGAGTTGGCAAGCCAACTCGGCGAGTCAGGTCAACTGGAAGTTGACTTTGACTTTGACTTGGTCAGGGGTAAAATGGTCATTTTACCCTAAGAACAGTTAGCAGTGTATGACTAAGTGTTTTATGGGAATTATAGCTGGAGGATTTCCAGAGCAACAGCGGCAGCAGTCAGAGGATTCCCACACAGATCAGCAGCTACTACGAGGTGAGTTACCTTCCAGTAGCAGTGGGTCTACAGCCACAATGCTGACCCACCAGTAGGAGTTGTATGTTAGATGATTGTCTTTGTGATATCATCTAGGTTTGCTACTACCTGATATGTTTTATGCTGGCACGATATGTTATATGTGATAGTAGAAGAGTTCGGTTGTTAGGACCGAAGGGTAGGTCAGGCACCCCAGATATGTCTGACAGTATGTGATTATATGTTTATATGCTGGCATGATATGTTATATGTGATAGTGGTAATAGGAGGGGAATAGTCCCAAAGTTTGATTGTTAGGACCGAAGGGTAGTTCAGACACGCCAGATATGTCTGATAGTATGTTTATGTTATGATATATGTGATAGTAGCAGTAGGGGGTGGAATAGTCCCCGAGGGTCGGTTGTTAGGACCGACGGGTAGGTCAACACCCCAGAATGGCTTGGCATGGGTAGGTCGGCACCCCATAATGGCTTGACACGAGTAGGTCGGCGCCCCAGAATGGCCGTACGGGTAATGGTCGTACCGGGAAGGTCGGGCACCCCAGAATTTCCCGGCAGTATGTATGCTATATGATTGTATGGTATGTGGTACGATGGGAGAAATCACTATGCTTCGTGCTTACAGTTACAGTTTTGGTTTTAGGTACCTCTTTAGCGAAGGGGAAGGAGCTGGCGTGGTAGCGACACATCATACACACACATTGCTTTCCGCACTATGAGTTATTCTGGGATGTGTACTCTGACATTATTATGTTTTTTTTACGATCCGGTTTTCAGACATGAGACATGTTTTTATAAAATGATATGATCGGTTGATATTTTGTTACAAATGTTTGCAAATCACTTAATCAAAAATGAAATTTTTGGACGTGAAAATTGGGTCGTTATAGGAGTATTAGGTTATGATAAATCTTAATATTCTAAAATACTAAGCTACTCTAAATTTTCAGAGAAATGGTTGAACTGGTGAGTAGTCATACACCGTATGTGGGCGGAGATCCTCATCCTGATAAAGGAGATACTCTAGTGTCCCCTCTTGAGGAGCGACTCTTGGATAAACTTACTGGTGTTATTCAGCAGACTCTCAAAGAACACAAAAAAGATAGTGATAAAGGTAAAGAGAAAGCCACCGGAGAATCCTCAAAAGGGGAGGCGAAATGTCCCTCATTCAAAACTTTGAAGAGTAATGGTGCTACGAAGTTTTCAGGTGTTCTTAATCCCATTTTTGTTCTTACGTGGATACAGAACACATAAAAAGTATTCCGTATCTCTCATGTGGTTAATGAAGACTAGGCTAATTATGCTTCTGCAATGCTCATCAGAGAAGCCTTGGCCTGGTAGGAAACAACATTTAAAGCTCTCAACGAGTATGACCAGGAGAACTTATCTTGGAAAACGTTCAAAAATCGCTTACTAGGAAAGTATTGTCCTCTAGACATGAGGAGAAGATTAGAGAAAGAGTTCCTCGAGCTTAAACAGGGAGGAATGACAGTGAATGATTATGAAAATCAATCCAATCAAAGAGCACGGTTTGTTGCAAAATATATTCCGACTGAAGACGATAAAATTCAGTTATTCATGGAAGGATTACGATATGAAATCCATGATTTTGTGGTCAATCAGGATGTTCTGTATTGATAAAGCTGTTGAGTTTGCCCGAAAGCGCGATCACGACTTGGAGATACGTGGTGCCACTCTTTCTGTTTCGAAGCATCCACGTGTTGATCGAACTGTTTCTGTTTCCTCTATTCCATCGACTCAATCTTCTCGATCTAATCCTGGAAAACAAATACAATCTCATAATACCTCTCGTGGCCGCGCTAGGTCACAATCTTTTTCTCTTCAGTCACCATCGTGTCGAAAATGTGGAAAGAATTACCAGGGCCATTACAGAACAGAAAAAGAATCAGTGATCTATTTTGGATGTGGAGAAATGGGTCACATGAAGCTCACTTTCCCAATGAAGAATGGTACATGTTATGCCTGTGGTGTTACTGGTCACAAGAACCGTTTCTGCTGTACTCTTACTAGTCAAATGGGGGGAAGTCAAGCTTCTGTTAAACAACCGGTAAATACTTCAACTAAAAAGAAGGAGGTGCCAAAAGCTAAAGGCCTTTCATTTTAGATTACCACAGAGGATGCACTTGAAGACCCGAATGTTGTGACCGGTACATTTCTCGTCAATTCTAGACCTACTCATATCTTATTTGATTCTGGTGCCTCAGATTCTTTTGTGTCCGATGAATTTGTGTGTTCTTTTCAAATTGGTTGCTATGCACTCGCCCAACCGTTTCATGTAGATACAACGAGAAGTGTATCATTACTTGCTGATAATGTCTATAGATATTGTGTCATAGAAATTGAAGGTTATAATTTTCTTGCTAACCTGATTCCTATTTCCTTGCCCAACTTAGATACTATTCTCGGCATGGATTGGTTGTCAAAGAATCGTGCAGAATTCTTGTGCTACGAAAAGATAGTATGCATTCCTACTGAAAGGGAGAATCCTATTTATGTCTACAGTGAGCAAAGGGTTAAAATCTTAAAAAATAATCTCTTTCCTAAAAGCTCGTAAATTTATATCGAAGGCGTGTTCTACTTACCTAGCCTATACAATTGATATCTCAAAAGAGGGGAAGAAAACTATAAATGATGTTCCCATTGTTAATGAATATCCTGATGTTTTTACCTGATGATTTTCCTGGACTTCCTTTGGATAGGCAAGTAGAATTCCGAATTTACCTTATGCCTGGTGCTGCTCCGATTTCAAAGACACCTTATCGTCTTGCACCAGCTGAGATGAAGGAAATGATGATTCAACTGTAGGAATTACTTGACAAGGGCTTTATTCGACCGAGCACCTCTCCTTGGGGTGCTCCATTATTGTTTGTCAAGAAGAAGGACGGATCGATGTGAATGTGTATTTATTATAACGAGCTAAATAAGGTAACTATCAAGAATAAATATCCACTACCTCGTATAGACGACCTGTTTGATCAACTTCAGGGTGTTAGTTATTTCTCAAAGATTGATTTGAGGTCTGGCTATCATCAGTTGAAAGTACACGAGCAGGATGTACCGAAGATTGCTTTCCGTACTCGTTATGGGCATTTCGAATTCCTTGTCATGCCATTTGGTTTGACAAATGCTCCTACTGTATTCATGGATATGATGAATCGGGTATGCCGTCCAATGCTCGATAAAGCTATCATCGTATTCATTGATGATATTCTAATCTATTCCAAGTCTGAAGCTGATCATGCCATTCATAATTGTGAAATATTAGAACTTCTTCGAAAGGAGAAACTATATGCTAAATTCTAAAAATGTGAATTTTGGCCTCGCCAAATTCAATTCCTCGGCCATTTGATTTCTAGTGACGGTATATCAGTAGATCCTACCAAAATTGAAGCCATTCAGAATTGGGAAGTGCCCCATATTGCTTCTGAAATTCGCAGTTTTTTTGGGTCTCATAGGTTATTACCGGAGATTCATTAAAGATTTTTCACATATAGTTGTACCTCTCACAAGTCTTACATGAAAGGAAGCAAAGTTCGAATGGGATGAAGCCCAAGAAAAAGCTTTCTCAACTCTAAAAACTCTTTTAACTCATGCTCCGATCTTATCACTCCCAGAAGGTGATAATGATTTTTCTATGTATAGCGATGCTTCGAGGTTGGGACTCGGTTGTGTGTTTATGCAGCATGATAGAGTAATAGCCTATGCCTCAAGACAACTGAAAGATTATGAAAAGAATTATCCCATCCATGACCTCGAACTTACTGCAGTAGTATTTTCCTTAAAACTTTGGAGGCATCATCTTTTTGGTAGAAAATGCCAATTTTTTACCGACCACAAAAGTCTCAAGTATATATTTAGTCAACAAACTTTAAATATGAGACAACATCGGGCCATGGAGCTGATCAAAGACTATGACTGTGAAATCCTGTATCATCCTGGAAAGGCGAATGTAGTTGCTAATGCACTTAGCAGAAAGGTTTATCATAATAGTGCATGTTATGTTATTACTCACACTACATTAAACTTCATTATTCTTGATGAACTAGAAAAATGGCAAGTAGAGGCCTTAAATCCAGAAAATGTGAAGAAGGAAGGGATGATACATTATGCTGATATTTTACTTGATGATCCACGTGGACTGAAAGTATTTAAGAATTGGCTATGGATTCCAAAGATTGGTGGATTAAGATGGAAGATTTTAGACGAAGCCCATAAATCTAAGTTGTCAATACATCTTGGTACACGTAAAATGTACTATGATGTATGTGATGATTATTGGTGGACTGGATTAAAGAAAGACACTGGAAGACATGTGCAAGAATGTTTAGAATGCTTACAACTCAAAGCGGAACACTAAAAGCCATACGGAAGTCCAGAAGGTATTAATGTCTCCATGTGGAAATGGGAGGATATGTCCATAGATTTCATTACCAAATTGCCAAAGACTATGAGACAGAATGATAGCATTTGGGTAATTGTCGACCGACTCACTAAGAGTGCACATTTTCTTGCCATGCGTGAAACAACTCCAATGGAGAAATACGCACAAATGTACTTGGATGAAATTGTTGCAAGACATGGTGTGCCACTAAAGATTATTTCCGATCTACTCGCTTCACTTCTCATTTTTGAGCAAGTATGCAACGTGAATTGGGATATCAAGTTACTCTCAACACAACTTGTCATCCCCAGACAGATGGTCAGACAGAGAGAACAATCCAAACAATGGAAGATATGCGTTGTGGATGTGTCTTGGAATTTGGTGGTAAATGGGATAAGTACTTACCTCTCGTCGAATTTTCATATAATAACAGGTACCACACTTCAATAAAAATGCCATCATATGAAGCATTATATGGATGCAAATGTCATACTCCATTATGTTGGCGTGATGTAGGACATAAAATCCTTGGAGGCCCTTAAATGATTCATGACACCACTGACAAGATTCAAATTGTACGAGAAAGAATGAAAGAGGACCAGGATCGACAAAAGTCCTATGTAGAAAGGACATTTCAAAATCATCCAGAGAATTGGTAAACAAGCATGCCGCTTGGAATTTCCTAAAAATCTGGCAGGTATTCATGATGTATTTCTTGTGAGTTATCTGTGTAAATGTTTGATCATATATGATGAAACAGTTCAGTTATCCAAGGTGAAATTGGATAATAAATTAAGATATGTAGAAGATCCTGAATAGATTGTAAACGAGAGAACGGTTGATCTACATAATAAAGAAGTGGAGTTGGTGCTTGTCAAGTGGAAACACCATCGAGGCCCAAATTATACTTGGGAAAATAAGAATGAGATAAGAGCGAAATATCCCCCATTTGTTTAAATCGTTGTAGTTTTGGGGATGAAATCCTCAAAAGGAGGAGATATTTAACCCTGTATAATTATCATGTTTTGTAAGCTTCTTGGCTTAAAAATGAATATTATTAAATAATATATGGTTTTGAGTGGTGAGTTCATGTAAGATAGTTCTTATGAGATTTAAAGTAAAACTATGTTTAGAATCAATCGAAAAGTATTGGAAGTGATGGGAAGACTTATGAGATTCTGATAAAAAAGTCAACTATCGAAATTAATGAACGCATAAAATTTAAGTTGGAAATAAGTAAAATTAATGTTACTGAAAGTTGTAAATTATCTTGTTAGAAACGCTTAGGCGAAAACCTCACCGAAATCCGAGTTATAACGAAGAAGTTACGACTTATCAAAGTTTTGCAACAGAACCGACACGACGCAATATGACGTAAAAAGTGAGTTTTCAATAAACTACTTTTTAGATTTAGTGATCTAAATGAAAGTTGTAGTAATCGTTAAACCGAGAGCTTTCATAAAAAGAATGTTCAAATCTGATTTCGTATAAGGAAGTTATGATTTTTCTAAAATTCGGCGTAACAGTGTACAACTCGAAATTCGAATTACAGAACGAGCAATTTTTAGCTAACACAACCTAAACGAGAATCGAAGGTCTCGTCAATAGTAGTTGAAGGGTAAAAAGACAAATGAAAACAGACGTCGGATCAAGAAGTTATGATTTTTAATGGACTTTTTCTGTCCCGCCCTGTTAAAAATATTACATTAAAAATAAAGTCAAAGTATCTGACGGAGTCTAAACGAAAGTTTTAGAGCATGTTCATACCTACGCGTGCATATAAAGAGCGTCGAAAACAAAACTCGTATGCGAAAGTTATAAATTTTTAAAGTTTGAAAAATAAAAACCGGGGGAGTACGCCCAACGTACTAGTGTACACGGTCCGAAATTGGCCACATCAACATATTCCTTCGCATGATGCACACGTGTTTGTAGCTGTGATGCGTCCGAAGTGATCTGTTCCTACGCCCAACATACTCGGTCTACCCCCAACGTAGAGCTTTGCAAGGCAGTACGCCCCGCGAACCAGGAAGTTACGCCCAACGTAATGCCAGGCTTCAGCCACTATAAATAGAAGTGCGAGGCTGCCCAATTTATGTTTAAAAATTTCAAACTTTTACACCCTCTACTTTCTTTCAAGCTATCCTAACACCCCCCGAAGCAAGCCCCAGAGCACCCGAAGACCCGAGAAAATAATCATTTCAGTTGAAACTCTGCCCGCGTAAGGCCCAATTTTCAACAAAAACTACCTGTTTCGTTAAAGAAAGTCATTTTTAGAAACGAAGTGCTGCCCAAATTATCATTTTATCATCCAGTTATTTCACAATGAGTTCAATATAGGGACAACTGTATGTTATATGTTATATATGCAAGGTGCTTTCCTGTGTTATTCTGGTTTTATACCGTTGATCATGTAGAGCATGTCTTGTATCACTTATGGTATTGGCTTTAACCCTTTGCCCATGTAGAGCATCTCTCCTATTATTCTGGTATTGGATTTATGTCTTTGGCCATGTGGAGCATGTCTCGTATCACTTCTGGTATTGGCTTTGTGCCTTTGGCCATGTAGAGCATGACTCGTATCACTTTTGGTATTGGCATAGGGATATGTAGGGCTGAAAGCTTGTATATTCAAGCAAAATGATAATCATAAATTGTATCTTTTCGTGCCACCTGGGTTGAAGTCTTATTGATGTATATCATGTCGAAATTGTTGTATCTCATTGATTGTAATCTTTGAATCAAATCATTGGTTGATATGGAAAGCTTGTCATATGATATACATATGCCTTTGTTGTTCTTTGTCCCTCTCTGTTTCTGTCATATATATATATATATATATATATATATATATATATATATATATATATATGGCATAACGTCATATTGTAACTTTTATTGAACTCAGTAAGCGTCACCTGCTTATCCCTCTCAGTGTTTAACTATTGCAGGTGATAAGCATCCAATATAGACATGTACTATTGGACGATTTCAAATAGTTAATACTATTACTTTTGTACTTAGTGTTCATATATGTATATGAATTATAAATTCATGGGTAGTTATGTAATATATAAAACTTTGTAAAAACCTTAATAGTTGGTTTGTATCGATTCTTGTAGGTATTTAGACCATCAATGTAAAATATGTTTATGAATATGCATGTAACATGTATGGAGTAATATGGTAAAGTTTCGAGAAGGGGTCTCACCATAAGTCAACACTTGAGTCAACAATCCATGTCAACACTTGAGTTTGACCAAACCCTAAAGTCAACATTCGAGTCAACAGTCCATGTTGACCCAACTCGTCGAGTGCATCTATGCGACTCATCGAGTCCCTTTTGGTTTCTCAGAACCCTCATGAAAGTCCAAGTCAACTCGCAGAGTTGACCCGTCAACTCGTCGAGTTACCACACGTTCAGTCGCATCGGGAAAACCCTAGCCGACTCGTCGAGTCAGCTCATTGACTCGGTGAGTCCATTCAGTCTGTATTCTCATTTAGACGTTTGAAGGTAGATCTACCACTCTAAACTCTAGATCTAGTCTCCCAAGGCTCAAATTTCACGTAAAGCTTTGATGTTTACGTTCACGCATGACATATTTGCTCCATAATGCCAATACAAGCTCCAACATGGGTTTAGTGCTCATAGACTTTCCTCTAGCTCCATAAAGCTTCGGTCTTTGGGCTCACAAGATCTCCTAAAATCCTGATATGAGGTTTCAACCTCAAGATATGATCAAGGGACTTAATAACATAAGAAGGATGGGGAAAATCCCAAGAACTCCCCAAACTAAGATCTCATAAGAAAAATGATCAAGATAATATCTTTTTACCTAAAATAGAAGCTATCCACTGAGAACCTCTAGATCCAAACGCCCCTCCTTGCTCCAAGCGTTAATGCTTTCCCCTCCTTCTCTCAAGGTGCACCAAAATGCTCAAGATAGCCTCTCCTTCTCACACAACAAGCTAAAACTCGATTAGGGTTCTTCACAGTACTCAAGGGTGATGAAGGAGGCGGAAATGATAGCTAAAGGCCCTTTAAATAGGATACAAACCCGGAGATTTAGGGTTTCCTCGCACAACACTAACTCGGCGAGTCGGCTCCCTGACTTGTCGAGTTGGTCATTAAACCCACGTGACCAATCCGACTCTACTCGATGAGTCGGGCATACAACTCATCGAGTCACTCATTCAATCCCGAAAATAAATATTTAAATATTATACTGGAGAGTCGGGATGTTACAATTCTCACCCACTAGAATCCTACTTTGCCTTCGAAGTCATGCTCCATAAACAACTCTAGATACTTCTCGCGCATCTCAGACTCCGACTCCCAAGTCCACTCGGATCCCTTTCGATGTTGCCATTGAACCTGGACTAGGGGCACCTCCTTATTCATCAACAATTTTACTTTACGATCCAAAATCGCTATCGGTTTCTCAATGTAATTCAGGCTAGCATCAACCTGAATGTCCTCTAAGGGTACCACTGCCATCTCATCGGCTACACACTTCCTCAACTGAGACACATAGAAGGTGTTGTGAATCTGGCTCAACTCTGCATGTATCTCGAACCAATAAGCTACCTTCCCCACTCTGGCAGACACTCTGAAAGGACATATATATCTGGGACCCACCTTTCTCTGCATCCTGAATCGGATCACCCCTTTCAATGGGGATACCATTAGGAGAACAAAATATCCAACCTGGAACTCAAGCGTGGATCTTCGCCGATCTGTGTA
The DNA here is from genome assembly GCF_051521515.1 of Lactuca serriola. Classification (NCBI taxonomy): domain Eukaryota; kingdom Viridiplantae; phylum Streptophyta; class Magnoliopsida; order Asterales; family Asteraceae; genus Lactuca; species Lactuca serriola. Next base: position 71,497,182 of record NC_136411.1, on the reverse strand, counting down.
ACTCTTCTGGAGACTATGTGTTGTTAGTAACCTCTGCCTGACCTGCTGAATCTGCTCAGTCGTCTTGAGCACTATCTCAGTGCTACCCATCACCCTCTGCCCTACCTCCCCCTCCCCCCAGCAGATGGGAGTACGACACCTCCTCCCGTATAAGAGCTCAAAGGGAGGCGTGCCAATAAAAGAATGATGGTTGTTGTTATATGAAGAATCGGCCAAGGGCAAATAAGTGTCCCAACTTCCTCCGAAGTCCATAACACATGCACGCTGCATGTCCTCAATCATCTGAATCGTCCGCTCGCTCTGTCCAATTGTATGTGGGTGGTATGCAGTGCTGAAGTGCAATCGGGTTCCCAACTCCTCATGGAACTTCTTCTAGAACCTGGAAGTGGAATCGGGTTCCCAACTCCATGTTGAGCCACCACTTCTCTCACATAAACCTCGGCCAACTTCTCCGCGGAAGAGCTCTCACTGATAGTAAGGAAGTGAGCACTCTTCATCAACCGGTCCACAATCACCCATATTGCATCGACACCTTGCCCAGTCCTCGGTAAGTTAGTGATAAAATCCATGGAAATCTGCTCCAACTTCCACTGGGGAATCTCTAGAGGTTGTAACAGGCCATGTGGACGCTGGTGCTCCACCTTAACCCGACGACATGTCAAGCACCTCTCTGTTGGATTAGGTCTATAATCCCATAAGTATTATTGGTATTTACTTGACCCGAGAGTAACATGTTCCATTTGGGTTGCATGGCATCAGAACTTGGATAGACTTTTGTGAGAATAGGATATTTATTATTTATTTATATATTATAAGCTCTAATATATTAATATGAAATCGTATTATTTAATTACTATTGATCAAGAATTAATTTTGTGATCAAAACAGACTAACTAAATAAGTGGGGATTGATTTGGTAAATCATTCATTCTTATAATGTGGGCTTATGATCCATAGTTCCTCATGTTGGGAAAAACCTATGCGGTGAACCATGGATAGTCCATGGACCATGAGGAATATGAAAAGTCATGAGTTACATGGTGTAACCCTAATGTGCACACTATATAAGAAGCCTCTAGCTCAAGTAATGGGGACTAGTGATAGACACTTGAGGGCTAGCCGATTTTGATTGTAAATAATATTCTCTTAAGTTATTCCTATTGTTGGTGGTGTTGTGTGAACTATTTGAGGTGCAACACTTGGGGCACTAAGCTCTTTAAGGTCCAAGGAATCAAGCAACAACAAAAGGTATGTCATTCAACTATATTTTATATTGTATATACTCCATAATGTGCCAGTTAGGATGATACCTTGGAAAATTGATATTTGCATGTATAATAGAGAAAACATAGATCCATGGTATATTGGGTTGCATGTACATCATAGGAGTGCTAGAATGCTTAAAACCCAACAATGGTATTAGAGCCTAGGCTTGTTTTCTATTATACATGATGCTACTTGCATGGAAATGCTTTAAAAATCGATTTTCTTCTGTTCTGGACACCAGAATCGCCGAGTCCAAGCATAAACTCATCCAACTCACCGAGTTGGTTGATACGCTCGACGAGTTGGAGCCCCTGACAGCAGATTTTCGATGTTTTTGGCTAGAATTGGACTAGGATCATTACGCTAAGCTGTTTTTGAGCTTATAAACCTATTTTGGATGCGGTAATGATCATGCTAATCTAATTTAAAAGATAATTGTCAAAGTTTCATGTTTTGTATTAGTTTATATGGTTAGGCTAATTACACGAAATTTGTTTGATATGAATTGTCTTGTTCCTATGAGTTTAATTTAGATCATAGACAAATTGATTGTTTTTGTATGTTACAATTTTCATCTAAATGTTTTTTGTTGAATTCCATAACTTGCCCTCATATTATGGAAAATGGAAAGTTTTTCTTTAAAAGTGTCATTAAACTCATAGGTTATAGAAAAATGAAGAGTCCTTTTTCATAAATGGTTTTATGAACTCCATAACATGTCCTCAAGTTATGGATTTTCAAGAGTCTTTTCATTAAATCCTATATAAAACTCATAAGTTATGGATTCCAAAAGTTGTTGAATAGTTCAAAACTTGCCCTCAAGTTTTGGAATTTGTAAATGTAAAAGTCTAACTTTTGAAACATTTAATTCCAAACCCTGGAAATTTTAAAAGTTTAAAATTCAACCCTTATACTATTATAATTAATATATATATATATATATATATATATATATATATATATTAATTATAATATAAAATTCAGTCTTACCGTTAGTAGGCCTCATTCACGAAGTCGGTCTATAAGGGGGGGGGGGGGTAACAGGTTACTGCCTATAAAATGGCAGTTTAATGGGTGTCCATTCTCAGCCACCACTTCCTTGACTGGTGGAGGGTCGCTAGCCGAACAGGTAGGATATGACTCAAATTCTCCTTTCATTAAAAGTATAGTGATAAATATTAAGTAAATAAACACTTATAAATTCCTAAATCTTAGTTACTTAGGAAAATGTGAATATGGTGCTAACCCATGAAATTGCACTTTGCACCTTGTCAAGCCGTTAGTGGAGTGTGTGTGGTTAACCGACAAACTAATCTGGACTAATAGTGTGTGGGCAAGGATAACTTGATGTTAATCGTAGATCAACAGAGCATGTGTGGTTAACTGACACATTGATAAGGTGGTTGTAACATTTGGTGTACTAAGTTAATTTGCATGGTTATTCACACCTTGTTTATGATCCTCGGCATCCCAGTCACAAACGTGAAGGGCACAGTCGAGATTTAAACATGCCATTGAATTGTTTCAATGAATCTCAAAGGATCTAGGAATTTCAATTCACTTAAAACCTAAAATTCTTTTTCGTTTTTCGTGATGCAAATTGGTAAATCGTCATTTACCTACCTTCATATATTTTTCAGTTTGGATTATGGCATCCCTCATCCAAATTGTCAAATATTGTGATGGGTCCTATCCTTAATATTTCATTTGGGTGTTATATTTTGGATTTAAAATCAACTAAACGTGAATTTCTCCTATTGTAGATGTCTAGTTGAGACAACTATGGTCTTCCTAAATCCTTTGGAACAAGCTTTCCTCTTAATGATAATGTCTCGCGGTTGCATCATGGGAGTCATACTTCAATTCCTCCACCCCCTCCAATAATTCTCCCTAACCCACAAGTTCTAGGTCACTCAAAGCCTTATTGGCAGGAAAGAAAGTGTGTGTATGCTCACGTCTAGGAGATGAAATTACATATTGACAAGCTAGTAGAGTTAGGTGTCGTGTTCCCAAGGAAGTTGGCTATTGATTGGGTTCTTCAATCACTTTCTGAGTCATATAGTGAGTTCATTAACGTCTATTATGTGACAAACCACGACATGACCCGTATTGATCTTGCCTATTTGCTTGTTGCTGCTAAATCAGAAATGCTTTGGCACACTGGAAAAACAAAGTTGATTGGAAGATCTACTCCCTAAACTTCCATGGACATTGACAATGGCAACATTGGAAGTCCTGAAAATCCTTCTCTTCCCAATGGAAAGGGATCGACCATAGTCAACCCGATTGACCAAATGGTAAAGAGAAGGGCTAAGTCTGAAATTGTCCCATGTGCCATTCCCAAAGAGTCAATATGTTTCTGTTGCCAAGAGAAGAGGCATTGGTTGCGAAGCTGCCATATTAACCTGAAAGACCACAAGGATGGTAAAGTCAAATCTTGAATCTGCTTCAAGTAAGTCTATTGTCTAACTCTATTAAGCTCTTATTTGGAGATTCTTAATACATGATGTGACTAGGTCGTATCTTGATGTTTTGAATCGAAGAATAGAGAGGAAGCTTAAAAGTAAGAGCATGCTGAGTCTGATCACGAAGAAATGGATTACGATCACATGATTCGATGATCAGATTCTTGACTTGCTGCTTAAGAGTTATGATAGATTGCTTAGGAATAAATAATAACATTTTTTCACTTGTATTTGCATTGTAAGGATAAGTTTTCCGCAATTTTTACAAATATAGAATTTTTTTGAAATTTATCTTATTTTAAAATTTCATTACAATGGCATTTGTAAAAAATTGGTGCTTATATGTTTCCATTGATAGCAATTCTGGAAATATGAATTTGATTCTTTCGTTTGTGGTAGTGTCTAGTATTTACCAAATAAGGAAACATTATCATCACCCAAGTTTCAATTGGACAGAAACTTGGAATCATACAAGTTGTACTGTATAATGAATGAGAATTTTCATCTTTGGTAAATTAAGACTAATTCTTTGTTCACATGTATACGTGAGTCAAGTGAAGGATTAGAGGATCAGGTATACTAGGTGTGCACTGGTCAAGATCCACCAGAAAGATCAATAAGACTATTCGTCATGATTTACTAAAGTTTAGTAAACATGGTTATGCTTACAAGTTTAAGTATAATTTTGAAACTTTGGTAAAAGGTTCTTTGTATGGAAGAGCGAATGAGAAGAATCAAATTAGGCAGAAAGATAAAATTTTCTCCAATCTGAAGTGATGGGAGAGTACTTTCATTTCACTTTTTATGACCATATTAATGATTATGAAAAAAACCACGTCACAATTGATCCTCTAAGGATATCTTAGTGCATTTGTATGGCTAAGAAGATGAATCGTGAATTGTTGAAATGGTTAAATCAAGAAGATGAGTCATACTTCATTCCAAAACAAATCTTAGAGTCATACTCCAAGATTGTGCCTTGAGTGGCATTAAATTAAGAAAGGTTTAAAACACTTATCAAATGTAGAGTAAAAGTTTTATACGCTTGTACATTTGAAATTAGTAAGTTGTGATGTTTTGGATAAAACAAAGACCATCGAAGGCCAATTGTGTGAAGTGTTTGTCTTGGTAAGAATCCACACTAACTCTTGAATATTTGAGTCAAGGAATGGTTCATGACAAGAGAATCTTATATGTCAAGAGGTCAGTGGGAGTCTTAAAGATCTTGAAAGTTTCAAAAAACTAATCAAGAGTAAACCTATTCTAAAACACCAGCACATGACTTGAGGTTACTAACCTATCGTGTTGACATATTCTTGTTTCTGTGCCCATTCCAGTTAAAGTTGACTATGAATATGAGTTCTGAGAGTTCTCAATTGGTTTCATAACAACCTGAAAGCAATGGTAGGCCCTTGTGATGCCAGATGGCAAGAAATTAAGAATGAACAAGTTCAGTCCATATGACTTTGGATTTGTCACTAACCTTATCTTGTGATTATGATTATGGAAAATTCACATGGATAGGAACACATACATCATAAAATCTAAGTGTCATAAGGTTTCTCTCCAATTCCTGAAAATGATTGTGAGGAAACGCTTTCACTAAGTAGATTTTAAGGAGATAGAAATTGTGATATTTGCATTCTGAAATTCAATTATGATTACAACATCCCTCTTCATAATTCAAATTGTGAGAAATGGAAAAGGTCTAAACATTTCAGACTTATGGCTATAAATTCTAAAATTGTTTAGACACACATGGAAGCCGTCTAAGGAAAGGTGGATGATTTTGAGAAGCCTAGATAAAGTCTTATCAAAGCATCTCGTGTTACAAATCTGAACATTGGTAATGAAAGTCAATAAGTATTGACTTCTAGAAGTCCAACTAATTTTTGAATACATGTTAAAGCTAGTGGGCGCATGAGTATCATGCAAGTAAGTTAATAATTATTATGCTAGTGGGAGCATAATTATTATGGTAAGTGTTGCAAGTTAGCAATGTTAATTATAGAGAATAAAAGTTTCAATTCGCAAAGTTGCAGGGTTTGAAAGTGTTGTTTTGCTATAATTAAGGGAGAGGAAATCACACTTCATTTCAAATCTAAAAGTTTAGATTGAGAGTTTAACCAAATTTAGTTAAATATATATGAATGTTATGTTGGAATGGTTCAACATAAGGAAATTCTATATATGGAAATGTTAATTGTGCTCTCAAAATTTGATTATGATTACGAAATCCTTTTTCATAATTAGAATTATGAGAACATGGAAAATAAAAAATTTATAGCAAAAGACTGATTAAGTATCGTGTCTTTATGTGTATCCCATATACTTCGGGTATAGGATCGATTGCATATGATATAATATTCTCATGTTCTAAATTTTTCCAAATGCCTAGGGCATTAAGAAGGAAAAAGGAATAGAACCGGATATGACCAAAATGGTTAAACAACTGTTAAGGACAATCTAAGGTTCGCCAAAGATTTGTTGCTTAAAGGACAGTTGGAAGTATAGTAATGGATGAACCATATTGACATTATTATGAATAGACTGGACTGTATTAATAATGAGTTGTCGTATGGAAAATATGGAATGTTTCATATTAGGAGTTGAAGAATAGATGAGAGAGTTAGAAACTTTACGCGAGAGGACGTTCAAAGGAATGTACTTTAAATTTGAGACTTCATTTCCATGGAATTGTCTTGTAACAATCTCGAAAGGAATAATTTTGTAATATCATTGGTCAAGTCTTTGTGACTTTTGGCGACTAGACATTACAAAAGAATCATTGCATGATAGTTTAGAATCTAACACATTTTGGCAGTGACAAGAATTTGGAATTCTTACACTCTCAATAAGGATTTGGAATTTTGAAATGAGCATCATTGAAATATTTTTCAATTGATCTATTTCACAAATTAAGGACCATAGACAAACATAGTGTGCATGCTTGGTGCATGGCATAACTATTGTTTAGACAAACATAGTGTGCATGCTTGGAGCATGGCATAACTAGTGTATTAATTCAAGTTTTAAGTTGATTATTCGAAACATTATACAATGAAGAATGAGTAATCACTATGACTCAAAAGTGATTAGGGCCATATAGGATTAGTATTATTCTTGTGTTTCACTTTACATGTTTTGACTTCCCAAATAACTAGGTTATTCAAACCATCCACAGTCGATCATACTTTGGAAGTAGGTATTGAGGCACGATTGTCAAGAATGGGTCTGTAGTTTGTTTAGGACAATGTGGCTGTAGTATTCATGAGTACCCCTGGAATAAGATTCGTGTATTGGATTCAACCCATGCTAATTTGAATCACTTCATGGATTTTATCACGAGTGATCATGAGACGATATTATCTTATATTCTCTAAATGGAGACGTGTGAGTTGTAGTTGCGAGTCGGTTGCACATTGACATATGTAAATGCACCAGTAACTTGGATGTGATAAAACATATCGTTGTGTGTAATTTGAAGAGTAAGTACAAGCGAGCATTTGGGTTGAATTTTATCCCTTCCTTTTACCGCATGTGGGCCCCTCGATGATTTAATGATGACACTCCTAAGTGCTTGGACAAGCCTGTACTGATTTGATTTGTTCAATTAGTCGATCGTCATATTTCAGAAATCGGGAAACAATAGATGGACAGAGAGAATGACTATAATCCATGTCTCATTCCCAATGATATCCACAATGGAGGAATATATGATCCCTTATCTAATAGACACATCGTTTACTAGATCAGAGTTCGATAGTGGCTTTCAAGAGCTACGATTGCAAGTCGGGTTGGAGTCATGCTTGCAATAATAGTTATTAGATTTATCCAAGTGGGAGACTATTGGATTAGGTGTACAAGCCCATAACTATTATTGGTATGTACTTGAACCGAGAGTAGCATGGGCCATTTGGGTTGCATGGCATCAGAACAATTTGGATAGACTTTATTGAGAAGAGGATATTTATGATTTATTTATATATTATAAGTTCTAATATATTAATATAAAATCATATTATTTAATTAGTATTGATCAAGAATTAGTTTGGAATTAATTTTGTGATCAAAAGAGACTTATTAAATAAATGAGGATTTATTTGGCAAATCATTCATTCTTATAAAGTGGGCTTATGATCCATAGCTCTTCATGTTGGGCTAAACCCATGTGGTGACCCATGGATACCCCATGGAGGTTAAAACCCATGGATCATGAGGAATATGAAAAGTCATGAGTTACATGGTGTAACCCTAATGTGCACAATATATAAGAAGCCACTAGCTCAAGAAATTGGCACTCGTGATAGACACTTGAGGGCTAGCCGATTTTGAGTGTAAATAATCTTCTCTCAAGTTATTCCCATTGTTGGTGGTGTTGTGTGAAACATTTGAGGTGCAACACTTGGGGCAATAAGCTCTTTAAGGTCCAAGGAATCAAGCTACACCAAAAGGTATATCATTCAACTACATTTTATATTGCATATACTCCATAATGCCCTAGTAGGATGATACCTTGGAAAATTGATATTTGCATGTATAATAGGGAAAACATAGATCCAAGGTATATTGGATTGCATGTACACCATAGGAGTGTTAGAATGCTTAAAACCCAACAGTGGTATCAGAGCCTAGGTTTGTTTTCTATTATACTAGATGCTACTTGCTTGGAAATGCTTTAAAAATTGATTTTCTAGCTGTTCTGGACAGTGGACTCGCCGAGTCCAAGAACAAACTCATCCAACTTGCCGAATTCGTTCATACACTTGTCGAGTTAGAGCCCTTGACAGTAGATTTTCGAAGTTTTTTGCTAGAATTGGACTAGGATCATTACCCTAAGTTGTTTTTGAACTTATAAACCTGTTTTGGTTATGGTAATGATCATGCTAATCCAATTTAAAAGATAATTGTTAAAGTTTCATGTTTTGTATTAGTTTATATGGTAAGGCTAATCACATGAAATTTGTTTGTTATGAATTGTCTTGTTCTTATGAGTTTAATTTAGATCATAGACAAATTGATTGTTTTTGTATGTTACAATTTTGATCTAAATGTTTTTTGACGAATTCCATAACTTGTCGTCAAGTTATGGAAAATGGAAAGTTTTTCTTTAAAAGTTTTATTAAACTCATAAGTTATAGAAGAATTAAGAGTCGTTTTCATAAATGGTTTTATGAATTCCATAACTTGTCCTCAAGTTATGGATTTTCAAGAGTCTTTTCATTAAATCTTATATTAAACTCATAAGTTATGGATTCCAAAAGTTTTTGAATAGTTCAAAACTTGCCCTCAAGTTTCAGAATTTGTAAATGTAAAAGTCTAACATTTGAAACATTTTATTCCAGACCCTAAAATTTTAAAAGTTTAAAATTCAACCCTTATACTATTATAATATTATAGGTTTAATATTTATATATATGTACAAGAATAAAGTCAGCCTTACCGTTAGTAGGCCTCATTCCCGAAGTCGGTCTATAAGTCGTGGGGGGGGGGGGGGGTATAAGGTTATTGCCTATAAAATGCCAGTTTAATGGGTGTCCACTGTCACCCACCACTTCCTTGACTGGTGGAGGGTCGTTAGCCGAACGGGTAGGATAGGACACAAATTCTCCCTTCATTAAAAGTCTAATGATAAATATTATGTAACTAAACACTTATAAATTCCCAAATCTTAGTTACTTAGGAAAATGTGAATATGGTGCTAACCCATGAAGTTGCACTTTGCACCTTGTCAAGCCGTTACCGGAGCGTGTGTGGTTAATCGACACACTAATCTTGACTGATATTGTGTAGCAAAGGGTAAATTGATGTTAATCATAGATCAATGGAGCATGTGTGGTTAATCGGCACATTGATTAGGTGGTTGTAACGTTGGGTGTACCAAGTTAATTTGCATGGTTATTCACACATTGTTTGTGATCCTCGGCATCCCAGTCACAAACGTGAAGGGCACAATCAAGATTTAAACATGACATTGAGTTGTTTCAATGAATCTCAAAGGATCTAGGAATTTCAATTCACTTAAAACCTAAATTTCTTTTTTGTTTTTCGTGATGAAATCGGTAAATCGTCATTTACCTACCTTCAGATATTTTGCAGTTTGGATTACAACATCCCTCTTCCAAATTGTAAAATATTGTGTTGGGTCCTATCCTTAATATTTCATTTGGGTGTTATATTAAGGACGTAAAATCAACTAAACTTGAATTTCTCCCATTGTAGATGCCTAGTTCAGACAACTATGGTCTTTCAAAATCCTTTGGAACAAGCTTTCCTCTTGAAGATAATGTCCCCTGGTTGGATCGTGAGAGTCATACTTCAATTCCTCCACCTCCTCCAATAATTCTCCTAAACCCACAAGTTCTAGGTCACTCAAAGCCTTATGGGCAGGAAAGAAAGACTATATGTGCTCACGTCTTGGAGATTAAATTGCATTGACAAGCTGGGAGAGTTAGGTGTCGTGCTCCCAAGGAAGTTGGCTATTGACTAGGTTTTTTAATCAGTTTGTGAGTCATATAGTGAGTTCATTAAGGACTACTAAGTGACAGACCATGACATGACCCGTATTGATCTTGCCTAGCAACTCCTAGAGCTGTGAGGATAACTCCTGCATCTTTGGTGGCACAAGGCGATAAGGTGCCTTGGAAATAGGCGCCGCACCCGAAACTAAATCAATCCGAAACTCCACCTGCCTCTCCGGAGGCACTCCCGGAAACTCTTCAGGAAAAACATCCAGAAAATCACACACTGTCGGAACCTCGGAGATAGAACTCGGCCTCCCTGTAGTAACCCGAGTATCCATCATCTACGCCAAAACCCCATGCAACCATGTTGTACCCTCTGTCTCGCTCTGCAGCAGAGCAGGAAGCTGACCCAGATTTGGTACCCTCGCCATATACCATAAGCACTCCCCCACTAGGGTCTTGTATAGTTACCATCTGACGCTCACAGTCGATCATAGCTCCAAACCGACTCAATCGGTCCATGCCCACAATGACACAAACATCACCCATCGTGATAGGATCCAGTTCTATCGAGAACTATACACCATAATTCTATAGTACACATCCTCGGAATACATCAGTAGCGAAAAAAGCATGCTCATCTGCTAGAGAAACCTGGAGAGGTCGACTCAACGCCTCACGTCGGATACTGATGTGACGACTAAAAGCTAAAGACACAAAGGATCGTCTCGCACCCGAGTCAAATAACACCAAATCAGGTACAGAAATCACAAGAAAAGTACCTATAAATAGAAAAAAAATAAGCACAACAAATCTCAAAATAATACAAATAAGGAAATGCATACCAGCCACGACATCGGGTGCTGCGTGGAACTCTTCCGCTGTCAGCTGAAAAGCTCTCCCAAGAGCCCTCGAAACCTCAACCTTCATCGGATGACTATCAGTAGCACGCGAAGCAAAGGTGCAGAACCATGATTTGTTCCTGAATGAATTGAAGGAACTCGGCCTTCCGATGGCCGGTCTCGTTGCAGTGAAAGGAAACTGCAAACCTCTTGGGGCAATCCTTTGCCATGTGCCCCTCTTTGCCACATTTGTAGCAAATTCATGCCCGACATGATCCCTCGTGACTCTTGCTGCACTTATCACAAGTGCGGCCCTTCTGGACCCTAGCTCTCGCATTTGAGGGCTTAGGCCGCTTCGTCGTCGGCTGCGACTGCACTGGTCTCCGGTCCCTCCCCTGGGACCCTCCCTCTTCCCTGGCCTACAATCAAGCTAGATCTCCATCCGTTTGGCATTAGGCTGAAACTCATCCAATGTCCTGTATGACGAGTTCACCACGAACTCCCGTATATCTCTCCTCAGTATGCTCAAATATCGGTGCACATGTGCTTGTTCGGTAGACGCGTGCTCAGGGCAAAACAATGCCCTCTCATGGAACATCCTCGAAACCTCAGTCACAGTTTCTGTCTTCTGCTTGAGAGACAGAAACCCTTAGGGCAGCCATTCCCTCTCCACCTGGGGAACATACTCGTCTCGAATCAACTGAGTGAACCTTTCCCACATCACTACACGAGTAAAACTGGTTGTCACACACTTCCACTAGTCCTTCGCTCCCAAGCGAAGCTGGTTCAGCAAAAACCGAACTCTCAAATGCTCTGGGCACGAGCACGTGTAGAAGAATCCCTCAATATCAGAGATCCACCTCATAGCAACAATTAGATCATGTGTCCCATCAAAGTTTGGTGGCTTCATGTTACCGAACTCCTGAAACAACAACGAGTCACCTCACTGTGGCCTGGTAGCGGCGATAGCTGTGGTGGCTGCAGCAGCAGGGGCCTCAGTAACAACGGCATACCGCTCATCAAAAGTCTCGATCATGGTGGTCTTAATAGACCCAAACATCTACGGTATCGCCTCTCGAATAGCAGCGGCCACCTCCTCATGTACGATCCTGCGAATCTCCTCGTCACTAATCCCACTACTCTAGGGTTGTGGCACGTACCCACCATGATGCCTCTGAAACATAACACAAAAATCATCAGAGACTCTCTCAAGCATACTCATACTCGATTTCCGCCCCTACATGTTTCTTAGTACCCTAAGGATTCTTACTTGGGCTGCATAGAGATCCGATGCTTTCAGTACTACGGGCTCAATACTACCTTCCACACCAGCCTATAGTCACCCCAAGTCCTCGTCCTAGGACCCTAATTCACAAGTACTCTATATCTCATGGATATTAGGCTACTCTGTTAGTAGACTCCTCATATACTAATGTAGATAACTCTCCTAGATAAACCCCCGACTCAGAACTCTTTCTAAGTGATTCCTGCTAGATACTCCTGCTCAGCACATACTCAAGGCAATAATAGATAGCATCAACTCCTAGGCTAAGGCATCACAAATCTGGTAACTCTATCCCTAAATATGAAATACCTAGCCTATCCTTTAGCATGCATCCCTAACATCTCATAAATATCTCCAACACAAATAAGTAAGGGTATTTTGGGAAATCATCGTTCGGGCTTTGGCTGATTGTACACACTATCCCATCTCTTTTTCCCTTAAACTCTTTCTCCTTTTTAGAAAAATCATTTCTTTTGAAAATGTTTCTGAAATCCTCAGTTTGAGTCCAGACACACCCGAAGGTATATCCGAATCCCTCAAACCAAGGCTCTGATACCAACTTGTAGCACCGTAAATTTTCAAACAAACTTTTCATTTTAAAAATCATGTAATTCTCATAACATAGTTCACAAAAGCCTCAAATAATAATGTTTTCAAAACACATATTCAGAAAATGTTTTAAACACAATCCAAAATCCTCAAATTGTAACTCCGCCTTGTGTGTACAATCAAGCCAGCACCTTCCTGTAATCCTGAGAAGTACCTGAAACACATAACACAAGACATGGTAAGCATGAAGCTTAGTCAGTTCCCCAAAATACTACACATAGCTCATTAGCCTCTCATGGCTATACTCAGATAAGACCCTCCGGTTAATGTGTCTCAGTGGAACCCTCCGGTCCCACAACTTGGATGGACCCTCCGGTCCTAACTCAGTAAGCTCAGAATAATACACAACATAAACACAAAGACATAATCCATGATATCACAATACTTAATATGAGCACATAAGACCCTTCGGTCACACAAATGTTACCACTCTAGGTAAGTATAGTGAGAAGACTCACCTTATAAGCAAGCGAGGAAACAAGGTTTTGGTGCTCATAGACTTGCCTCTAGCTCCATAAAGCTTGGATCTTTGGGCTCACAAGACCTCCTACAATCCAGATATGAGAAGGATGGGGACTCAACAACATAAGAAGGATGGGGAAAATCCCTAGAACTCCCCCAAACTAAGATCTCTCAAGAAAAATGATCAAGATAGCATCTTTTTACCTCAAATAGAAGCAATCCACTGAGAACCTCTAGATCCAAACATCCCTCCTTGCTACAAGCATTAATGCTTTCCCCTTCTTCTCTCAAGGTGCACCAAAATGCTCAAGATAGCCTCTCCTTCTCACACAACAAGTTAAAACTCGATTAGGGTTCTTCACGGTACTCAAGGGTGATGAGGGAGGTGGAAATGAGCGCTTAAGGCCCTTTAAATAGAACACCAACTCGACAAGTCGGCTCTCTGACTCGTTGATTTAGTCATTAAATCCACGTGACCAATCCGAATCTACTCGACGAGTTGGGCATACAACTCGTCGAGTCACTCATTCAATCCCAAAAATAAATGTATAAATATTATACTATAGAGTCGGGATGCTGCACCTTGAAGCTTTGCAAAGAGTCTGATTTCTTCTCTCAATGATATTGTTATGCTGAGGAGTGTAAGGATCAGAGAAGTTGTGAGCAACTCCATTTTCTATCAAGAATTCTTCAAACACTTGGTTTTTGAATTCTGAACCGTTATCGCTGCGAACATTCTGAACGGGCTTTCTCATTTAAAGCTTGATTAGCTTGATGAAATCCTTTAGCTTTGAAGCTACATCTAATTTCTGTCAAAGAAAGTAAACCAAAGTAAATCTAGAAAAATCGTCAACAATAATTAGAATATACTTATTACCACCAACGCTCTCCATGGCTGATGGGCCACAAAAATCAATGTGTAGCAATTCTAGAGGATCGATTACTTTGGTATTTATAATAGCCAGGGGACTTTTATGAGTTTTATGACTTTGATTTCTCAAACTTAAGAAGAGGCGAGAGCCTAGCACCAGATCACCTCGTACAAGATCGCCTAGCACCAGTTTTTTGATTTCCTTGAAATTAAGATGCGAGAGCCTTCGGTGCCAGAGCCAACTATCATCTGAACATACTTTCGTAAGAAGCCAAATGGCAGGCTTCCCTTTGATAGGATTTAGATTTAAAGGATACATCTCACATTTTCTCTTGGATTTCAGAAGCACTGCCTTGGATTTCTTCTCAATAATTTTAGATCCCTCATCATCAAATGAAACTTTTTGACCGGTACCTACAAGCAATTAAGACACACTAATCTGGTTTTTTTGCAGACCTTCCACATAAGCTACCTTCCGAATGGAGAATTCGCCATTCATAATCATGATGTAGCATTTTGTTTGTCCAATCGAATTATTTCCAAACTTTACACGTCCCCCATCCTTTAGAGATCAGAATTTCCTCAACTCTTCTCTCCTACCAGTCATTTTACGCGAACAACCACTATCAATAAACCATTCGGAGTAATAACGTTCGTCAAAAATCACCTACAAAATTCAAAGAGATTTAGGAACCCAAAGTTGTTTAGGTCTTCATGAGGTTTTCTTAAGAACAATAAAAGTTATAGCTTCATCAACGAAATAAGATCTCTTTATGAAAGTAGAATTCTCTCCTTTCGTGATTTTGAAAACAATAATTCTATTATCTTTAAGATTCTTTTCCTTAAAAGGAATTTGTCTTTGTTTAGATTATATATGTTGCCTGGCTACCTTTTTCATAAAGTTCATTTCCTCCTTTTTCGAATTTGCCTCAGATTCCTTGAAGGAAATTTCAGGTTCCGTAACAACTTTTCCTTTGCACTTAACATCTTTTGATGTATTGACAAATTTTGAAACATTTGTTTTTGGAGAAAAAATGGGTTTTATATTTTCCAAATGTTTCGCTTGTTTTGAAAAAGATGGTTTTGGTGAAACTTTGGATTTAGAAACCTGTGTTGTTGAAGACTGTGGCTTTGAAACTGATTTAACTTTCAGTTTCGGAATAGGTGAAGAATTTGTGTTTTGAGTTGAAGACCTTTCTGAATGAACAAAATTTTGATTTGAGTTCTTGTTCTTCCAGAAACATTTTCTTTCTAGCAGATTCTTCCTATATATAACATTTAATTGTCGTTTCTTAGCAGTAAATTCCTCAGGTGACTTATGAATGTTAGCTCTAGGTTTCTCCTTTCGAATTGGCTCATATCTTTCTTTAGAGGATGCTTCACTCGGGACATCCATCGTGCCACTTGGTCCAGCCTGATCGTAATGAAGGTCAGCACGATTCAGAGGTTCCGAAACGTATTTTCCCTTCGTTTTCCATGTGGTCATTTCGGAAAGTCCTTTTGTTTCATCAACATTGTCTATCAGTCTAGAGTAGAAGTATTCGTCGCAACCATCAACATTATCATAATTAACAATGACGTTAGTTCTGATGTATCAATTTTGTCCAGTCCAATTTTTATGAAAACCTGATTGGGGATAGTTTGTACTTTCGGAAATACTGTAGCTTTTGCTTTTAAAACATCCGGATCTTTATTTTCAATGACACGAATAAATTCAATGGAAGTTTCCAAAATCAACTTTTTCTTTGGTTCAGTCCATTTTGTACAAAAGCCAAACAATCAATCTCAATCTCACTCATGTCACTTTTGTTAAATTCAGAAATGTTTCAGCCTCAAAAGTATTTTCTCAATTCAGTTTAGTGCATAAAGAGTCAAATGTTTGCACAATATTAGATTTAATCAGTTCTTTGTCCTTATCATCCAACATTTGTTTTATCATGCTTTTATGTTCTTTGTATAAAATATAGGCTTCAATTTTTCAAGACCAATTATGTATGAGTCTGAAACATCATTAGAAGACATAATCAAGATGCAGTTGAGTGATCTTGAAATATAAACTTTTGCAATTAAACAGAAAATGTTTCTTTGTTTCAAAAGAGCTAAGTTGTCTATCCTAAGATAAATTACATCATCTCTTGACCTAGTTAGCTCTAACTCCAACTTCCCTATCACAATCCTTCTTTCTTCACTTTTATTTGTTACCCTGCTGATTTGATCACTTAAGTTTAAATTGCTTAGACGAGTTCTCTTTAAACTATTATTTAAATTAGAGACATTGTAATTTAAATCATCTAACTCAGACTCGTAACGAGTAACATGAATATTAAGAGATAAGAGAATAGAGTGTACCTTAGTAATGACTTTCTCACATTCTTTCACCTGTTCCGTAATAGGTTTCACTGCGAAACAACTTTCAAAGGTTCGCCCACCATCAGTCGTGTATCCCCTCTGTTCCGAGACACCATTTTGAACCATCAGACATGTTACTTCATACTCCTTGGCTTCATACTTAGCAATAAAACATCCATCATGCATAGGTTTCCTAACTTCCCCATCTTCTGAATTAGTGAACCACACTTCAACATCTCCAAATTCATCAACATCTTCCTGCACAATTAAAGCAGGTTTTGCATTCTCAACACTCTTTTTCTTCCTAAGCTCTTCTATCTTTTGAAGATAGTAAGCTTCATCCTTCTCTTCTTCCTCTTCTCACTCATCCTTCTCAGCATACACTCTTTGGAAAAATGGTTTTTTCCATGGCAGTAGTTGCAGTCGTACCCTGAATCTCCTAACAGCTTCTTTTCTTTCTTATCTTCTTCCTTTTGAGAGTTCCTGAAGCACTCATCTTTTGACTTTTCAGAACCGAAGCTTCTAACCCTATTTCTGTTTTTGAATTGACCAAAGTTCTTTTTAATGAACTTTTTGGGATTTAATACCATCAATGCATATTCTTCCTTGGTAAGTTCACAATCTGAGAAGTCAGATTCCGAATCTTCTTCAACAACCTTTTTGCCCTTTGCAACCAGGGCTAACGAACCCATACTGGAGACAAGCTTAACATACTTCATCACTTCATCTTCGAGGGATCTTAGAATTCCCATCAGGTTCGCCAAAGTATAACTCTTAAACTGTTCTTGAATTTTTACGATTAAGCTACTGCTTTCCATACTGATCACAACCCGTTCATGAACATGACTTTTTGCTCTATCGTTTCATGCTTGATCTTGGGTTTTAACATCCTGCTCAAGATATGATTAAAACGATTAAATGTTTGATCAAGTTTCTCTTTTGGATTTTGTACAAAGGCACCAAAATATGGTAAAAGTAAAGTTTGTAAAGAATGTTCCAGATCTGCGTTGCTTGAGTAGAGTTCCTTTAAGCTATCCCAAATTTCCTTGGCCGTATCACATGCAATCACCAGACGAAATGTATCTGGTGGAAGAGCGGATCTGATTATACTCATTGCGTTTACGTTGCTTAACAACTTGTCTTTCTCATCTTGAGGAGTATCTTTATGATTGACCAGAATACCTTTGTAGTCAGCTTGAGTTTTAACAATCTTCCTCGTAGCCGTGTGAGAAAAAGTTTGCAGTGTCATGGCCTATCATATGGTTGATCCATGTTCTTCAAGACGCTAAACATAGTCTCTAAAGTGTAAGGACCCTAATTCATAGTCCTATGGGAAGAGGATAGGGATCCCGGTAGTAGATCCGATACTACAAGAAAGATTGAAAGAAAGAGTGTGTGGATCTTCGTGTTGCATAATGTTGAATCCCAAAAACCTATCTAGAATCAGATGTGTAAAAACTAAAGATCGAGTTTAGGGCTTAACAAGAAACCATATCTAACGACTTCAATCGATAAGAACAATGAAGACAACACGAACGGATCTTACAAAAACTCGAAACCCTAATAAGCTTGACATAAGATATGCGTATGTATTACACAATCTCCTGCTCTGATACCAATTTTTGAAACAATAAATTATATATCTCTAGATTCTAAATAGAATAATTGAATCAAACAGTAAGAACAATGATTGAAAGTGTGCCAAATGCTTAATATATTCAAAGCTTTAGAAAAGTTCGATGAGAACTTCTCTGTCATACCTAAGTGAGTTATATAATCAATTACAATCGTTAACCCTAAACAGATGCATGCATGCATCTTATGTAGTCTAACCCTAGCACCATAAATACGGATGGACAGGCCTAACCCGTTAATTAGATAAGACTATTAAGAACAAAACAATTGACACAACACATTATGACCCACCAGTTTCCAACTTTATCCACTAGGACTCCTCCACAAGGAAAAATGTATAATCATAAGTCCATTAAGTTATTAGTGTGGTCAAAACTTGAGCATAGACACTAGGTGACTCCAGACATGTCTCTTCTTTCAATCACCAGAAGCTTAGAGACATTAAAACGACCATAATAAGCTCTAGAATTCCTCAAAATCCAAGATCATCCATGGAAGGGACCAAAACTACCCAAACTTGACTCTAGAATAAGAAATGCCAAGGTATGAACTTTTTACCTCAAATAGCTCAAAAATCAGAGGAGAATGATGGATCCAAACCAACTCCTTGCTTCCTTGCACCCATCTGAACTTCCTTCTTTCTTAAGTTTCACCAAACTCTAATGAATAAGATCTAAGTCAAGAAAATGGGCTCTCAAACATGCATGGAGGCTAGGGTTTCGCGTTGAAGGGTTGGAGGCTGAAGAGGATGCCCTAATCCTTAAGATTCAGTGCTCGAATATAGAATACACTATAAGAGTCATGGGCTTGGGATGTAGTAGCTTCCATGTTGTGGTACTCCATTCACCACGTCGTGGCATAAGGTTTTTCCCAAAAACCTTACATTTGGTCCCTCAAGTCCTCAAAAGATCTATTCTGGAAAATGGATGTTACAATAGTGCTTAAAAACCAAGCCCTAGGGTTTTGGGTTCATGATGGTGCCACACTGTAGCACAAATAGGTACCATCCTGTGGTGACAAGGCATTCACCACGTCGTGGTAAGCCAATCACCACATAGTGGTCGGGGCTATAGGTCCACATAAATTTTTTTGACTGAACACTCAAAATATAAATTCATACCAGGATTCACGTCTAACAGTTCTCCCCCACTTGAATCAGATTTTGTCCTCGAAATCCACAGTCGTAAACAGCTCTAGGTAATACTTACGCATCTCTGCCTTGGGCTCTCAAATCCACTCTGAACCCTTTCGGTGCCACCACTGCACCTTAAACTGGGGTACCACCTTATTGTGCAAGGCCTTCGACTTCCTATCCAGAATGGCAGTCGGTCTCTCCACATAATTCAGGCGCTCATCAACCTGAATGTTGTCTATGGCACTACAGCTGAATCATCCACTAAACACTTTCGAAGATGAGAAACATGTAAAGTTTTGTGGATCTAACTGATCTCTTCCGGTAAGTCCAACCGATAGGCCTCCTTGCCCACCCTAGTAATCACTCGGAATGGTCTGATGTATCTGGGGAGTAGCTTGTCTCACTTCATAAAATGAATGACACCCTTCAAGGGGACACCTTCAGCAATACAATATGCCCGACCTAGAACTTCAAGTCAGAACAATGCATGTCAGAAATGTTGGATTAGTTTCTAAGCCCGTAACAATGTTTGGTAAGTATTTAACCTAGTTCTGCATGGTCCTTTTGGGCTGCCTTCACTAGAACAACTTGACAGGGTGATTTATGAAGAGTGAGGTTATTATGGTTTATTATGCATAATATATTAAAAGAGAAATCATATAGTTTAATTAATATTAGACAACAATTAATTATTAGGCTAAAAGAAATTGATTAAATGACGGGGACATGAACTATCAAATGTGTGATAGTTGAATATCAGGCAGAGAAGCCTTATGGACTAGGCATGGATGAAATTAGGGATATGTCCATCCTAATTTCGGCCATAAGAGCCCTATTCTAGAAGCTTCCTTGGATTGCTTAAGGCCTAAGCTGTCCATTAGGGTTTTAACAGAAACCCTAGTAGCACAAGTATAAATAGAACCCCTAGGGCATTAGTTTTCGGCCACTTGAAAACCTAGAAGATTTCATAGCCGAAATTGTACCTCTCGCTCTCTCCAATATCATCCTCTTGCTTGTGTGGTGTTTGTAAGCCATTAGAGGAGTGACATTTGTCACTCTAAGCTCCAAGACAAGAAGATTCAATCCATTGTTGAAGATGTAATCATCTAGATCTGTTTTCATATAGTATTTTCGAAATATGTATGCTAGATCTAGGGTTCATAAGTCTTGGATGAATTGCATGTATAATAGAGAAACCTAGATCCAAGCTTTAGGGTTTGCATGAGCACATAGGATGTTCTTTTGGCTCAAACCCATTAGTGGTATCAGGGCCTTGATTGGTTTCTATTGTATTTCATGCTTAGTATTTCATTCATGCTTTGAAAAATTCGTTTTTTGGTCCTCTGACTGAAGAACTCGTCGAGTCCTAATCTAAACTCAACGAGTTAGATGAACTCGATGAGTCCACATTGGGAACTCGGCGAGTTTAGCTGTCAGGCAGAGAATATCTTGGGATTTTATTGATGTTTTGCTGATGGATAATTACCAAAACTGTTTTTAACTAATAAAACCCGATTTTTATTGTTAACATATGATTATCCTTACCAAAACAAAAGATAATTACCAATTAATTCAATAATAAATTCCTTATGTGATAAAATTTGATTATTTGAATTAATTGATGAATTATCTTGTGAATAAATGTCACACCCCAAAACCGGTAACGGCGGAATACGTTCTGGGGTGGAGGACATCATGTACAGTATCATAAAAATTGCATAATAGTAAAAACAAGAGACAACAACCATTACATATATATAATAAATTTAATTACAAACGTGTTCTGTATAGTTTCATAAACACCAAAAGCTTAACAAAATAAAAGATGGGTCTTGTATGTGCTCCATCTTCTCCAAAAGCTACACCTGTACCTGTCTATCTTTGACCTGAGGATACAAGTTATTTTGAAAACGAGTATCAGCGTAAAGCTAGTGAGTTCATAAGAATTTAGTGACTTTGTTGTATAAAAGCGTTTTCAAACTTATAGAATAAAAACTGAAATTTATGTTTATAAGTAGTAGAAATCCCTAGAAAATCCTATATTTTCCAGAAAAGTACTTTGTAAGTTAAATCCTTTGAGTTGTGTGTAAGCATTATCATTGGAAACCTTCAGTTGTAATAGTACAGTAATAAATCTCATGTGAGTAACATAGGTGAAGAAAAGTTATTCCTGCTAACAGTAGTAGTGGTGTAAACTTCCATTAGTTATAGATATTAATTACTTCGGGATTGTTAGTTTAGACTTAAGTCTTAGTGTATTATGTTGGATAAAGGTGTAACCCCTAATGTGACCAGACTGAAGTGATAATAGAGAACCCGATGACCTTCCCGGTAATGCGTAGTGTAGTAATGTAGTGCCACCCCTGATCCTAGTCGGCTCGGACTGTAGCTAGAAGTCGGGATGTAATAGTGTCTGCCCCGTATAGATCTATACATGTAGTGTTGCCTTCCAACCGGAAAGCCCTGGTCACATGGTGTAAGCGTAGTAGAGTATCTTATAGAGGGATAGTGTGTTATACTCTAGATTCTTGTATTCTTCTGTATTTTAGTATAATAGTCTTTTGTATAGTTCTTAGAGTGTTCTCTTATACAAGTATTATCTTGTAGTAATAGCTGTTATAGTGAGTATAGCAGTAGTAGAGATAACGTGTAGTAGTCTTAGCTATACCTATTATAGCTAACTAGAGTGTGTGATTTCCTACCTTTGAATATCAAGGGTATTGAGTGAGATGAAGACTTTCATAACTAACACAAATATATATGATATATAACTAAGAAATCAACGACAGTCGGACGGATAACTGATACCCTAAGACCACATCAAACAAGAACAGGAAATAAGGCGAGCTATCGGTCCTAAGTCCTTCAAGCCTTACTTATATAAATATATTAGTGTAGATATATTTTAAAAAGAAAATTAAATTTAAATACAGTTTTAAAAGTAGTTTAATAACAATTTAATCTTAAAAATGTATTTGATAATCAACTAAAACAGTTTTATTGGAAAGCAGCTAAAAGTGTGGAAAAAACCCCTTTTTGATGATAATTTGTGAATCACATATGATTTAATAATGAAAAATTGTAGAATTTATACTTGTATCCCCCCTAAAACATGTAAAAACATTTAAAAAGGTTCATTAAGGGGTATGAACTCACCTGCAGCGAGTAGATCGGGTGGAAGTGTCGGATAGGGGTTAAGTGTCAGCTCGAGACTGGAGAACACACGAGGTTCCTATGTACATGAAGAGATATATAATTGTATCTAATTAGACTTTGAACTACTAATTAGTTGAGGATATACACTTCTAGTCGCGAAAACACTTCAATTCAAGTGTTTGGAGTGACTCGGGTGACATCTATGGACGTATAAGGCTTAGATATGGAGTTTACTCTTCAAGAGTAAACTCCCAAGAGAGTTTATGGCCCTACTAACCCACTCCTCATGAGTTTACGGCCGTAAACTCATGGTGGGGCAATCTAGGGTGCCAAATGGCCTTATAACATTTGAGAGGTGATGCTAGTTTTGGTTCTAGGGCTTTGGAAAGTAATTTGGACATTCTAAGGACCATTTGAGGAGTTTACGGCAGTAAACTAGGACTTTACAGTCGTAAACTCTTATGTGTCCGTTCAAAGTGTGCTTTGGTGGTCCTAAGTTAATCAGATATGATTCCAACTCATTTTACAAGCAAAGGGGTGAATTTAGGGCACCATTTAACCCATTTATAGGAGTTTACGGTCCAGGAAGCCATCCTTGGGGGGTTTATGTCCATGAACTCCTAAGGGAGTTGTTTTCATCATGTTTAAGGCTTCTAATTTGTTTGTGGTTGCTTCTAGATATTAGATCAAGGCTTATGATGTGTGTAAGTGGCATTTTAACACCTTAAAAGGAGTTTACTACCCATTTAAGGGTGTTTACGGCCCAAGCATGTTCTTAGGCAGCAAACTCATGTTTACTCACTAAATGATGAGTTCAAGGTGCTCCAAGTCCAATCCAATAAGTCCTTAAGTCGTATGTAAGCTCTAAAGGTGGTTTGGAAGGGTTTTAAGGCTCAAAAACCCCATTTACATGTGTTCACGGCCTAAGGCTGTTCCAGGGCCGTAAACACATGTTTATGGTCCTATTCCATGATTTGAACACGAAATTGAAGGCTAAAGATGTTATACTATGACTTAGGATAGTTATCTTACCGATTTGGAGCTTGATTTGGATGATTTTTGGATCAAACTTGGCTTTCTAGTGAGAGAGTAGAGAGAGAGTAGATAGAGGGTGAGAAGTTTCAAAATGAAGTTATATTCAACTTTAAATATGGTTTAGGTTTGACACACGGTGGAATTCTACCCGATACCGACGTTAAACGGGGCTTATGGTCACACCTGATTTAATTGTCGCAGTTTAATGTTTTTGTAACTAAAACTTCTTAAAAGGATATTTAGGGTGTTTCCCGTATTCTTAATTTACTCCTACCCTTATGAAGTCATAGTAAAAGTACAAATTTTTATTTGTTTGATCCCAATGTTAACGGAAAAGTTAAATAAGTACGGGTTCTATTAACGGAAAACGGTTTACGGTGACGGAATAGTTTCGGGTTGTCACAACATCCCTCCGTTAGAGGGAATTTCGTCCCGAAATTAGAGCTCAAACAATAATGTTATTACAATATAATTAAGCGAAAAGATGGGGATACTTAAGCTTCATTTGATCCTCGCAAGTTGACTGGACATTGTCTTTGCTACTAATGTATGTGCAAGGTATTAGGCTGATCCAAAAGTGTCACACATGACCGTAGCCAAACAAATTCTTCGGTACCTGAAAGGAAGCAAATCTCTTGGTCTATGGTACCCCGCAGGCAATGATTTCAGTCTGCAAGCGTTTACTGATGCGGATCATGTTGGATGCAAACTTGATCGAAAAAGTACTTCTGGTGGATGTCAATTTTTGGGAGGTAGACTTGTCAGTTGGTCCTCAAGAAAACAAAGTTGTGTTTCTTTGTCTACCGCAGAAGCAGAATATGTGGCCGCAGCCAGTTGTTGTTCTCAAGGTCTATAGATGAAGACACAACTATTAGACTACAGATGTAGAATGCTGCGGATACCAATCTACTGTGATTCTGAAAGTGCCATAGCGATTTCTCATAATCCTATTCAGCACTCCAAGAAGACACATATTGAACTACGATATCATTTCATCAAAGACAACATTCTGAAAAGTAACATCGAACTCATCTTTGTCGCTACTCATGAATATATTGCTGATGTCTTTACAAAAGCACTTGACTCTACCAAACTCAATGCGCTCTTACAAATGTTAGGGATGATGAATCCAGACCCCCAATTCTTCTTGAATTGATAGGTACCGCAGTCCCTCTTTGTCTCCATTGTGGTTCTAGCTGAAAGACATTTATAACCGATGGTTTTGGTACATCCTATGTGCTGCAGTCTATGTACCACAACTATATGTTATATCCATCTTTCATGGGTCTTTATTGCTTATTGTTACTAAGTTTTTGTACAAGTGCTCTTCTCAGTTTCTCCCACTGCAGTCATCCGTAATGACAAAGAAGCCATCCACAATGATGAGTTCATCCGCAGTCACATTAATTGATTTAAAGATAGTTCATTCTTTTTGAAAAACAAAAATAGTGTGCTATTTAATGATCCTTCATTAAATAAAAATATTCATTTGAGAAACTGTCACAATCTTTTCTTCCAAAAACCTCGTGTCATACCTATTTTAGGTATGATGATAAAATAAAAGATTTTCCAAATCAAATCCTCTAAAATGTCTTTTCTTCTTACCCCAAACCATCACATCCGTTACAACTTCTACTTTATCCAACGGATTTTTCTCCACCCTCCTCCACACGTTCTCAAGACGTGATTCAACATCTAGCATTTCATTAAACGTAGAGTTCTTTTTCTGGTTAATACGAATTTCAACCTCTATCCCTTTTTGTCAATCTGTGGTTAAGATTAAAGATGCTCATTCAAAGATAAACCCAAACGTTTTTTACCCAATTTCACTTAGGTCAAAAACATAAACGTTTCCCGCTCCAATAAACCACTATAAAACCCTTTTCTTCTCCACAAGGTAACTTTTACGCTCTCAAAACCCTTAATCCTTTTCTGCACTCTTCAAGCTCTTACCAACTCAACAATGGTGAAATCTGGCGCTTCCAAGAAACAAACAAAAGCCACTGGATCAGTAAACCCAACTAGTCCAGACTCTCCCTCAATTGCCTCTAGCAATTTCAGAGCGGTTTTCGAAGATCAACCCACATACAACGCTCCAACAAAACTGATGATCAAGTTCTTGAAGAATCATCCTCTATTTGGACCATTTGATGCATTCACAGACATTGTTCCACTCTCCACTCTTTACAAATGTTCTTTCTCTGCCTATCGCCCAATTAATAACCGTCAAGAAGTCCACCTAAACCTCATTAACGATTCTCTGGCCATTCTATCCAAAGAAAAGTTTCTTTCAGCCATCAACCTTCTGATTCATCCCTCCGTTAAGTTTTTCACACCATCAATGGCGAACATCACCTCAGCACTGTATCAGATGGGCTATCAGAAGCCGATCAAAGGAATTGGTGAATTCAAGAAGAACCAATTGCCTGCGGTTTGGCAGTTTATATGTCATTTTATCATCCGTAGTCTGTCCGGTAGAACCGGAGGCACAGATAACATGGGCATAAAGCTTTTGGAACTGGTTTGGAGTATCTACACAGGCCACTATGTGAACTACAGTCAGATCCTTTGGGATGACTTTCTGCAATACATTCCCAAAGAGAGCCCAAGGCAGAATCCATCCGAGCTTACTTTTGCCAGATTCTGGTCTCTCTGCATATCTGATTTGCATGGAGATGCAAAGATTGACATGGGTGATGACATTAATTTCTTCGTCACCAAAGATCTAAAAAGGTACAACCCTTCCTCTGATCAAACTATTTTTGGTCCAATCCATAGACTCCCTACACATATTCTTTCTACCCTTGGTCTCGAGATTGCTGATGTCTCAGATCACATTGAGGCTACGGAAGATGTTGACCCATATCATCCTACCCCGCCTCTTCCATCCGCATCCTTAAAACCTGAAGGTACCGTAGTCCCTTCTTCTACAACTCTCTTAAATGTATCTCACTCCTAAAGACGAAAAACCAAGGTTCCTACCCTTCATGGCCCCCGCCATTCAAAGAAATCTGGAACTCTTGAAAAGGATGCTCCTAAAACCTCCAAACCCTCAAAGGAAAGAAAAACTCCACCCACAGTTACAACTGTTGAACCAAGTCATCATGACTCCAACAGTGACTCTGAAGAGGATAACCAACCTATCTCTATCCTCAAGAAATGAAAACCTGATCCCACTAGCCAAATGCATGACCGGATCGATACCTCAGCCTCTTAACAGGCTCCGGAAGTCCTTGGGATACCTGCACATCCATTCAACACCACTGTCTTTTTCGTTTCAGACTCAGAAAGTGAGTCTGAATCACAACAAAGAGGAGACTCCCCCCTAGTAGAATCCCAAAGGGACAATACTAGTTGTCGCCCCAAAGTCTCAAGGGCTTCCCGACTGCATATTTTTCACCTGAGGAGTTGAACTCCATCCTGTTGAACGTCACCCAGATACTACAAACACATTCCCATCTGCAGGGCATTTCTTTCGCCCATGCTAGAGCTGATCCGAGGACAAAATTGACTACGGGTCAAGGAGACCACGGAAGCTCAGGAAATCCTACTATGCTTTCATTAGAAACAGGTGGTTTAGGCACAGTGAGCACAAATGTTCAAGGATCCGTGAACCGAAGGGACACCTTGGTGCGATTTATAGGAATTGACGGTGAAGACTCAAATGATTCTTGGAGCAAATATCAACCCTCTAACGAGGCTGAAGCAAAAAAATATGCTGATTTTCGTAGGGCATTCCTAGCTCGCAAGGATCAACAAGTCAAACAACAGCAGTTCAAGGAACAAGAGATTCAAGTTGTGGCCAAGTATTGGGCAGATGCCATAAACAATGCCAATATCGTAGCCACCATCCTTAAGGTTCAAGACTGGATGACCGCAATGGCCGAAACAGTTCAAAATGCTAAGGAAGCTGTTTCTGCTTAACTTGTCTCTCAAGCTCCCCCCCTCCCACTACTGCTGTTTCACAAGATGACGAACCTGAAATCAAAGTGAGCTCTGCTCCCATTTTTGGCTTCGATGATGATGAACCACAAGAGGTAAACAAACCCTATCCTTCTAATGACAATTTGATGATGTTTGATGAAGATGAAGAATGCAGTGGTTCTCATCACTCCACTACTAAGCCAAAGGAAAAGAAGAAGAAGAAGCAAGCAGTCACAAGGAAGGAATTTCTCAGTCTTCAAGCTAAGGTTGATCAAATCTTAGCTGCGGTCAAGCCAAATCAACCGCAACCAGAAGACACTCTTGGACCGTAGTTCCTGATGGAAAGAATAGAAAAACTAGAAACCAGAGAGAGAATGTTTGCAGAGCGTATCTCTCTGAAGGTCGAAATGGGGATCAGATCACTTGACAGTAATCGTCAAGCTGATCACAAGGAATTTATGGCTGCTGCAGAACGCCTCATCTCTGAGTTTACCGCAATCAAAACTGATCTTCAAGCAGCTATTGCGGATCAAGCATCACACTTAGAGAAATTGATTGCTGAGACTCATATTGTTTATGAGTCCGCAATCTCCGTTCTCCAAGCAACAATCAACAGAATGCAAGGATCTCTATCTACCAACTTCCATGAGCCAGAAATTCTTCAACTCACCAAGGAGATCCATAAACAACTCTTCAATCCCTCCATTCCCAATAATCAACAGCTGGTAGAAGCCCTTAAAGCACAATTTTAAATGGTGTTTGACAAGGTAGATGGCCTTCGTCAATGGCTTGAGGAGGCTCTGGGACTGAACTCCTCAAGAGGGGGAAGTGAAGAAGTCCATCATTCCAACCAATCCCTCTCACATCATCAAACTCCCCCAGTGTCTATTGACAAAATTCCCACACCACAACCCTCACCGCAACCTGAAAAACAACCCTCACCGCAACCATCTCATCACACTCCACCTCACAACTCCCCACTTCATTTTGAAAATACTCCTGAAAAACCAGAGACTCCCCCGTACTTCAAGAATCTAGAGGAGTATATGTCTTCTCCGAGCTCAAATGACTCTCCTGCCACTGCTCAAGGAAAAAGTGATTGGAGAGCAGCCAAGGTTGCTGAAGAAGTATGGAGACTTTACGGATTTGACACGGTCATGGATGAGTCCCTGATAAACTCTTGGGTCAATCCCCATAGAAGATTACTTGATGATGACTACGTCCCTCATCTTACCTATGCAGAACCCCCCTCAGACGGTTACTGGGATGTCCTAATCTCACCAAATGCCAGATAATTCACTGTATTTAAGTAGTTCGACCGCAACCTTCCTGACGAGAAAAGACTTCCAATGGAATTTGAGAGACTTACCCAACTCTATGCTAAGCATGCCTCTCCCATTGAACATATATGGTCTAACGATAGACCATCCGCAGTCAAAAATTACAAGATTCAGAATTTTATGAAGGCTGAGTTCATCAGTACACCTTGACCAGGAGGGAACACGACTACATCCGCACCCAAGCTGATTTTCCAGGTATGAACCCTGAAGAAGTCTTTCTCATCGCCAAGGTTTTTCAGCACAAGTCTGAGAAGAATCCGAAGATAAAGATTGCACTTGAAAGGGCCAGTACCTTTCTTAAGGAAATAGTCTATGACTTTGCCAATATCGATGCAGACATTCACCCCACCATCTCCAAGATAGTCGTTCTGACACCGCTTGAACCCGCACCGATGCCTACCGAAGGCTTTGAAGAAAGAACTTTGGGTGCAACCAACTATCCTGAGCTAGGAGTCATTTTCAAGAGAAAGACAGACAATGTCAAATATTTCATCTCTATGACTGCCATGCATCGTCTCACAAGAAAGCAACTTGACATCTGCCGGAACCCAGTTGAAAAATCCAAGCAAACCACCACAGAGGTCAAGTTCGAAATACCTAGAAGAATTAACTAGTTGGAGAACATCAGGAAGTTTTGGTGGATCTTGATGAAGTTCCTTAAACTTGATAGCTGACCAAAGTTAAAGAGGTCACTTAGGGGAAATTATTGAAGCAAAAATAAGTGACCCTCTTGAACCTCAACTACCGCAGCCTCCAAGCCACCGCAGTTAAGTAGTCTCTTCGTCAATCATCATCCAAAGTCTTCAGCACTGCAGTCTCTATCTTTATTTAGATTACTTTGTCTTTTCTTTAAAACACTCTATTGTCCAGTATGCCTTGCATGGCTACTATTAGAGTTGTAAATCTGTTATCTTTTGAGTCTCTATAAATAGAGCTCACTCTCATGTATTAAGTACACAGTGAACATAGCATCCATTTCTAGTACACATCTCAAAGTTCTCTTTCTATCTTACTTATCCAATCTTCTTACTCTCATAATCAATCATCATATCTCTTCGGAGCAAGTCTCTTGTGACTTAATCACTAAGTTTGATCTCACTTATTAAATTGGTTTGAATGCATTCCTCGTTATGAATCTGCTTATGTGTATACTTGATATAATAATTGTTGTCATTTACATTTCTTTACTTTTTCGCAACTAACTCTCTAACTTCAAACTCTTAATATTATTATTGAGCTTTTGATCCTTCGAGATTAACTATTCCACTATATACTTGTTCTAACGTTTGTTCAAGTGTGTCTTAAAGTTTTTCTCTCAACAAGTCGTAGAATGAATATCGAAAAGGTGCAGCTTCTGACATAGTCAATGAAGTCTTAAATTCTTAAGTTCATGAACTGCTTTGGGATGTGATCAGAGAATGTTGTATTGTTTTCTTGAATGATGATGGGAGAATTAGGGGCATGAGGACCTTTGACCACATTAGCATTAGTGGAAACTTGTAAAGAGGCTTTGATATTGTGCGAGCTTGAGGAAGATGATGGTTGAGAGATCCCTTTTCGAGAGAGAAAGCCAATTACTTGAATAGATTGTAGAAGTGACATAGGACAAGAGTGTTCCCAATTTATACAAAAAAGTTTATTCCCTTTTATGTAATCATGATTGAAGAGATATACGCCGTAAGTTTGTGATGTCTCCTGATAGTGTGGGTTTGAATTACCATTTAATGACATAGTATTGTGAGATTTCATCAGTGTTTGGTTTCATATGTTGACTCATTAATCACTTCTATTAGAAGAAAAGGGAAAGAGTGGTATGATGCATGCAATACATTCCAGTGTGAAATGCAACCATCGGCAAAGAGTGTCGAAGTTTTATTAGTGTATGGATAACACAACGAATCATTAACTTATTAATAGAATAATTTTTGGGAAAGAATAGGTAGGCGCATCACAGACAATGATATACCCATCGACATAGAAATTTTGAATTATCATCAGCGTATGGTTACATACGTTGAATCATAGTATTCTAAAGAAGAATATATGGAGAGAATGGATTGATGTGTGTGATAAACTATGGTCTTTTAGCTTAACAATCGACAAAGATTTTTCAAGACCTCATTAGTGTATGGTACATTACGCTGAATATCAAAACTTTAAAGAAGAATGTAAGGGCAAGAAAGGGTTGGTGTGTGTGATAGTCTATGGTACATATACTGACCATCGGCATAGTGTTTCAAACTCTTATTAGTGTGTGGTATATAACAGTGAATCATGAAGTTTTATTAAGAAGAAATTAGGAAAATAATGGATTGCTTCAGTCATGCTGAGGTAGAATCAGCATGAATCATAAATGATGTTAACTCATCAACAAGAAGTGTTTTAGCTTCCGTATCATAAAGTTAAGTTGATGTATGGAACTTTAAAGTTCGCCACCAATTCATTTAATATGGTACATGATAGAATAATAAATAATATAAGAATAGAACAAAAGAGTTAGTCAAACAAGGAAATATGCTAAAGGCGATATTTGTGCAGCTTTTTTAGAATCATGATTGTTTTGGTCAAAAATCGATAAATGGATATCAACCAAATTTCATTAGAGGTGGTGGTGTTGTAGGTGAAGCGATTAATGAAATTAGAATAAGATTGCACAAGTGATTTACAAGGAAATCCTTTGATCCTTGTTAGGATGTCAAGCATAAAACCTTAGGAGGTGATAATAATCACCTGTCTTTGTTTGATTTTATTGATTTGAATGTATAATTATAGAGATGATAATGAGAATATGAGTACGAGTGTTTCTGTAGCTCTAAGTGTGTAAGGTGTACAAAGGTTGTGCCCGTTGTGTGTCACTAATGTTACACGCCCAAACCAGACGGCCGAAACATCCGGGGGCTTGAGTGTGACTTGATCCTTGTAGTATCATCACATTATATATAATGGAAACATAACATCATCATCATCACACATGTAATATAACAACATACATTGTTTATGTCGAGTATTGTGTTTAAAGATTACATGCCAGCCTCTTCAGGTCCTTTGAACATAGTTGAAATCAACTATGATGGTCTTTTTGATCCCACAGAGACAGCTTATCTCTCTAAAATCATGGTGTCTCCGGTAGCCCAACAACAACATGCTGAGGTATCTGGTCATACCTTGTCTGCAGATTTGTCACTTAATACTTCCACCTCGCCGGTTGAGGGGGAAAGTTCAACTCCCGATCATGTGACAACCATCGAGGTTCAAGTACTAGAAGATTCAACTTCGGTTTCTATTCGTAGAGTCACTATCCAACCAAATGTTTCTTCATACTCTGAGGTTGAAGAAGTTGAGAACATCGATAGAAGATTAGATTCAAGGGTTATCACTCATTCATCAATCTGGGGGGAACCATCTTCGGTTCAGGGGGAACTGCCATCCTCAATTCAGAGGGAACCTCCTTTAACAGCTGTAGTTCAAATTCCTATAGTCCAAGATACATCTGCGGGCTACTCCCAAGTCGAGGGGGAACTACCTTCTCCAACCGTAGAGTCCTCTGATATTGAAGATATTCCCTCAACCATAGTCGCAGATCACTAACAACCTCGTCTTCACATTTGGACGAAGGATCACCCATCGGGTCAAATCATCGGAAACCCATCCGCAGGTATTCAAACTGGATCCTCTAGTGATTTAACTGACCACTGCCATTATGCAACTTCATGTCCTCAGTCGAGCCAGAAACCATAAAAGAAGCTCTCGTTAAGACCGACTGGATCACTGCAATGCAAGAGGAGTTTGCTGAGTTTGAGAGGAATAAATTGTGGAAACTGGTACCAAAGCCAAACGGTCACACAATCGTCGGTACAAGATGGGTATACAAAAGCAAGCTTGATAAGTTCGATGCGGGAGTGAGAAACAAAGCACGACTAGTTACTAAGGGGTACGGTCAACTTGAAGGCGTTGTCTACGATGAAACATATGTCCTCGTATCCAGAATGGAAGCAATACACATTTTCTTAGCGTATGCGGCACACAAGAACATCAAAGTACATCAAATTGATGTAAAAAGTAATTTTCTGAATGGAGAACTGAAGGAAAAAGTTTACCAGCAACATCCTCCAGGCTTTGAGAGTCTAGAATTTCCAAACTATTTCTACAAGTTGGAGAAAGCAATATACGGTCTAAAGCAAGCACCAAGGGCATGGTATGAGACCCTTTCTGAGTTTCTTGTCACGTATGGATACAAAAGAGGTGTGATTGATCTCATGTTATTTAAAAGGAAAAATGGTAATCACATGATGCTCATCCAAATATATGTGGATGATATCATTTTTGGATCAACAGATCAAGGTATGTTGAATGATTTTGCAAAGCTCATGACAAGTAAATTCCAAATGAGCATGAATAGAGAGATCAACTTCTTTCTAGGACTTCAAGTGAAACAGGTCCCTCAAGGTATATTTATTTATCAAGAAAAATATAACACTGAGCTTCTGAACAGACTCTCAATGGACAATTGCTCCTCAACCAAGGTCTCGATGGCCTTTGGATACAAATTTCCAGTTGATCCCACCAGAGAATTAGTTAATCACAAGACTTACCAAGGAATGATTTGGTCATTGATGTACCTCACCGAAAGTTGACTGAATATTGTCTTCGCAACAGGATTATGTTCTCGGTACCAAGGTGACCCTAAAGTATCTCACTTGACCGTAGTCAAGAAAATTCTCATATATCTAAAGGGAAGTAAAGCGATAGGCCTCGGGTACCCTGTGGGAAATGACTTCAGCCTTCAAGAGTTTACAGATGTGGATCATGCAAGATGTAGATTAGATCGAAAAAGTACTTCAGGTGGATGCCAATTCTTATGAGGAAGACTAGTCGGCTAGTCTTCAAGGAAGCAAAATTGTATTTCGTTGTCTACCACAGAGGCAAAATATGTGGTCGTATCTAACTGTTGTTCCTAAGTTCTTTGAATGAAGACTCAACTAATGGACTATGGTTATAGAATGTCGTGGGTACCAATTTACTGTGATTCAAGGAGTGCTATAGCAATTACTCATAATCCTATTCACCATTCTAAGACGAAGCACATTGAACTATGGTACCACTTAGTCAAGGATCACATCCTCAAGGGTAACATCGAACTCATTATTGTGCCCACTCACGAAGAAATAGCTAATGTTTTTACTAAGGCACTTGATGCTACAAAACTCAGTGCCTTTCTGGAAATTCTAGGAATGATGAATCCAGACCTACAATTCTTCTTGAATTGATAGCTACTGCAGACCTCATTTGGTCTCCAAGTGTGACGTAATTACTTCCTTTCTTGTTAAAATAAAAAAACTCTTGAAGCATTCTCTTCACTGTGGTTCTAGAATAATATATATCCTCATATTTATTTTCAGTATACCTAGTATACCGCAATCTCATATGATCAATATATTCTTTGTGTCTTTTATTTCCTTTATTTCCAACTTTCATGATCAACTGTTGTTTCATCTAATGCTACCACAATCTTACTACCTTCTACCGTAGTCATGTAAATCCTACCGCAGTTTCAATGAATGATCCCGCAGTCATGACTTCATAAATGATGTGAATAATGTTCTGTGCTATTTAATTGACTTTAAATAAAAACATTCTTTCAAACATTCAGTATGTCGCACATGACAGTTTCAGTCCTTTCTCAAATAACTTTCCTTTGACATGTTCCTTTTTCGGTTAAAAACAAATGAATCGTTTTTCCCATAAACAAAATCTTTTAATAAATCTTTTCCTCAACGATTCATATCACCCGACCGTTGAAGATCAAATATGCTTCCACTTCCCCATTTTTCACAACGGATAAAAACCACTCTCAACCCCACCTTCAGGTGGCGTGTGATAATGGTACTGTTAATGCAATAAATGCTCCTCTTTTCCCGAAAACCTTTTATTTTTCATTTATTTTAATTGTGGTTGGTAATGGTAAAAACCCAAGGGTATTTAATTCTCACAGATGTAATTATATTAATTACAATGATTTTGAAATCCGGAGGTATAAAAAACCCCAATTCTTCCCAAGATAGCTTTTACGCTATCTGAATCCTTAAGACGATCTTCTTCTTCTTCTCCACCTTCTTGCTAAAACCTTTTTCTACAAGTTCTCTCAAAACATTTTTTAGCAACAATGGTGAAATATGGTGTTTCAAGGAAGCAATCAAAAGCCTCAGGATACGCTCGACCAACTGGTTCTGAATCCACCATCAAGGATCAAACCACATCGATCGCATCAAGCAACTTCACGGTTATTTTCGAAGATCATCCTTCATACAATGAAGCAATAAGGTTGATGATCAAGTTTCTCGTAAAACACAAATTGTATGGTACGTTCAATGCTTTCACTGAAGTTGTTCCCATGGCGGTTCTGTTCAAGTGTGGTTTCTTTGCTTTTCGACCAAGCCATAGTCTACAAGAAGTTCATCACAATCTGGTGGATGACTTACTGGTGGTGCTTAAAAAAGAGAATTTTTTGCATTTAATAAATCTTAGGGTTCTTCCATCAATGAAATTTTACTCCCCATTCCCAAATTATGTGGTATCTATTATGTACTAAATCAGCTACCAAAAGATACTCAAAGCAATTGGTGAATTCAAGAAGAATCAGCTTCTTGCAGTTTGGCAGTGTGCATGCAATTTCATCATCTGAAGTCTTTCAGGAAGAACTAGTGGAACAGATAACATGGGGATCAAGGTCCTAGAACTCGTCTGGAGCATCTACACTAGGAACTACGTGAACTATGGTCAAATATTGTGGGAAGAATTTTTGGAGTACATTCCCAAGGAAGATCCAAAAGAAAATGCAATCGAGCTTATTTTTACTCGTTTTTGGTCGCTATACGTATTACATTTACACAAGGAGGCCATTGTGGATATGGGGAACGACACAAATTTGTTCTCAACTCGTGATCTGAAAAGGTACACAGCCTCAAAAGATCAAACTATTTTCGGACCCCTTAGATGATTGCTAATGTATACTTTGGAGTCCATTGGACTCACAAACCTTGAAACTCCTCCGTATCTCCATGATGATCATCTGCATCTTCATCAAGAAGAAGGTCATTCTCATTCCAAGACTCCTTCTATTCATCAAACTCCTCCAAGAATCCAAACTACTCCATCCAAAGAACAAGAGAAACCTCCAACTCCGCAACCATCTCCATAATAAACTCCACCGCGACAAGATCCTCATCAATCTCCTCATCAGACTCCTCCGCAATTCAAAAATCTGGAGCCCATAATGTCCTCGGATCGCTCAAATGACTCACTGGCCACTCTTCAAAGAAAATGCGATTGGAGGGCCGTAAAGTTTGCTGAACAAATATAAAGGGAACATGGATTTGATACAACCATGGATGAATCTTTAATCAACTCTTAGGTAAACCCTACTTGAATCCTTTTAGATGATGATTCTGGACCAATCCTAACTTATGTTGATCCTTCATTCGATGGATATTGGTACATTCCAATCTCTCCCAACTCCAAGTTTTTCCCCATTTTTGAGCCTTTTGATCTCACCCTTCCAGATGATCAAAAACTCCCCCTTAAATTCGAACGCTTAAATCAGTTTCATGCTAAGCATGGTACTGACTTTGAAAAGATCTGGTCCAACGACAAACCAGAAGGGGTCAATATTTACAAAATGAGGAAGTTTATGAAGACTGACTTTGTTTAGTATA
The DNA here is from genome assembly GCF_051521515.1 of Lactuca serriola. Lineage (NCBI taxonomy): Eukaryota > Viridiplantae > Streptophyta > Magnoliopsida > Asterales > Asteraceae > Lactuca > Lactuca serriola. Next base: position 71,460,632 of record NC_136411.1, on the reverse strand, counting down.
CCCTCACCAAGGGAAGAGATGACTACATCAAGACGCTGGATGATTTCCCCTGCATGAATCCAGAAGACGTTTTTTCTGATTGCAAAAGTTTTCTCATCAAAGCTGAGAAACATCTGAAGATGAAACTTGCATGTGAGAAAGCTTGTGAATTTCTCAAGGCATTAGTGTGTGATTTTAGGAAAATAGATGCCGAAATTCACCCTGTCTTGGCCAAGAAGTTCAACTTTCCAAACTTTGAACTGGCAGCAAACTTTCAAGAAGGTTATCAAGACATGTTACTCAGAGCAACAAACTATCCGAAGTTAGGAGTTGTATACAAGAAAGCTAACTATGATCTCAAATACTTCATTCCAATAACCGCAATGCGTCAATTGACCAAGAAGAAACTAGATACCACCTTGGCTTCGGTTCAGAGATCCAAGAATACAACTGAAGAGTTGAAGATTGAAATCACCCGAAGAATTAAGTGGCTTTGTGATGTAAGGAAGTTTTGGTGGATCATTATCAAATTCCTTAAACTCAACAAGTGAAGAAGAAAGTTAAAGAGGTCACTTTGGGGGAAATTGTTGAAACAAAAAGTGACCCTCTTAACTTAATGATCTGCAGTCTTGTTTTTGTCTACCGTAACTGGTTTGCTAACTAGAGTTTGTCTACGTAAGTTGAAGAAGTTATCTCATGAACTGTAGTGGACCGCAACCACTACTTTAGTAAAGAAAGATGAATACCTTTAGTTACGTTAACTGAATTAGCGGGTTAGCATAATATTATCCAGTGAACCTTGCATGGTTACTTAAGTCAGTAGAATATTAGTTGTTTATTTCAAATGTATCTTTATGGGACTCTATAAATAGAGACTCCCTTCTTCGTGTATTTGTACCAACTTTCATGATATTTTGAGCTAAAATGATATACAAAGATCATTCTCTCATATCTCTATCTTATCTAATATCCGAGATCCTCATCATCTTAAACTGTTCACATTTCCTAACTCGTGTTTGAATGCAAACCTTGTTGTGAATCAGTTTGATGTTTACTTGATATAACTTGTTTTCATTTAAATTTCCTTTACTTTTCTGCGCTTTACATTTCCGCAACTAACTATCTAACACTTCTAACTTTTTATTGTTGAGCTAACTTGATCCTTTGAGATTAACTTATTCCGCAACTATTACCTTGTACTAACGTTTGTTCAAGTGTTTCTCAAAAGTTTTTCTCTCAACACAACTATATTCTAACATACAAAGGATATATATTGGAGCACATAATATAATGAGAAAACTCACCCGGAAAATTTACTTACATGATCAGCAATTATCTAGGTGATTCGACTTGCGATCCAACTAACTGGTAACACGCTTAACAAGTATTAACCTATAATACTATAACCTATTAATCCTTATGGAAATCTAGAACTGAGAGCTAGATCTTTCAATAATCCTAATGAATACCAAGAGTTCTATCAAATAAGGATTAGTTAGGCCGGACAGTTGGGAGGCAACACCATTTTCGCGTATAGCCTTTCTGAAATCCAACAAACAAGTAAATGTGACCATTCTGGGCACCTCTTTTGTAAGTAGATTAGTCAGTATTATAACTCGAATTATTGATAAATATTATTTACATAATCATAATAACCATTATGAATATAAATATAAGTTACACTTAAAAGCCTAGTAACTATAGCTTAACTTATAGAGAGTTAGTAGCAAAAACCAGGATTTAAGCAGCCAAAACTTCGGTATCGAGCAATACTATTCGTTGGGACCTCCTATGCTCCAGTATCCTAATATTTAGATTCTTTAAAACCCCGAAAATACCTTTGAATTTTGGATCTAGAGAAAGAAGTGATACGTTTTTGTTGTGGAGAATACAAAGCATATAAAGTCTAATTGTGTTATGATATGTCGAACCTTAGGAGTGATCTTGGTAACGAATGTTTGTAAATGACGCAGGTCCACAAGACTTTGTTATATATGTATTTTACTAGGCACATTTATAGGTTCTCGTTTAAGTGACGAAGTCCTAGTATATTTTTTGTATCTGTGAGTATCTTATAAATAGGGGAGGGACATAAGTATGTTGTAACTTTTGCACTCTTACGCATTGAGATATCTCTCTCTCTAAAACTACACTTGTACTTATTCCATATTTGTTTTAAATCAAAGATCTTATTTACTCTCGATGTTCATACTTTCTCTGATTTACATTATGATTGATTCAAACTTAATTCAAACATCCTTTAAATTAGTATCAAAGAAGGAATCGACACATCGTTCGAAGAATCTTATTCAGGTGTTCATCTTGTTGAATCATTTGCTTCAATTCAATTATTTCGCAAGTGGAAACGTAATTCTTCATTCGATCCTTGTGATTAAACACTTCTACGTTTGTTTTATCATTAATTTTGTATCTAATTTCTTTCTTTTCAAGATTATACTCTTTTTTACTCAATCAAATGGAGAATTTAAATGTCAACATTGTAATAAACTATGCAAACCTGCTTGGATTTGCATCCAAAATTTCGATGCTGCTTCCAAAGTATTACGAACAATGGGTGGATTGTATGGAAGACTACCTTAACGGAATCGATGACGATATGTGAAAATTTGTTAGTGTTGGTCCTTATCAAGTCGATAGTCTTCAAGCTGTTGGAAATGCTGGTGTTATTGAAGATGTGACAGTTCAAGAAAACAAGCAGAAGGCAAATGTTAAAAGATGTATTCGAGAGCTCTGTGGTGTTTTGTCACCATTTATGTACAACTACATTCAAGACTAAAGAATGCAAAAGAAATCTAGGAAACATTAAGGGAGAAACTCCAAGGGAATGAGTGAACCAAGAAGAGCTCAATGACTCAATGCTTATCGGCGTTATCCAACTTTAAGCAGAAAGAGAGTGAATCAAGTGAAGCCTATTACGATAGATTAAATGAGCTCATTTATAAAATTTCCAGATATGGCGTTGTTTGTACCACTCTTAAGTTCAACATCACTTTCATCCTAGGGCTGAAGAAGGAATGGAAGAACATTTACCTAATGATCAAGACTCAAGAGAAGAAAGAAGAAGAGAAGAAGATTGAAAAGAATTTTAAAGGAGATTCTAGTTACATTTGTAACTATTGTAATAGAAAAAATCATGTTGTTCATGACTGCATGCTTAGAAAGCAGGAAGAGAAAAGGAGAAAGTGAAGGATGAGGCTTATTATGCGATGAAGTTTTAGGAACATCAAGTAAAATCTAAGAATCTCTCATTGGCTGCAAAGGATGTAGGAGATAATGATGGTATGTATCAAATTTGGTCTTTAGGTTCAGATGATGAAGGTATATGTCATCCTACTCATGGAGTGATGTATGTGAAGCATCTGGTTAATAATTCAAGTGGAAAGAGCATGTTTGGTGAATTCGAATAGCAAAATGATTTGGAAGAACTAAAGAGTGAAGAGGAGCTACGTGATCTTCTTATCTCTCTTAATGTTCCTTTAAATTATTATAATGCCATTTTATCTGATTTTGATAATACATGTTCTTACTTGAATGATATGTTGATTTCTATGAGTAGCGAAGTGGAGACGAATAAGGCATTACTTTAAAATGCACGAAATAAGTTGGAGGAGAAGAAAACTAGCATAGAAAGCATAGATTTAATACTTAGGAATGTGTGTTTTGGTCAAAAATCAACTAAGTAAAATCTAACCAAATTGTATAAGAGGTTGTGATATTCGTGATAAATCAAGTAAGAAATGATAATCAAAGTGACACAAGTGAGTTACAAGGAAAGTCTTTGATCCTTGATATGATCTCCGAAATAAAAACTTGGGAGGTGATAGTGATCATCTACCTTGATGATTTTAATGATAGAAAATGTTGAATATAGAGACAAATGTATGAATCCAAGTATAATTTTGTATTTGGGCTAAGTGTCCCCATAGTGTGCTAATTACATGTATTATTTATAGTCTAGTGTTAATAACAAGAAGTTCGATAATTCCAAGATCTTCCAGAATCAGCATATGAACGTTATTTTACTTTGTATTTCGAATCTTTTGCTTGGTTGAGATGATTCTTCGTTAAGAATGGGACTTGTGTTGACTCATTATACACATGTGAGAAAAATAAAGAAAATATAGTCGTTACAAGTGTTGGAAATATTAGTGGTAATAGTCAGGATCCCGAGATATGTTTAAGGATCCAGAGGTTTCAGTAGTATTTGAGGATCTTGAATATGAGTCATAGATCTTTCCCCTAATAATTGCCCCGAAATTATACCAGCGAAATATAACCGTCAGTGTTTTAAATATTTATAGGTATAATTTTGAAGTAAAAATTTCTAACAAATGAGTAATTTGAGCTTCAACGGGTAGATTTCTAACCATTGGGATGGGTCAAATCACCTTTATAACTTTCATTGATTCCTGTATAAATAAGATATGGAGCTCTTCAATCCTATCTTACTCTTCACTTCTCTTCTGGATGTTCATTGAACATCATCGAAGGTAGTGTATTTATTCATTTTGTCCTTCTTAGTTTTATTTTTCTTAAAAATGGCCAAGAAAGGAGCTCGTTCTTGTGCAAACATCATAGCTATTCCTGATGAAGATTTTTGTAGATTAGAAGCTCCTTCTTGCACATTCTATGACAATAGTATTGAAGCCTTAAGTTTAATTGGAACGTTTCCAACTAGTACTGTCTTCAAGCCTTTCGATGTTAGGATCCAACCTGATTTTATTTCTTCTGTTTGGCTTTGTTTTCCTAAGTATCCACTTACCTTAGGCCTTGTGTATCCTTTTTCTAGAATTCTTTCCAAATTTTTTGAAATGACCAAGATTTCATATATTAAAACCATGTCAGCAGTTTGGAGAATCCTTTATTGGATTGACAATCTAAATCGCTCCATTGGTCTTAATATTTGTCTAAATGAATTAGCTTTTGTTTATGACCTTTCTAACTTGGGAAACTCTCGATTTTTGTTGAAATTTAAAACTGAAGGATCACCTCATGTACTAAAATCCAAGCATAACGACAGTGCTTGGAATGGAGGATATTTTTTGTAAAATGTGACTCAATGCTTGGTGGAGATCTTTTACCTAAAATCTGGGTTAAGAAGGGTAGGGTTCCTTATTTTCATATTGAGGATCCCAATATTCACACCTCTTATTTTGTTTGATTTTTTGCAGCTTTCATGTTTGACAAATTAGTCCCCCCGCTGAAGATATCGAGGATAGGATCAGGGACTTCCTTGCTATGCCCAACGCTGTCAGGAAATTCAAACTCGATCTTTATATTCATCAAGAAAGCTCAATTGCTATCATCTCTATGGAAACCGGTAGGGATCCTTGAATACTTTTATCTTTAGTCTTTGAGAAATTATTAAGACTTTTTTGGCTTTCACAAGGTCCAATGCGATACATGGCAGTGCTCACAGGATCCAAAGTGATACGGATGTGTCAAGTGGCCAGATATTTGTGAAAAAAGAGAAATTTAGCTCGTCCCTTAAAGGCCTACATTGATCTAACTATGAAGACTCCGAGATCCCAAAAGAGGAAAGCTCCCGAAGCCATGAATTTGAACTTGTAAAATCTTGGAGATGAGGATGCACTTCAAAGCCTGGTCTCCTTTTCTCAAGTTGTAGGTATTAGTGTTGCTTTTGTTTCTTATGCTTTTCCTTTCGCTCTTTCTGATGTAACTCTTTCTCTAGGTATTTGATTGTGTCCCTATATACTTAAGGATCCGGGCTGAAAAGGCTAAAGAAGCTTTAAGAAGAACATGAAAAATGTGGAAGGTGACCAACGAGGATCTCCTAAGATGAGTGGAGCTCCTGAGCAAGGAGAAGTCCAAGAAAGAGGATGAGCATGTTGCAGAGATGGTGGAGGTGATAGCTAAAGTGAAAGCTAGCATAGTCATGGCTCTTTGGCAGGACAACATGAAACTAGCCGAAGATGTGGCTAACGCAGGAACCTAGAATCTGGTTGGGTGGCAAGAAACCCTTGTTTAATTTAAGGGGAAATATGTCAAGACCAATGAAGATCTTGAGGGGAAACATCCAAATGTGAATGAGGAAAATAAGAGCTCGTCCAGTGATGACCATGATACAGTCTAGGCCTGTTAGATGAGACTATTTTGCATGATTTTGTGTAAGACAATGTTTGTCTCTGGTGGAATCGATGTACCACTTCTTCGTTTATGTATGGTTGTTTTATACTTCTTGTTTGCATGTTTGAGTTGTGTGATATGATTGTAGGATTTCTAAGGATCTTTTCGTAGTCAGGATCCTGAAAAGCTTAAACTTTCCTTCATCGGATTAGTCTGAAATGGTTAGTCATCAAATTGGGATTTTGAAATAATCAAGATCTTTCTCAGAATGATAAACCTTTTGAAAAATAACGTCAAAGGATAGATAGAACATGGTTATCCTATGACTTAGGAGAAATCTGTAGTTATGATTCCCTATGTTTCGTATGGCCCAAAAGCTCCTGTATGGAAGGATCCTTGCTTTAGAAGTTCATCAGGTAGGATTCTTGATTACATATAAATTAGTGAACTTTTTGAAGTATCTTTCCTTAGGAATCACTTGGAGATAATTTAAACCTGGAAAATACCTAAGAAAAACTCTTGTTTTGCAATGTGATAATGCTCTAAACCTTGCATATTTTTTGGGGAGCATCCCAACCTTAGACAACACGTTTGTGTCATAACTCTTAGAAAATCACAAAGGAAAATCCCAAAATGAGATAACACATCATTGTTACAATCTTTAGTAAATTACTAGGGAAATCCTAATTTATATTATAACATGTCAATGTTATACACCTTAGAAAATTTCTGGGGAAGATCCTAACTAGAGATAAAATGCCAATGTTATAAACATTATGTGTTTTTTGGGGAAGATCCCAACTTGAGATAACTTCTCAATGTCATTAACCATATATTCAAACTTTAGGATCCTAAGTTATGTTAAGAAATAAGAGAGTTGCCAAGTCCCTGCTACATGAAATGATCACCTTATTCACATCCCATAGTTAGATATCGTACGTCCATGCGAGGTGTAGAAACCTTACCTCATATGAAATAGGTAATTAACTCTTTAAACCTTAGATGGGATTAGGTACCCTTATTCGTAGGAGAGATGATTAGTCTCTATACGTAGTTACTATGGCATTTGTGTACTATAATTGTGAAGATATTAGAATGTTGTAGCCATTAGGATCATTGAATGCTAGGATCCTTGGATCTTCGAATGTCTGGATCCTCATTTGTTAGGATCCTTGTGTATCAGGATCCTTATGTGTCATGATCCTTGTGTTCCTGCACATAGGAAATGTTATCTTGGGGTGCGCGATAGCTTGGCTAACGCCCCTATAACGCTTAAGTTAGTAATGGTTTTCAAGATAGTAAATAAGAATAATGAAAATGCAGGGTAAAAGGTAAAGATTACGTGTACCTTGAGTTTGTTGGAAAATGATTACTCTCACTTACATGAAAAAAAATTAAGAGGTATACATTCCAGAATCTTGGCATGACATTTCCATCAAGAGTACCTAGCCAATATGCCCCGTTTCATGCTTCAACATCTACGAGATATAGTCCTTCCCATTCAAGTGTTAATTTATATGGAATCTTCTGACTTTGATATTATTGTTGTATGCTTTGGTGATCCTCTATTTATGGGCAGTGATGCAGATCTTAGAAAGATCCCTGAGTTCATCGATAATATCAAGATCCTAGGCTAGGATCCTATCGTTGTTCTCTTGATCTTGAAATAGATATCTTGTTGTTGGGATCACCACTTTAGTGGGTATCATCTCTTATGCTCCGAACACCAAAGAGTACAGAGTTTGGCATGTGGCCACTTTGGAAGTGGTCCTATCTGCCTATAGGACAATAGGAGGTTCTTATGCCCATCCTCCTTTCTTTTCATCTAGCCTTTTCTTCAAGTTATTGATTATGATTTTGTTCCTAGATTATACTTATCCGTTGGCTTGAGGGCAAACAGGGGTGGACATTATGATTTTGATTCCCCAACTCATGAAATAGTCCCTAGTCCTCTTGCTTATGAATTAGGATCCATTGTCACATATAATTTTGGCATGGATCCCTTTCCTAGTCAGGATATTAAGTTTGATAAACGACACCACCTCCTGCTCTCTTACTTGAACAAAAGACTTAGCCTCGATCCACTTAGAGAAATAGTCTGTCATTGTTAGCATGAAGAAGTTTCCTCCTGGTGCCATAGGTAATTATACTACTATATCCACCCTTATTTTCATGAATGCCCAAGAGGAGTTGATACGATATAAAGGTTCCATTGATTAGTGTACGATGTTGCTCTGTCTTTGACAAGCGTCACATTTTTGAGAATACACGAAGGAATCTTTCTTCTTAGTTGGCCAGTAGTATCTTGTTCTCAACACCTTGGAGCACAAGGATCTGCCCTCAGTGTGGTTACCACAATCTCCTTGATGTATGTCTTTTAGGACTTCCACAGCCTCGTGATCTTCTAGGCATCTAAGGTATGGACCTACCATAGATTTCATGTATAGCTTACCTTGGGTCATCATGTAACATGAGACCCTCATTTTGAATGACTTGTCAATTTTTTCATCCTTTGGGATGGTACCGTTTTGGTGATATTCCACAATTGGTTGAATCTAGGATCTTGAGGTTAGGAAGAATCCTTGATGTTAGGATCCTGATGAGGAATTTGAGGATCAGGATCTTCTATTGTAGCGATGCTGAATTTTACCTCATCATCATCGGGATCCTTCAGTATTTTGGCAGGATCCTCGATTGCTAGGATCATCACATGCATTATTAAGATCTTGGTTTTCGGTGGGATCCTAGGCGAAGATCCAAGATATAGGGCCAGTATCCTTATAATTTTCAGGATCCTTAAATATCCAGGATCTTCAGCTACATCAGGATCCTGGCTAATTACCATTATTATTTTTATTGATATTTATAACGATTATATTTTGTTGATACCTAACACGTGTATAGAAGTAGTCAAGGGAGGACCAATTCTTAGCGATGAATCATCTCAACTATGCTAAAGACCCAGAATACTTGGTCAAATAATGTTCAAGAAGTTGGTCATAGAGGATCCTGGAAATATCGCACATCTTGTTGGCAAGATTATACTATAAATTGACACTTGTAATCTGCACACATGACACTATTATCTAGCCTAAGCTCACCCTACGAATTTCTACATTCATTCTTACTAAGAACTCACTGTAATCTTTACTTTATATCAATAAAATCATCAAGGAAGGTGATCATTATCACCTTCCAAGGTTTTATGTCGGAGATCCGAGCAAGGATCAAGGACTTTCCTTGTAAACCATTACATCATTTTTCATTTTACTACTTGATATTACACAATCTGAACATCACAGCCTCTCATTCAATTTGGTTGACTAGTACTTCTATAATTATTGACCAAAACAATTTTGCGCCCACCGTGGGGCCGTGATGTTCAAAAATCCTCAAAAAACATCATGTCTACACAACCGATCCTCTATTCATCCTCTGCTCCTTTCGTTCCATCCAAAAGCCTACCATCTCCTCTGAGTGGACCCCCCACTCAGAGAAAAACGCCTAACACTTCCAAGAAAAACACCCCCTCAATCGCTAGTCCGGGATGTTTTGGATCCTCAGAGCTCCAAGATCGAACTGCCTCAGTCACTATTGCAGGACTCTACGCTATGATGAGGAAAATGACGCAATAGGTGACCCAATAGCAGGAGGAGAATAGAACACTGCTAAAAGAAGTGGAGAGGATGAATACAGAATTTCAAAATTCTCAGGAAACTACGCCCAATTGTGCAACCAAGGATCCTGGACTTCAATAATGAAGGATCCTCAGAAAATCGCCAGAAGGATACCATTCCTACCACTGTGGCGTCACCCTGTAGGGCAACTATAGACAACCAAGCGCCCATGATCAATGATCTCAATGAGACTTTGAAAACTCCTAGAAACCTTGATTCTATTAATTTCTTAAACAACAATACTATTAATACTAACAATACTAACGTTGATGCAGGAATAATCCTGAACATGGCTTGGGAACTTTAGCAATTAAGATAAATGATCGCTAGTGTACCCAGAGTGGTCCAACCAATACCAGAAGGATCTCCTAAAAGCCACAGGATCTCGAGATTGACTCCTGCGATAGCTGATACCTAAGTTCCAAAGCGCTTCCAAACTCCCAGCATGAAGTTGTACGATGGAACTACAGATCCTGAATAGCATATAGCCCAATACAAAGAAACGATGGAGATCATTCCCATCACAGGGAACTTGAAGGAAGCTTGCCTATGCAAAGGCTTTGGTTCGAACCTTACGGGATCAGTCCTCAAATGGCTGTTGAACGATCCCTCATATTCTATTACTTCATTTTCACACTTAGTCAATATCTTTAATAACCAATTTTCTTGTAGCAGAACCTTCGAGAAGATAACAAGTGATCTATTTCGGGTGGTTCAAGATCCTAAGGAGAAACTTAGGGACTTTGTTAACAGATTTGGCAGGGAAGCTCTGAGCATCCCCAACATGGACATGGCCACCACTGTGGAAGCCTTTAAATGGGAATATGAAAGGATTCACCCTTCTATGAAGACCTTATGATGACCCCGTGCAAAAGACTGGACGAAGTTAGGTGCCAGCCATTGTGATTCTTAAGACTCAAAGAGGATAGAGAGATCCATAAGAGAAGCGACCCTTCAAATCAATATGAGAACCCCAATAGGAAGGTTGAATCCTCAACTTAGATATCCTACAAATCGAAGCCCTATTCCAAACCGGATGATCACATGGTTAATGCCCTTGAAAATGCAGGAGAAGAAGAAGAGCTTCCTAAAGTCACTGACTATTTTTCTATTGATGTTTTAGTTGGAATTCATGTTATGTAGGATATTGGAGATAAAGCAAGATGGCCAAAGAGAGACAGCAAGTCCACCGCTTGGAAAGATAAGTCCAAATGGTGTGCTTACCACGAAGACTTTGGCCACATGACGGAGGACTGCATAGCCATACGAAAAGAAATCAGCTACCTCCTTAGCAATGGACACATCAAAGAGATCCTTGGGAGAAAAAGAGAAAAATCCATGGAGAAGAGCCAAGATGATCATAGGATCCCGGAGAAACCAGGATCTCCACCCTATGACGCTAAGATAATTAACGTTATCTCAAATAGATATAACATCTGTGGTACCTCTTATTCTCAGGCTAAAAGACACGCTAAGGTCTCCAAAACAAAAAAGGAGGATAGACCACGAAAGAATACCATGGTTAGTAGTGAAACGGAAATCACATTCGAAGAGACCGACAGGGAAGGAATTCAGGATCCTCACCATGATGGACTCGTAATAACACTGTACATGACCAACCATTTCGTTAGAAGGATCCTTGTTGACGGAGGATCCTCTATTAATATCGTACTCCTAGACGTGCTGAAGAGAATGAACATCCCAGAATCAGAGATTGTCGGAAGATCCTCGGTCCTCATAGGATTTAGCGGGGAAACAAAACATATAGTGGGAGAAATAAAGCTACCGATATACATAGAAGGGGAATCGAACTCCTTTTGGGTTCAACTAAAATTGGCCTACTAACCATGAGAACTATATGGAGGAAGTGCCCATGGGTATTAAGGACCCCGAAGTAAAATTCCTCATAGGACCCCGATGCATGAGCAAATTGAGCATGATCTATTGAATTTCTTAAGATCCAGAAGCAAGACATACGCATGGAAACACGAAGATATGATAGGTATAGACAAGAGTATTATTACTCATAAAGTTAATATTGATCCTTCATTCAGACCAATACACCAAAAGAGAAGGAATTTTTCACCCGGAAGGAATCAAATCTTCTAAGAGGAAGTAGAGAAGCTCCTCAAAACAGGGATGGTCAAGGAAGTAAAGTTCCCAACATGGCTAGCTAATGTGGTTGTCGTACAAAAGAAAAACGGAAAATGTAGGGTGTGAGTACATTATACTGATCTTAACAAGGCTTGTCCTAAGGATCCTTTCCCCCTTCCACATATTGACTCTATGATAGACGCCATGGTTGGCCATGAACTCTTGACCTTCATTGATGCTTCAGCAGGATTCACAACAAATCCAAATGGAACCATCAAAGCAAGAAGATATTGCATTCATAACATCAACAGGTATAGATTGTTACACTGTAATGCCTTTTGGTCTTTAAAATACAGGTACAACATATCAAAGATTGGTGAATCGGATGTTCAAAGACAAATTAGGGGACACCATGGAAGTTTATATTGACGACATGATAGTTAAGTCAATGAAAGACGAAGATCACCTTAGAGACTTGAAGGAAGCGTTTGACATCCTGGACGAGTACAATATGAAGCTGAATGCACTCAAATATAACTTTGGAATTAATTCAAGCAAGTTCCTTGGATACATGGTGACCAAGAGAGGGATAAAAAACAGTCTAGAACAAATAAAAGCAATCATGGAACTAAGATCCCCATCTTCAACAAAGGACATCCAAAGGCTAACCGGAAGAGTAGAAGTAGTCAACAGGTTTATTTCAAGATCCTCAGAAACGTGCAAGCTCTTTTACGATATATTGAAAAAGAACAAGAGATTTGGATGGAAGGAGGAACACGAGAAAGACTTCTAGGAACTAAAAAAATATCTAAGCTCTGCCCCACTACTAGTAAAACCTATAGATGGAGAACCACTTATTCTCTACCTCTCGGTATCGTCAAACGAGGTAACTTTCGTTCTGGTCAAGGATTTTAATGGGGACCAACATCAAATCTACTATGTAAGTAAAAGTCTCCTAGATCCCAAAACTAGGTACACTCACCTCGAAAAGTTATATCTTGCCTTAGTTATTACTTCTACCAAATTAAGACACTACTTCGAAACACACACTATGCGTGTAAGAGCTAACTATCGTATCAAGAATGTCATGAGAAAACCCGAAATGTCAGGAAGGATAGAAAAATGGTCGGTGAAGTTAAGTACATTTGACATCAGATACGAACCAAGATCCGCCATAAAATCACAAGCACTAGCAAATTTTGTGGATGTCTTTAGTGATGATCTACAAAACGAAGTAGACATGGAAGCCAAGCGACTCCAAGAAGACAAACACCTGGGAAGATGGGCTTTGTTTATAGATGGAGCTTCAAATCAGAAAGGAATAAGGATCATACTAAAGTCGCCACAGGGAGACATCATACCCAGGCAGTTAGTTGTGAATTCAACACTACCAACAATGAAGTAGAATATGAAGCACTCATCATGCGACTATAATTATCTAAGGATCTTCAGGTATTTGTTGATTCTTTGTTACAAACCAATCACTATAATGGGTCTTATGTGGTGAAAGGTGAGAAATTAGCATTATACCTAAAGATCCTCAAAAACATAGCTTCTGATTTCAAAAACTTTAGCCTAACCTAAGTTCCCAGAGAGGAAAACACAGAAGGAGACGCATTAGCCAATTTAGGATCCTCCCTTAGGATCCCACCAGAGACGAAGATTCATATAACTCACACAATAACCCAGCCATAGAAACCCTCTTCGACAAATCATAAGATCCTAAGCATCCGAAAAGCGTAGCAGCTAATGAAGATCCTGACCCTACGGATCCCGACGAACAGGATCCTCAAAGAAGTCCACGATCATGGATTTTACCCATTATGGAGTATCTCCAAAATGGCACAACACCAACAGGACAAAAAAGTGAAAGAGCATTCAGGATGAGAGTCTCAAGATTCATGTTAATCCAAGGTAAACTTTATAAAAACTACATGGCAGGACCATACCTAAGATGCTTGGAAGATCCTGAAGTTGTAGAAGTCTTAAAGGATATACACGAATGAGATTGTGGCAATCACACTGGGGGCAGATCCTTATGCTCCAAAATACTAAGAATAGGATACTACCGGCCAACAATGAAAAAAAACTCCTTTCTAGATGCTCAAAAGTGTGATGCTTGCCAAAGACACAACAACATACTACATCAACCGGCAGAACCTCTACATCAAATTATCTCCCCATGGGTATTTATGAAATGGGGGATGGATATTGTAGGAAAATTTCCAGTTGCCTCAGGAAAAAAAGTCTTCATGTTGGTGGTGACTGATTACTTCTCCAAATGGATCGAAACTAATGCGTTCATCCAGGTAAGAGGCAAAGAGGTAGTGTTGTTTATTAAATGTAATATCTTGACCAAGTTCGAAATCCCGGCTGAAATCATATGCAACAATGGATCCCAATCTATTAGAAAAAGAACAAGAGACTTTTGCACAAGCTGGTGGATCAAAATGATAATGTCCACTCCTATTCATCCCCAAGCTAATGGTCAAGCAGAGTCTAGCAACAAAATCATAGTTAACAATTTGAAGAAAAGGTTGGACAAGGGATGATGGGCAGAAGAACTTCCTTTCGTTTTGTGGGCATATTGAACCACTTCCAAAATGGCCACAGGTCAGACCCCCTATTCCTTGGTGTTTAGGACAAAAGAAGTAATCCCGACTGAAGTAGTGATCCCGAAGACATGATACTTGCTGCAAGACCAAGAGAATAATGATAGGACCCTAGCATAGGATCTTGACACTGTTGACGAGCTCAAGGATCTTACCAAAATACGCATTGCGACTCATCTTCAAAGAATCACCAAGGCTTACAATAGGAATACAATGGTCAGAAGGTTTCAAATAAGAGACTTGGTATTAAGGAAAACTTTCCAAAACACCAAGGATCCTAGTGCGGGAAAATTGGCTCCAAAATGGGAAGGACCATACCTTGTAGATGCTGAAGCAGGAAAAGGAGCATACTAGCTAGCAACACTCGAAGGAGACGTTCTACCAAGATCCTGGAATTCCATACACCTCAAAGCATACTACATAAAAGTAGGATCGAATGATCCACAACAAAACCAAGGTACACATGTTCTTTACCTTAAAATATTTATTATTATTGATTCTCTCCTCGAATACATTACTATCTTAAGCATCGGAAGGGCGTTAGCTAGACTAACGCCCACCCTTAGCTAACGTTTGCTATGCAGAACAACATATATTGAAGGATCCTCAAAAGTGAAGATCCTAAAACATCAGGGTCCTCACAATAGAAGATCCTGGAACGTCTGGAACCTCGAGTTTGAACACCAAGAAGCACAAGGATCTTGACACATAAAGATCCCCATAGTTGGTAAACTCCATTATATTTAACAATATAATCCCTAAACTATCATGTACACAAGATAGAGACTGGTCATCTCTCCTACACCTAAGGGTACTTAATCCCCTCTAAGGTTTAAAGAGCTAATTAGCTCTTTCACGTGAAATAAGGTTTATACACCTCGCTTAGACGCATGATATCTAATTGTGGGATATGGGTAAGGGGATCATTTCACGATTCAGTGGCTTGGAAACCCTCTTATTTTTTAACACAAGTTGAGATACTTACGGTTTATAACATTTTCAAGTTATCCAGAAATTGGGATCCTACCCAGTGATTACTCCAGGATTATAAGATATTCATGTTATTGACATTTTACCGAGTGACTACATAAGGTTTATAACATTCTCATGTTGTCAAAGATTTGGATTTTGCCCCAGAAATTACATATGTTCTATAACATTTTCATATTGTCAATGTCGCCCAGAGAACACGGTCAAATTGTAACATTTTCATGTTACCTATCCAATGAATTATATCTGAAGCAGGTATCCTCCCCAGAATATAACATTAACATGTTATCCATTTTGTCTAATCTAAACAGGCTATCCTAAGGAGAAATTTCCCTTACAAGATCCAAGATCTTTATTTTGTAGGATCTTTGACGGTAAGGATCCTCGCCCTTAAGGATCCTCATTGACCTTTGTTAGTAAGGGACCTGATTCCTAATATTTAACCACAGTTCTCAACTAAGTAGGAATTTATCCTTAGTAAATTCTAAAATTCAACGACTCATGAAGCTTAAAGTGAAACTCGAAGACAATCAGGTTCCATCTTTCCTTAACTTTAAAGTTTTGAAATTAAGGATCGATCCTAAGCTTTCTAGGATCCTAAACCAATCACTGACATAAAAACTTTCGCCACTTCAGAATAATTTGCTATTCTAATATCTTCACATAAGTTTAAAATTAGAAAACTCTTATAAGTTGTGAGTTAATCACTAAACTTCTAAAAGAAACTTTTAGATTAATTAAAAAAGTCAATTATTGTTATCATCATCAATTCATTATGTTTTAAGAATCATTCACTTTTTTCAAGATCTTAATAATGCAAAGACCTTAGTATTGTATTATGCAGGAATAAGAGAAAGACGAAAAGAAAATCAACCATTATATTCAAAAAAGGGCTACAACCTTACCAAAGTCATCCGTCAAAAGATTATGCTACCCTAGTCACCTAAAAGGCATAGACCTTATCTTGGTCATTATCGGCCTTCTTCTCCCCCCCCCCCCCCCCGGTCAGCCGCAGCACAGGATCTTGACTGGCAGTAGCAGGCTTGCCAGTTAATTTGGCCAATGCCTCGCGTCAACCAACCACGTACCAAGATCCTGTATTTTTAAGAACCTCAGCCAGATGGATCATGGCCTCCTAAACGGCCACTGCAGCATTGACCTTTTCTTCGGATATCACCTCTTCCATCTCACAAACGAGCTTCTCCTCTCTATCAGCCTTTTCCCTGATAAGCAGCTCCATCCTCCTCAAAAGATCCTCGTTGATCGTCTTCCACATCTTCGCCTTTTCCTGGAAGGACTTGATCAGCCCTCTCTACCCGAATTCTTAGATCAGCAGAAACATGATTAGAGACCTTTGATAAAAATATGGTAAGTCAGCAAAAAACAAAATGAAAAATAAAGCGAAAATGAAATCAACACTTACAGCCAGAGAGAAAGAGACCAACTTCTGGAGCGTCTCCTCGACCCCAAGGCTCTCCAAAGATAAACATGTGGATTCAACAGTTTTCCTCTTCCGAGATTCCGGACTTTTCATTGTCAAATCCACGGTTGACATTTTAGGAGGAGGAGAGGATGAACTTTTCTCCTTCTTTACTATCAGCTGATCCCCTAACATTGTCGTATCAATATCAGCAAGAGTGAAGCGAACACTGGAGCGAGTGACCTTGGATCCTATATACAACAAAAGATTATTAAAGATACTCGTTACAAATCAGAAAAAAAAACTAAGGATCCTTACCCGGCTAGTTGTCGTTATTATTTTTTATTGATATTTATGATGGTCATATTTTGTCTATACCAAACACGTATGTAGAAGTAGTCAAGGGAAGACCAATTCTCATAGAAGAATCATCTCAACTATGCTAAAGACCCATAATACTTGGTTAAATAATGTTCAAGAAGCTGGTCATAGAGGATCCCGGAAATATCGGACAACTTGTTGGTTAGATTGGACTATAAATTGACACTTGTAATATGCTCACAAGACACTATTCTCTAGCCTAAGCTCACTCTACAAATTTCTACATTCATTCTTACTAAGAACTCACTCTAATCTCTACTTTATAACAATATAATCAATAAGGTAGGTGATAATTATCACCTCTTAAGGTTTTATGTCAGATATCCTAGCAAATATCAAGGGCTTTCCTTGTAAACCATTGTGTCACTTTTCTTTTACTACTTGCTATTACACAATCTGAAGATCACGACCTCTCATTCAGTTTGTTTGATTAGTAATTGTGTAGTTTTTTACCAAAACAGGCTAAAGCATCTGTTTCAGCATTGTGTTCTCTAAGAAATTGGTTTAGGTTGAATGCTTCGAATTCAGAGTCTGAGGATCTGGAGGTATAGTGCTAGTCTTTCTCCTTTTACTGCATAAGATCCATTAGAATGGTTAGTTATTAATAAGGAGTCGACATATACCCGAAGATCCTTCATCTGAAGATCCTCGGCTAGCTATATACCCACGATAAGAGCCTCATATTTAGCCTCATTATTGGTTGCACCGAACTCATAACGGATAGCCTGGGGTAGGATGTCCCCCTGTGGTGACTTTAGTATGATTCCTAGTCTAATTCCTATTTGGTTTGATGCTCCTTCTATGAATAGTTTCCATCTTCCTATGTTTTCTTATTCAAGAAGTTGTTTAGTTTCTATTTCTACTTCATCATGTAGATCGTTACTAAACTCAGCCACTAAGTCTACTAGCACTTGAGACTCTATCGCATATCTTGGCTCATACTTAATAACGTATGTGCTTAGCTTCACGGACCACTTTTCCATGAATCCTGAAATTTCTAGTTTTCTTATAACATTCTTAATACAGTAATTAGTTCCTACATATATAGGGTGTGTTTCGAAATAGTGTCTTAATTTAGTAGAAGTGGATACTAACGTTAGTATAAGTTTTTCAAGGTGAGAGTACCTGGTCTCAGGATCCAAGAGACTTCTACTTACATAGTAGATGGCATGTTTCATATTTTCCAAATCCCGATTCAATTCACAAATCAAATGTTTCATATGTCAAGGGAAAAAATGAAATGAAAATTTCTAATCATTGGTTTGAAGGAAAAGCAAAGAGATTTCAATCAAAAAGTATTCCTAAGAACAAGTCCAAGAAGCTTATGAAATTTACATGAATGAATCGATGAGGGGAAGTACTTCATCTCAACGGTCATTGTCAAAGCCTTCAAAATGGGAAGAAGTTAAATCAAAAAGGAAAGTTGATTTTTTTCGAAAAAAATGTTGAAAAAGATAAAATCAAAATTGAAAGTTTGACATTGAATGATTATATTCTTGTGCCTAAATCTGATGAAGTTGGATTCTTAATTTGACACTACAAACAACATTTTACACTAATGTCCAAGGACCCAAAAAGCTTTGGGGGCCTAAATCTCTCTGAATGATTGCAGGTTCTATGTGACGACTAGTATGACGAACATTGGTACATTCACAGTAGATGCTCGCATCACATGAAAGGAAGGAATGAGAGTTTGATATCTATATATATATATATATATATATATATATATATATATATATATATATATAGAGAGAGAGAGAGAGAGAGAGAAAGAGAGAGAGTTAGGTTCAAATGTTTTCACTATCTATTGTGTGCATGTATGATTGATTCTGGACCAATCATTTTAGTTATTTTAAGAAAGTAATTAATGCATATTAAATGTTGAAGATGTAATTAATATCCATCATATCTTCAACATGTAATATGCATTAATTACTTTCTTAAAATAACTAAAATTATTGGTCCAATATCAATCATACATGCACACAATAGATAGTGAAAACAAAATAACCTAACCCTATATATATATATATATATATATATATATATATATATATATATATATATATAGGAAGTTGGACAATGTTGGAGATGTGAAGTTTGGAAACAATCAAAAGTTTAAAGTGAATGGATATTGGAAGTTTGTTGTGAACAGGGTCTCTTATGTCAAAGGATTGAAGCACATCCATATTAACGTATCTCAACTTGTGGTTGGAACTGGAAATCAATTTCTCTTTGAAGAAGAAGGAAGCATGATCTTGAAAAATAAACAAAGGAAGTCTCGTTAAAGTCGAAAAGCAAAGGTGATATGTTCACTCTAGATATAAAACCAATAGTTGGCATTCCCTCTATTTGCTTACTATTGAAGGCTTATTCTGACCTCAGTTGGATTTGGCATCGAAGACTCTCTCATCTCAATTTCCAAAATTTGAATAAACTTGTTCTAGATGATCTTGTTCGTGGTTTCATTTTTTAAAACTTGACAATGATCCTATGTGTGCAACTTTCAAATAGGGCAAACAACATGCTCAAGGTCATCCAATCCTTATCAACACCAAGATTATTGAACCATTGGAACTTCTACATATTGACTTGTGTGGTTGTTCGACTATTGAATCTCTCAATGGGAAGATGTGCATACTTGTTATTGTAGATGATTTTTCATGCTTTACATGGGTTATTTTCTTATATAGAAACCTGAGACTGCTTAAGTGATGATCGATTTCATCAAAATCATTGAATTAAGTCTAAAGAAGAAAGTTATTCGTATCAAAAGCGATAATGGAACGGAAATCAAAAATCATGCTATCAATCCATTTTTCACAAATTTGATAATTTCCCACAAATTTTCGTCTCCTTACACACCAAAACAAAACGGTGTTGTCAAAAGGAGGAATCGATCTTTGTGTGAAGCTGCTAGAACTATGCTCACTTATGCAAATCTACCTCAATATTTTGGACAAAATCAATTTCTGCAGCATGTTTCACTCAAAATCGATATCTTATTCATCGTAGATTTAACATTACACTTGATGAAATCCTTAACAAAAGGAAACATGTTGTCACAATTTTCCATGTTTTTGGTTGCAGATGCTTTATCATGAATCTAAGAGATAATCTTTCAAAGTTCCAAACAAAGGTTGATAAAGGAATTTTTCTAGGATACTCGCATAATTATCTGGCATATAGGGTGATGAACAAACAAACGTGAAGATTTGAAAAAACATTCAATGTAACATTCGATGATTACTACATTAAAAGAATTGAACATGAATATTAAAAGAAACCAATTCTTTTTGAGTTTAATGAGGAATCTGAGAAAATTCTTACTTTCGATGTTGATTTAATTTGCTTTGGTGTATCCCTGACAGAGCTATTGATGTTGAGGTCAATATCGAAGGTAATTAAGTCCCAGAAGAATCAAAGCACTCTGATGAATCAACAATAACTTATGAATATTCATCATCAACGCCAATTGTTAATGTTAAAGAGGATAAAACTTCGACATCTAGTCAAGTTGGGGGGGAGCACATAAATGCACAACCTCAAGCCAAGGGGGGGGGGTACATTCATATGTTGATGTTGGGGTGAGCAAGACATATTAGATCCATGTGTTCAGGGGGAGCAAGATCGAACACATAATGAAGTTGATAACGAAGGTCCAGGTAAAGAAAATGATGATACTAATGATAAGCTTTCTATTGCAGAAGATGTCTCTGAAGCTGAAGAAGCATTTGAAGATGCTCATTTGCATTTTGTCCATCATTTCCTCCTACTGAGAAATAGACACGTGATCATCCCAAAGAAAAACCTCTTGTTAATCCTAATTTTGGTTTGTTAACTTATGTTCATGTTAGAGTTAGGATTGAAGTTCTTAATGTTCATCAAAATTTTTGCATGTTCAATGTTTTTGTTTCTAAAATTGAAGCAAAAACAGTCAAGAATGCATTACAACACCCTGATTGGGTTGTTCCAATGCAATCCGAGTTGGCTAAATTTTAAAGAAACAAACTTTGGAGGTTAATTCCTAAACCAGAAATGTTTCAGTAGGTGGTTTAAAATGGGTTTTAAAGAAAAAAATGGATAAAGAAGAAAATGTGGTTCACAACAAAGCAAGATTATTTGTAAATGGTTATTCACAACAAGAAAGATTTCATTACGATGAAACGTTTTCTCCTGTCACAACACTCGAAGCAATATGAATCTTTCTTGCTTATGCAGCTCACAAAAATTTTGACGTCTAACAAATTGATATGAAGTGCGCATTCCTCAATGGTGTACTCAAAAAGATAGTTTATTTTGAGCAACCGCCTGGATTTTTGAACGATAAGTATCCTAATCATTGTTATATCCTTGAAAAAGTTGTTTATGGGTTAAAACAACCACCTCAACTAGTTCTTCGTTCAAATTTATGTCGATGATATCGATTTTGGTTCAACTAACCCTTCGTTGTCAACGACATTTGAAGATTTAATGAACAGTCAATTTGAAATAAGTATGATGGGGAATATCAGTCACTTGTTGGGACTGAACATTCACCAAAGCAGAGAAGGAATCTTTATTAATCAAGAAAATTATACGCGAAAATTGCTTAAGCGCTTTAGAATGACGAACATTTCAGACGCGAAGGTTCCCATGGTAGTCGGCACTCGCTTAATCCCTTCGTTGGATAAGCCAACCATTTGGCAGATATTTTTATAAAACTACTTGATGAAAAATATTTTCTGAGAATATTAAATGGTTTTGGAATGATGGAAGCTTATTCTGTTCCAATTCCTAACCAATTTTTCTTGTCTTTGAATAATGAAGATTTGGACTAAAATTCTCTATTTATATAACCTCATTAACATACTATTGTTCATGTTCAAAACTTCGATACGCTTCTTTTTTGACATTCGACCTGACTCATTTAGCAAGTTTTGTGAACAAGCAAATGTGCAGAGAAGGCTTGGGTGATGAAATAGAGAATGGTAGTGGCTGTCTCACTAAGAAGTATTAGTTATCATTAGCGAAGGAGTAGCGAAGGTCTACTTATGTTTTTAACTTAGTATAATGAAGGTGTAATCACATATCCTTTACAGCACTATTCGCTATCAATATCGAAGGACTAACAAAGGTAATATTTTTCCTTGTTGTTTTAGACACAAAAATATTTTGTTTATTTTCGTCACTTATTACTAAAATTCAAAAATCCAAAGATATTTTATTTATTTTTTTCTTTGTTTCTAAAAATTGAAAATCCAAAAAGATTTTCGTTATTCTTGCTGTTTATTTCACAAAATATAAAACACAATTTTTTGTCTTTTATGTCAAAAATTCGCAAATACAAAAATCTTTTCTTTACTTGTGTTTTCGTTATCATGACTGGGAAGTTCATTGTAACACATGTTGTTAATAAGCATGCACAAGGGAAGCTCAATATGGATCATGTAACAATTGAAACTCATAACTAGTTAAGTGTCCCTAGAAGCATGATGCATTATGTTGTCCAAAGCCTCACTGACTAATTGTTTATGAAGCCTTATTAAAAAATTTTTGTAAAAATTGCTTCCCAATACGTTGTATTAAGAATAGTCCTGGAGCTACATTTATCTGCTCATTTTTAGTTAAGAGATTCATGCTTGGTCACAATCTTTTTTGCACGGGTACAGTGGATTTTCTTAACCAATCTTTTTCACCCTAAAGTTCATACACTTACACACACAATAACGTAAATCCCAAGACATCTCTAGTAAAAAACAACTACAATGCAGGTGTGCCAAAAATCAGTGTTTATGATGCTAAATCATTTTTCCATGACGAGGGTGAGACCTAACAAACCTTATACCTAAGGAATTGATGGTGAACAATTTTATTGTTCAACATTTTTACGAAACCTTATGTTTCAATGTACCTTTTCAAATGTTCAAAATCTCATTTTTATTTTTTATGTGTGATTTTAATGAAATGTACTAATCCCAAGTCACTTCTTCCCAAATAGATCTAGTACTTTAATATTTTTTATGAAATGAGATTTTCATATCAACATTTACTTTGATCCTTAGTCACTTCAATTTTCCAAAGCTTACTTATTGTTGATTACATTGATCACACAAGTATTTTCTTACAATGTTGTCCCTCTTATGTTAAGTTGTGAGCTTGTTTGGAAATTAAACCACCTACGAAGCTTGCTAAAATAGGCCCTTCGATACTTCTGCATAAGTATTCGATTGCAATTCACTGAAAACCACACAAGCACTTTGATTTCTCTTTTGACAACGAAGGAAGAATATCTTTGCCTGGGATCTTACTGCCATTATATCAAATTTTCTTTGATATCACAATATCCAAAATTTTATTATTTTGATTATATCTTTTCTTTTGGATCACACTGGCAAAGAAATCCTCGAGGTTTTGGGTATTACCAACTCAGACCTAGATTTCGCAAAGTCTAGATTAAGATTTCAATCATTATTCCCATAAGTGAATGAGGCCCAACCTTAAATGTTGAAGATTGGTACTTGGTAACCAACAAAACTTGGTGACTGTTTCATTATATAAATAATGACGAATTAGTCGTTAGGATGTGACATTCCAGTTGTTTTACCATACCTTCAGAAAAGTGTTCATTACTTTTACACATGTTGGAAGAGGGTGATGTCATTTTAGTACGTTAATTTACACGTGGAATTAGCTTATTGGATCGTGGTTTGAATTTGAATTTGACATTGGTTATAAAAGAAAATGTGGTGATACAATTACATGTTTCTGATTCCCGACATTTACACAAAAATCGTCACCCTACTTTACAATCAAAATTAAAATTCTCTCTCGATCATCATGTATGTTGCAAACACTGTTGTTGATCAATTCAACACAATTGAAGATGAAGTTTTTGTGCCCAACATGAAGATTCAGTCCAACAATGATTGGTTTAATCCGTCGATCGAAGATTACCCTAAAGAGTTGATGATGCTAGTTCGGTGTATGAATGATTCATGTCTTCCACACGCTTTGACTGCTTCTTTTGACATTTTGATGAAGTATTTATCACTTGCTGGTTCCACAACCATGTATAAGAAGATTGCAGAGGTCATAACATTCCAGATGAAATCACAACAAAACAAGATATTGAACAAGAAACAATTTACCGAAAATTTTCAACTGTCGTCATACGGACCGTTTGAGGTTCATAAGAATGAACAAGTACTTCAAATTTTTATTGATATGGGTTATCAACCTCCAATTTCTCTTGTTAATGGCTTCAAGAAGTCTAGTATTCCAGGAGTACGAGTTTTTTCTTTGGAATTGCCCTTCGATGTTTGACTGGAAGGAGTTTTGATCACGACAAGGCAAAACTTCAATTCTATTCCATTATGGCTAGTCTTTACTATGGGATGAAGGTTGAATATGCTTCATTATTCTGGGTTGAGTTTGCTTC
This sequence comes from Lactuca serriola, assembly GCF_051521515.1. NCBI lineage: Eukaryota > Viridiplantae > Streptophyta > Magnoliopsida > Asterales > Asteraceae > Lactuca > Lactuca serriola. The sequence continues at coordinate 71,435,948 of NC_136411.1, read as the reverse complement.
ATCTGATAAGCACTGAGAGAAAATGACTGAGATTTCTAGTGATCGTTTTTGGAGTCTCATTTTATGCGAAGCTTATAGTCAGGTAGGTATTATAATATCTTCACATTCCAAAGTCTATAATTGATGATCCAGTTATTTTTTTCTGTTGTTGGATGAATTCCTGATGCCATGCTCTATTTGGTGTCTCCATCGAATTTGTTATTGAAACAATACAAAGCTTCTATGGATTCTACTTCCTCTGGTGCTACCCCAAAGAAGGTGACTTTTCAAGCCACATAAGGAACATCCATAAATTCTCAAGTTTTCAAGAAGAAGTCGAAATCGAAGCCAAATATTATGGTTGATAAAGATGTTATAGCAAAGATTTGATGGGTTTTAGCCATAAGAACTTTCCTATGTGCGCATGCAAAACCATAATGCTTGGATCTAGGCTTTCTAATTAAACATGCTTTGAATCCAAGACTTCTAATGACTATTTAGGAATAAGAACAATGATAAAACAGATCTAGAATCATACCTTTGAATTCCTTGTTGATCTTGTTATCTTGGAGCTTCTAGAGTCACAATTGTCACTCCTCTAATGGCTTACAAACACCAAATAGCAAGGAGGATGATTTGGGAGAGAGGAAAGGGGAGGAAATCGGCCAGGGTTTCTATGCTTTAGATGAAGTACCGAGTTCCCTTAGCCATAGGGTCTAACTTCAATTAACAATTAATTTCCTAATTATCTATACTTGATTTATTCAAGATTTCTTTCAAGATAATTACCAAAATAATCAAAATAATTAATTAATTATCATATAAGGAAATTAAATATTTTATTAGTTGATAAATATCTTTAATTAGACCAAGATTATAGTCATATATATCAAAAAGTCGGATTATGGTTGATCTAATATGATTAAGGTAAGTTTCCATAAGATAATCATGAAGAAATCCCGAATCTGGCCATTCCTGACACTTGGACTCGCCGAGTGCACAAAGGGACTCGCCGGGTCAGCCCAACTCGCCGAGTCCACTTTGGAACTCGCCGAGTCCATGACTCAGGAACACAAAAATCGAATTTTTCAGTTTAGTTTCAGACAATTAAGCAACAATTTAATGAAAACCAAGCTAGGCTCTGATACCACTGATGGGTTTTAGGCATAAGAACTTTCCTATGTGCGCATGCAAAAACCTAATGCTTGGATCTAGGCTTTCTTATTAAAAATTCTTTGAATCCAAGACTTCTAATGACTATTTAGGAATAAGAACAATGATAAAACAGATCTAGAATCATACCTTTGAATTCCTTGTTGATCTTGTTGTCTTGGAGCTTCTAAAGTCACAATTGTCACTCCTATAATGGCTTACAAACACCAAATAGCAAGGAGGATGATTTGGGAGAGAGGAGAGGGGAGGAAATCGGCAAGGGTTTCTATGCTTTAGATGAAGTACCGATTTCCCTTAGCCATAGGGTCTATTTATACTTGTAGACTCCTTAAGGGTTACAACCTAAACCCTAATTGGATAATCTTCTCTTAAGGCTATCCAAATCCATTCCTTAGATAACTCTTGGACGATTTGAGCTATCCTTTAGCTCCTAGAATCCGTACAATCCATATCTATATGGATTTAAAGTTTAAGGTTTAACTATCAAACAATTGACAGTTTATACCCTCTTATTTAATTAATCTCTTTAAGTCACCAAATTAATTCCAATTAATTCTATGACTTATATTAATCAAATAACAATATTATTATTCTTTATATTATTCTCATAATATATTAATAATATTTACTCTCTCTTAATAAATCATCCTATCAAGTTGCTATGGTGAAGGCAACCCAAAAGGACCATGCACAACCGGGTCAAATACTTGCCTAATATAGTTGCAGCCTTAGACACTATTCCAACAGTCTCCCACTTGGATAAGTCTAGTAACTATATGCACAAGTACAATTCAGTTTGCAATCGTAGCTCTCAAAGACGCTGTCAAACTCTGATCTAATCAATCTTGTTCTTTAGATAAGGGATCGTACAGTCCTCTATTAGATATCATGCTGACAATCCTATGGAATGGTTAGTCTAGCATTTAGGTTTCTCGATCTCTTATTTATTTGACATAGAACTTAATCGAACACATCAATTCAGTTCTGACCGGGCTCGGCACATAAGTCAAATCAAATCATCGAGCGGCCGAGATATCGCTTTTACCTCCTTAGATAAAAGTTACAGATAAACTTCGACTTATATGCATTTACTTATTCATTAACCAACTATACACAACAATGCGTTTTATAACACCGAGTTACTGATGCGTTTTCACATTATCAATGTACAATCAATTAACAAATAATAAACCATACATCTAGGTTTTAAGACTATATGATATTATCGTCTTGCGATCACCCTTTTATATCATATTCCATAAGGTGATTCCAGCAAGCGCGGGTTTGTTCCAATGCTCAAAACCAGTTCATAAGCACTAATGAACGTTGCAGCAACCCTTTGCTACGTCTAACACCATTTAGACAATCTACACACCAATTCATGACAATCTTCATTCATATCTACTTCCAACATATGAACGATTGTGGACAATTTGAATAATTCGATTTTTCCTAATAAACTCAATTATTCTGGAAGTCAAAACATGCAAAGTGAAACAATAGTTAAACAATTAACATAAGACAGTAACATTACTCATAAATAAAACTCCTTTATTTAATCATCAAATGTTAATTACATTTATCTATTACACGTTTCTAATACTATCTAATCTATGCTAATATCATCCTTCAGCCCAATACTCCTAGCATGCTGCAAGTGCTTAACCCTACTCAGTCCCTTCGTAAGCGGATCTGTTAGGTTATCTTCTGATGATATCCTCTTCACTACGAGTTGTCCTTCTTCTACACGATGTCTGATGAAGTGATATTTTCTGTCGATATGTCGTGATCTACCATGATCCCTCGGTTTCTTGGTCAAGGCAACCGCTCCTTCGTTATCACAGAAAATCTCCATGGGCTCCTTTATGGCAGGTACAACTCCAAGATCACCAATGAATTTCTTCAGCCATATTGCCTCCTTCAACGCTTCGCTCGCTGCAATGTACTCTGATTCGCACGTTGAATTGGCTACGGTTTCCTGCTTGGAACTCTTCCATGTCACTGCTCCTCCATTCAGGGTAAAAACCCAGCCCGACTGCGAACGGTAGGTGTCCCTGTCGGTCTGAAAACTAGCGTCACTATACCCTCGCACCTTCAAGTCATCACTCCCCCCGAGGACTAAGAACCATTCCTTCGTCCTCCGAAGGTACTTAAGGATATTCTTCACCGCAATCCAATGTGCTCTGGTAGGATTCCCTTGATATCTGCTAACCATGCTCAAAGAGAAGGCTACATCAGGGCGAGTACAAGTCATAGCGAACATGATTGAGCCAACTGCGGAAGCGTATGGTACTCGGCTCATTTCTGCTATCTCAGCTTCGGTACTCGGACTTTGAGTCTTACTCAACTTGGCATTACTTTGTATCGGTAATTCTCCCTTCTTCGAGTTCTCCATACTAAAACGTTTTAGTACCTTCTCTAAGTAAGTATTCTGACTAAGTCCAATTAGTCTCTTACTTCTTACTCTTACTATCCTTATTCCCAAAATGTAAGAAGCCTCTCCGAGGTCCTTCATAGCGAAGCACTTCCCGAGCCAGGACTTAACCTCCTGCAGAGTCGGGATGTCGTTTCCTATGAGTAATATGTCATCGACATATAGAACGAGGAAGCTTACTATACTCCCACTGGCTTTGACATATACACATGATTCGTCTTCGCTTCATACAAATCCAAACTCTTTGACTTTTTCATAGAAGCAAAGATTCCATCTGCGAGACACTTGCTTAAGTCCATAAATGGACTTCTCAAGCTTACACACTCTATTCGGATGCTTCGGATCCACAAACCCCTCTGGCTGAGCCATGTAAACATCCTCAGCCAACTTTCCGTTAAGGAAAGCGGTCTTGACATCCATTTGCCAAATCTCATAATCATGAAATGCGGCAATAGCTAGCATCACTCTAATAGATTTAATCTTCGCAACTGGTGAGAAGGTCTCATCATAGTCAACTCCGGGAGTTTGAGTAAAGCCCTTCGCAACCAATCGTGCTTTATATGTGTGTACGTTTCCATCCACGTCGGTCTTCTTCTTGAAGATCCATTTGCACCCAACGGTCTTACGTCCGGGCACATAATAAACCAAATTCCAAACTTGGTTATCATACATGGATTGGATCTCGCTATCCATTGCCTCTTTCCATTTCACAGACTCTGGGCCTGCCATGGCCTCCTTATAGCTATTAGGTTCATCAAGATTTATTAGTGTACCATCATTAATATACGTGTCCCCTTCGGTAGTAATATGAAAACGATAAAACTGGGGATGAACTCTAACTCTATTGGAACGTCTAAGAGGTAAGGACTCGTCAATAGGTTCAACCGGAGTTTCCTCCTCGGGTAGAGTGCCAGCGGTAGAGGTTCCTTCATCTATCGACTCTTGAATCTCTTCAAGCTCGATTTGCCTCCCACTGTCTCCTTGGCCTATGAGTTCTCACTCTCGGAAAACTCCTCTCCTCGCAACGAAGACAACATTGTCCTTCGGTCTATAGAAGAGATATCCAAAGGATGTCTGTGGGTAGCCGATGAAAATACATTGCTCACTTCGAGGTTCGAGCTTGTCGTGTGTATCTCGTCTTACGAAGGCCTCGCAACCCCAAACCTTGATATGTGCCAATGAGGGAGCTTTCCCTGTCCACATCTCGTGAGGTGTTTTGGCAACCTTCTTAGTAGGGACTCGATTAAGGATATGGGCAGCAGTCTCTAAGGCATACCCCCAAAAAGAGATAGGTAGTGAAGCACGACTCATCATAGAGCGAACCATATCCAATAAGGTTAGATTACGCCTTTCTGCCACACCATTCAACTGCGGTGTCCTAGGAGGCGTCAATTGCGAAACTGTTCCACACTCCTTGAGATAATCGTGGAATTCAAGACTTAGGTACTCTCCTCCTCGATCGGATCGAAGCATCTTGATTTTCCTGCCCAATTGATTCTCCACTTCATTCTTGAACTCTCTAAACTTTTCAAAGGTTTCTGACTTTTGCTTGATTAAATAGATATACCTATATCTACTATAATCATCGGTAAAGGTCACGTAGAAGCGGTTCCCATCCTTCGTGGTTGATCTAAATGGTCCACATACATCGGTATGTATTAGGTCCAATAGACCCTCACCCCTTTCACACGTACTCGTGAAGGGTGACTTAGTCATCTTTCCAAGTAAACAAGATTCGCACGTGTCATCTTCCCTAAGGTCGAATGAATCCAACACTCCATTCTTTTGGAGTTGGGCTATGCGTTTCTTGTTGACATGTCCAAGACGACAATGCCACAAGGATGCTTTATCCATACTAGTGGAAGAGTCTATATTTAAAACATCATTTCCTAAGTTATCAACAATCATAACAGTCTCATAAATTCCATTACATGGTATAGCTTCAAAGTAAAAGACACCATTTAGATAAGCTAAAATAGAACCATTCTCATTATTAAAAGAAAATCTAAAACCTTGTCTATATAAACCATGAAATGAAATGATGTTTCTAGCCATTTCTGGCGAATAGCAACAATTGTTCAAATCTAAACATAAATTATTCCTAAGCACTAAAGAATACACTCCAATCTTGGTCACAGGCTACGATCTTCTGTTCCCCATGATTAGATTGATCCTTCCTTTCTCCACATCCCTACTTCTTCTTAGTCCCTGCACATTAGAACAAATGTGATAACCACAACCAGTATCAAGAACCCAAGAAATAGCATGATTAGAATTGTTAGATTTAATTGTGTATATACCTGCAAAAGATGGCTTGATCTTTCCTTCCTTGATGGCTTGCAGGTACTCAGGGCAGCTTCTCTTCCAATGTCCTATCTTGTGGCAGTGGTGGCACTCTGCCTCCTTTGGGTTAGGGCAGGGCTTAGCGGGATCAACTTTGGTCCCACTAGAAGAGGCACCATCTCGGGCTTTAACCTTGCAATAGTTCTTAGACGAAGCCTTCCTCTTCTTTCCCTTTCCTTGACCAATAGCCAAGACAGGAGCAGCAGGTGGATTGGGAGTTGGTGCAACAGACTTGTCTTTGAAGTTGCTCTCAGCGACCCTCAAGAGACCTTGGAGTTTGCTTAGGGTGACCTCCTCTTTGTTCATGTGGTAGGTCATCCTAAATTGATTGTACATTGGAGGCAAAGAGTGAAGCACCATGTCGATCGCCAAGTCTTCCCCAAAGTCAACATTTAACTTGCGAAGGCGGTTGACATACCTTTGCATCTTTTGCAGGTTCACGGTAAGAGATTCTCCATGACCCATCTTAGCGGAAATCATGTTAGTGAAAATCTCATAACGCTCCTGTCTCGCGTTCTGGTGGTATCTCTCCAATAAGTCTTGATGCATCTCGTACGAGTACATGTCCTCATAGGATTTTTGGAATTCGGAGTTCATGGTGGCTATCATGATGCAATGTACCTTTGTTGCATCTCGCTCATGAGTTTCAAAAGCGGTAATTCCAGCCGGAGTAGCGATTTCAGGGTTGATCTTCTTGAGCTTCTCATCGAGGACATACTCCTTATCCTCATAGCGAGCAATGGTGCGAATGTATCTTATCCATTCGCTAAAGTTCGTTCCATCGAAGGTGACCTTTTGGCAAAGGCTCATCAACATGAAAGAACTAGCAGCAGCGTTGTTTGCGTTCGACATCTACAAAAAGAAAAGGACAAAGATAGATTAGAATAAGAGTCCCTAATTATCACCCAAGAAGAAAAATTAGGGCTAGGATCCAACAATAACATTTACATCCTAGAAAAGGGATGCCGTAATCTAATATGCAAATAAATTGAAGGTAAGTGAATGACGATTCACTAATTCTCCATCACAAAAACTTAACTATTAGTCCTAAGTGTATTGAGAATTCCTAGGTTTGGATGAGATTCATTGAAACAATTCAATGGCATGTTTAAATCTCGATATGCCCCTCTTGTTTGTGACTGGGATACCGAGGATCACAAAGCGAGTGTGAATTACCATGCAAATTCACATGGTGCCTTCATTGTAACGATCACCTATTCGATGTGCCGGTAAACCACACACGCTCCATCGAACTATGATAAACAATGAATCACCCTTTGCCACCTTTGCTTAGAACCAATTAGTGTGTCGGTAAACCACACACGCTCCACTAACTTCTTAGCAAGGGTGCAAAGTGTAATTTCATGGGATTGCATCAATTCACTTTTCCTAAAGTAACTAAGATTGGGAAATTTTAAAAAAAAAATGTGTAGTTACTTTGTATTACTTATTATACTTTTAATGAGAGGATGAGGTTGCCCTATCCAACCCGTTCGGCTAACGACCCTCCACCGATCAAGAAAGCGGTGGGTGTGAGTGTACACCCATTAAACGCCATTTTATAGGCCGCAACCTTATACCCACCTTATAGATCGGCTTCATGAATGAGGCCTACTAACGGTAAGACTAGCATTTTAGTTTTATATATATATATATATATATATATATATATATATATATATATATATATATATATATATATATATATATATATTATTCTTGTAATATTATATTAGTATAGGGTTGTATTTTAAACCTTTTAAAATCTAGGGTTTGAAATTTAAATTGTCTAAATTAAAACTTTTAATCACAAAATATAAATTTCAAAACTTGAGGACAAGTTTTAAACATTTAAAACATGGAGGATCAAATAACAAATAACTTCAATTAACAATTAATTTCCTAATTATCTATACTTGATTTATTCAAGATTTCTTTCAAGATAATTACCAAAATAATCAAAATAATTAATTAATTATCATATAAGGAAATTAAATATTTTATTAGTTGATAAATATCTTTAATTAGACCAAGATTATAGTCATATATATCAAAAAGTCGGATTATGGTTGATCTAATATGATTAAGGTAAGTTTCCATAAGATAATCATGAAGAAATCCCGAATCTGGCCATTCCTGACACTTGGACTCGCCGAGTGCACAAAGGGACTCGCCGAGTCAGCCCAACTCGCCGAGTCCACTTTGGAACTCGCCGAGTCCATGACTCAGAAACACAAAAATCGAATTTTGTAGTTTAGTTTCAGACAATTAAGCAACAATTTAATGAAAACCAACCTAGGCTCTGATACCACTGATGGGTTTTAGCCATAAGAACTTTCCTATGTGCGCATGCAAAACCCTAATGCTTGGATCTAGGCTTTCTAATTAAAAATTCTTTGAATCCAAGACTTCTAATGACTATTTAGGAAAAATAACAATGATAAAACAGATCTAGAATCATACCTTTGAATTCCTTGTTGATCTTGTTGTCTTGGAGCTTCTAAAGTCACAATTGTCACTCCTATAATGGCTTACAAACACCAAATAGCAAGGAGGATGATTTGGGAGAGAGGAGAGGGGAGGAAATCGGCCAGGGTTTCTATGCTTTAGATGAAGTACCGATTTCCCTTAGCCATAGGGTCTATTTATACTTGTAGACTCCTTAAGGGTTACAACCTAACCCTAATTGGATAATCTTCTCTTAAGGCTATCCAAATCCATTCCTTAGATAACTCTTGGACGATTTGAGCTATCCTTTAGCTCCTAGAATCCGTCCAATCCATATCTATATGGATTTACAGTCTAAAGTTTAACTATCAAACAATTGACAGTTTATACCCTCTTATTTAATTAATCTCTTTAAGTCACTAAATTAATTCCAATTAATTCTATGACTTATATTAATCAAACAACAATATTATTATTCTTTATATTATTCTCATAATGTATTAATAATATTTACTCTCTCTTAATAAATCATCCTATGAAGTTGCTATGGTGAAGGCAACCCAAAAGGACCATGCACAACCGGGTCAAATACTTGCCTAATATAGTTGCAGCCTTAGACACTATTCCAACAAGATTGTCTCTGAGAAGTCATGGAAGAGTGGTTCTAAGAAGGTTACGAAAGCTTTTACTGAGAAAATTGCTAAAGATGGTTCTGAGAAGGAAGTCTTAATTTTTCCTACGAAGGTTGTTCAAGAGGTTGATAAAGAAGTATCCCTGAGATTGTGGTTAGGAATTCAAATAAATTGAAGACGAAGTCAAAGTCTTCAGGTGTTATGATTAAAGATGTAACTGAGGAAGAAGCACAACAAAACATGAAACAAAAAGTTGTTGGAGTGTTGAAACGACTTAAGAAGCTTTGGTATCTGAAAAACGAAGAGCCTTCTATTAAACCTACGACAACAACATAAACTTTTGAGGCAGACTGTGAGAGCGAAGAAACTGAAGATGCAGTTTTTGGGAAATACGATCTCACTTTCCCTGATTCAACTAGAAAGGATACCACTGTCGAATCGAATATAGAAGAGACAAGCATTCCTGATGTCATTGTAAACACATATGATGTGGATACAAATAATGCTTCTAGTGAACCCATCATTACTTCGCTCCCCGAAAGATAGGAGTTACACCACCCAAATTTCTTATATCCAAGTCCAATGTGGAGGAGGGTAAGACTTCAAACATTCTTGAGAAATTATCTAATAAGCACTCAAATTTTAATATCGGTGAGGAAACTTCAACATCTATTGATGTCACTTCCACTATTCCACCACCACCAACTTTAACAATTACACCAACAATTGTTCCTGCTATTCCACTTACATTCACAAGTATCATCAATGAATCCATTACTTCATTGTTTTTTTTGTCAGTCAATAGACTAAGAGACACCAACAAATGATGAAAATCAAATGGTTGAATTCGTTGAGCTTGAGTTTAATCCTGGTAAAAAAGATATAGATGACATCGCGATTATGTCAGGAAAGCAGTACAAGATTCTCAATTCCAAACTCAACACCATCCTTTACTTTCTCAATGAAAATGTAGTGAAATGCTTTGTTAGTGGTGATGAAGTTGAGTTCTTACTGAAAAATCAAGAGTCCGGGATGAGGAATTTGATTACTTCTTATGTTACAAGTTTAGAAGATAGTATGGTTGTTCATCATAATTCTTACAAGCATGATGTGTGAAGTTTTGTATTTATTAGATACACTTCAAGTATAAGAAACAAGAGAAAACAAACTTAATCAAATAAAGAACTGAAAAAGTAAAGAACACAAAGGATTCACGAAATTGTCTTTCACCAAGAAAGGGTTTGTATTCAACTAGAAAGCGATTTGTCACAAAGATGGTCACCAAGACGTTAATATTATGGTTTCACCCTAATGTTGAATATCTACTAATCTATACAAGTATATAACTTGATTGATGGGATTATGTCTAATCTATACTAAGAATCAATCCTTATCAATAAGATAACGTATCTCATATATATATATATATATATATATATATACATATATATATATATATATATATATATATATGTGTATGTATAGTTACCTAATATACAAAGATTACATTAGATTATATAACTACACACTGATGTTGATGTTGACACTGGCGTTGGCAGTTAGCGTATAGGGTTTTTGGCTCATCAGATCATAAGGTGTGACCTTACAATCTCCCCTATGTGATGATGTCAAAACTAATCTTCAATAGATTCTTTAACTCGTGCTCCCCTAAGAGTAATATTGAAAATTTGAGTTCTTCAGCTCTAACGATACTCCTCGTGAGAAAGTGTGACTTCTAATCATTGATTATCAGCAGTAAAGGCAGCGGTAATGAGTTGCAGCAGACGGATAGATGTGAGCTGATGTAAGCTAATAGAATTTTGATATTAGCTTGGACCCCCCCTTAGATTTTTCTTTTCATCATATCAATAACATTTAGTAGTTTCTCACATATACCAACTTTCTCCCATTTTTTACATCAGCGGTGAATACGGGACTAGAGGAAGCGCTCAGCGTATCAGAGTTGCAACTTGTAATCCGGTAAGTTTTTGATGTCTCTTACAAGTGCGGCTTTGAACTACCATTCACTGACATAGTATTGCGAGCTTTGAGCAGTGCATGGTTTTATACGCTCATTCATTAATCATTTTAATTTGAACAAAATGGCAAGAGTGGTGCGATGCGTGTAATACATTCTGGTGTGAAATGTACCCATCGACAAAGAGTGTCAAAGTTTTATCAGTGTATGGCTAATACAATGAATCATTAACGTCTTAATAGAATAACTTTTGGGGAAAAAATGGGTAGGTTCATGTAATACATCACGAACAATGAAATACCCATCGGAACAGAGTTTTCGAATTCTCATCAGCATCTTGGTTCATATGTTGAATCATAAAATTCTAAAGAAAAATATATAGAGAGAATGGATTGATGCGTGTGACAAGTTGTGGTGTTTTATCTTAACCATCGGCATATATTTTTCAAGATCTCATCAGCATATAATACATTACACTGAATCATAAAGTTGTAAAGAAGAATGTAAGGGCAAGAAGGGGTTGGTGTGTGTTATAGTCTAAGGTACATAGACTAATCATCGGCATAGTGTTTCAAACTTTTTCCAGTGCGTGGTATATCACAGTGAATCATAAATTTTTATTAAGAAGAAATTAAGGAAAGAATGGATTGTTTCAGTCATGCTGAGGTGGAATCAACGCGAATCATAAACGATACTAACTCATTAACAAGAAGTGTTTTAACTTCATTATCATAGAGTTAAGCTGCAATTTAGAACTTTAAAGTCCACCACCAATGCTTTTAATATGGTATAAGACAAAATAGACAAGAAAATAAATGCATAAAAATTAGTCAGCAAGAAGAAATAGTAAAAAGGAATATACAGCTTTTTTCAAAAGCTCTCTATATAGCCTTTTCAGAAGAATCATAAAGGCAGAAAATCTTTTGAGAGAAAACACCAAAAGGATATCTTTTGAAATGAATACTCCTTAATTACTTTCCGATCTTCGAGATATCTACCCTTTAAGTCTGGCTATAAAAGAAATCACAAACAAGAATAAATACATCAATATATAATACAACTTACTACAAACCAAGAATAATGAGGCCATTAATCGATGAGATATTGCAGATGGATTTCAAGGTCCATGTACATCAAGAGACAGAGAGGAGAAAAAACAGTTTCCGTAACCGACGAGTTAACTGGCTCAAATCCATGAACCATTGTGTTGACAAGGTTAACACGAGGGAATTCGAAGTTTTATCTGATTGTAAGTAAATAGATGAAAGTAAGAATCATTGTTTTGATGGTTATCCCTTGCATCCATAATAGTGAGTGGAGGAGAAAGAGAGCATTATCAACAAGAAGAGGACATGATGCCATTATTCTTCTCAACACCAAGAGCATTCAAAACATTTTAGATGACTCAAACTCTTGCAAACTTTGGAGGAAGGAGGTGCAGATAAATCTTAGATAGACCAAAAGATAGATAAAAGAAATAAAAGAGAATACTTGTAAATATTAGAAGCAAATCTTCACCAAACTATGTAAAGATCTTTAAGCATAATAATGGAAGCACTTATTTTTGTGTTTTTGTGTTTTTTTGGAGAGATAACAGAAGCAGTGTTAGTTCAACGAGTTTGAAAACAATTAAGTCATTGAAAGTATGCCAAGATCCACAATTAATTTGTTTAGAGTCTTGTTGTCCAATGCCTTGGTGAAAATGTCAGTCAACTGATTAGTGGATGGAGTTTAGAACAACCCCGTTATTTCCTTTTGAACAATTTCCCTGACGAAGTGATGACGGATATCGATGTGCTTGGTTTTGGAATTTTGCACTAGATTATATATCATTTGAATGGCACTGGTGTTGTCACGGTAGATGTAAGTCTTTGAGAAGTTTAGACCATAATCCAAGAGTTGGTTTTGAATCCATAGAATCTAAGCACAACACCTTCCAATGGCTACATATTTAGCTTCAGCAGTAGAACACGCCACTGATTTCTGCTTCTTGTTGGAGTGTTGGACCAGCTCACCAATCTATCTCTAAGAATTTTAGCCTCTCCTGAAGTACTTTAACAATAAATTCCATATCCACCATGATCGGATTCAGTGTATCCAACCAGCTTGAACTCAGAATCGGGAGGATACCATAACCCATGACTGGGTGTATGCTTCAAGTAACGAAAAATTCTCTTTACAACGAGAAGCCGAGATTCCTTAGGACTTTCTTGATACCGAGCACACAATATGGTAGCAAACATAATGTTAGGACGACTAGCAGTAAGATAGAGAAGTGAACCTATCATTCCTCAATAGAGATTTGCATTCACATCAACACCAGTTGAATCAGCACCAGTAGATGTTGATGAGGAAATTGGAGTCTTTGTTTTCTTGCAATCAGAAAAACCAAACTTCTTCAGCATGTCCGCAATGTATTTAGCTTGACAAACAAAAATTCCATTAGTTACTTTTTTAACCTTCATACCTAAAAAGAAATTTAATTCACCCATCATGCTCATCTCGAACTTCTTAGCCATGATCTCAAGGAATTCAGAACTTAATTTCTCATCAGTGGACCCGAAAATGATATCATTGACATACACTTGAGCAAGAATGATTTAAGATCATGAATGCTTGATGAACAAAGTGTTGTCAATCTTTCCTCGTCTGTGTCCACTTGCAAGAGGATAGCTCGTCAACGTGTCATACCACGCTCTAGGGGCCTCCTTCAAACTATAGACAACTTTATCAAGACAATATACATGATTTGGAAATTCTTCACTTTCAAACCTCGTAGGTTGCTTAAGAAAACCTTCTTCTTGAAGATCTCCATTTAAGAAAGCAGACTTAACATCAATTTGATAGATTTTTAAGTTCCTGAAAGAAGCAAAAGCAAGAAACAGAAAAATTGCTTCAAGTCTAGCAACTAGAGCAAATGCTTCATCATAGTCTAACCCTTCCAGCTGACAAAAACCTTGAGCCACAAGTCTTGCTTTGTTTCTTATGAATATCCCATCTTGTTTCAGAATACCCAGTGAGTGCCAATGATAGTTTTTCCTTGAAGCTTTGGAATAACAGTCCACACATGGTGATGCTCAGATTTATTCAGCTGATCCTGCATAGTCTTGATCCAATCAGCTTCTTTTAGGGCGTCTATGACATTCTTGGGTTCAATCATCGAGACAAAATTCACAAACATGCAGAAGTTGTTGCTGACTATGCTACAAGTGAGCTTTGAATTTACTTCTCCAATGATTTTAGATTCAAGGTGATCTCGAAGAATTCTAAGATTAGAACATTCATTCGTATTATTAGGAATATAATCTTCCTGATTAGATGACTCAACTTCTTCAGATATGATAGGATGATCTTCATAAATAGGTTGAGAATTGATAATCTAATCAACATTGGGAATAACAGGCTCAATGTCATTTGGCAAGAAATTAGGAACAAGTTCTGAAGGACTGTAAGTAAGTTCATTCAGAATTGATGAAGGGTGAGAATTTGGTCATGAATGAATGAGTCTTCATCGAAAGTGACATGAACAGTTTCCTCACCAGTTTTTCTTGAAATATTGAATACCCTGAAAGCTTTGGATATACTAGAGTAACCTAGAAACACACCTTCAGGAGCTTTAGCTTCAAACTTAGAAGACTGATCTCTTTGATTCAAATTGTAGCAAACACACCCAAACACATAAAAGTAAGAGATGTTCGGTTTCCTTCCCTTAAGTAGCTCAAAGGAAGTTTTCCCATGACACATGACAATGATTGTCCGGTTTTGGGTATAGCATATTGTGTTGACAACGTCAGCCCGAAATGACAAAGGAAGGCCAACATCAACAATCATAGTTCTTCCAGCTTCAACGAGAGTTCTATTTCTTTATTTTGCAGTGCCATTTTGTTGGGGAGTTCTAACAGCAGAGAAATTCTAGGAAATTCCTAAGATTCTTCAAAAAGTCTTCTAGGGATGAATTTCTAAACTCGGTTCCATGATCACTATGTAATAGCCTGACCTTGTGATCATAGATACCTTCCCATTGCTTAATGAGAGAAATGATTTGATCAAGGGCATGACTCCTCTTTCTTAAAAATACTACCCAGGTAAATCTTGAAAACTCACCCATAATACTAAGAGTATACTTCTACCCACCTCTTGACTTAATTGGGACCGGCCCAAAAATATCCATATGGAGGAGATGAAGTGGTTTGATAATGAAAGAACAAGATTTTGTCTTGAAAGAAAACTTGGTTTTCTTCCCTTTTCACAGGTTGAGCATAGCTTATCTTTGACAGATTGCATCTTAGGAAATTCTTTTACAAGTTGATTCCCCAAATCTTTGATATGTTCTTACAATTTAAGTGAGATAACCTCTTGTGCCACGGCCAATTTAGATGAGACTAAGCATGAGAGAAGAAGTAGCGACGAAGAGAGTTTCAGCAGAGAACATATCCAAGACATAAATGTCATTCTGTTGATTTGCAGTCAGAACAATGACATTCTTTTAATTAATAACATTTCATTCTTTCTTGTTAAAGTGAACTTCATACTCAGAGTCACACAGTTGGATGATAGAAATGTGATTACATTGAACACCTTTCACATAAGAGACATTCTTGAATACAACGAAATTCCACTTGATGATTCCATATCCCTTTGTATCTCCTTTTCCATTATATCCATATGTAACAGTAGACCATCCTTCTTTACGAAATCTTCTAGAAGAGACTTGAATCTATCCATATGTCTTGAGCAGCGGCTATCTAGATACCAAATATGTTATTCACCCTGAAACTAAAATATATAGTTAATATACAATAACCTATACTGCAATAGGTCACTTAAGAAAAGATATTATAACAATCATCAGGGAGACAATTTAAAAAGTTTATCTTTTTTATCAACTTATCATTTCGAATTATAATGTTGTCAGCGCGAATGCATTACTTTTCAAAAGTACACTCGCTGACTTTGTGAGAAGCATCACCACATTGATAACAAACTTTGATTCCAGGATTCTTTCCTTTAACATTCGACTTTGATTTCTTTTCAACTGTTGAATCTGAAGAACTTTGATTTTATGAATTCAGAGTTCTTTTTTTGTTCTGGAACAAGGAATATCATCCATGAAATGCTCAGATGATACCTTGTCATGAGGATCATGAGACGTTGAAGAGTCATCTGAAATAGAAGACTTTGATTGATCTTCAGGTTCAGATTTGCTGACAGAGAACTAAGTAAAAATGCTAGGAATTTCGTTTACCGAATGAACTTCACCATTAAATATAGGAAACTATAGCAAAATCTTAGTGGAGGGGAAAACATACTCACGATGAGAAGGTTGGCAGGGAGGATCAACAGCAGGTAATTGAGAAACACATTTGGCATTACCATTAGAGTTAGTGGAGTAATGAGTATCAGTTAAGGTTTGATTTATAAAATAAGTACATACAAATCTACTCTTAAAATCTTTTTCTAAACAATAAGTGTTATAAAAATTTTGTTTAGTCTCAACACCTTTCATTAAGGAAACAACACTTTCTATATCGCCTCCAAGAATTTTCTCACACTAATCCGAAATCTGAGAATTAATAATTCTTGTGACATCATAATGAGAAGAGGCATAGTTTCTTAAAATAAGTTGAATACATCTAGCATGGTCAACAACCTTTTCTATTTCAGATTGAAGAAAATTGTTGGTGAGTGATATACAAGTGCTTTCCTTGTTTAAAAGAGAAAAAAAATCTAAAAAAGGATAGTTTTTGATTGAGATTTTTTAACTCGATTTTGAGAGAAGATCTTTCTTTGTTTGAAAAAAGATAAATCAAAACGTAAGAGATGAATCGTGTCACCTTTTTTGATATTTTCGATAGAAGAATAGTTACCAACATGTTTTTACCTGATACATTAAAGATGCATCCCATTCTGACTCAAGATCTGTAGAAGCTTGAGAAAGATCAATATCAAGAGTGCCAACGCTATCATTTGATGTGTGAGTGTGAGATTCAACAATCTGGGCCATGAGACACTTACTTATTAAAGCTTCGACTTCTGAGAGGTTTTCCTTTCCAAAAGCAGATGATAGTGTAATCATCATCTCTTGAGAAGTTGAGCATTTTTGAACCAAACGATAGACAGAATAAGGAAGTGAGTTTCCAATAGCAATTCTTGCTTTTACATCGAGATTCAGCAACCTTTTCTCCTCCTTTTTGTATCTCGGCACAAAATTCTTCTTTAGCTTACTGTCAGATGCACCATCATTGGATGATTGATGCATAACGATGATGGGACCTTTTTTAATGATGTCGAGCATGTCAAAGTCCATGATCTCATAGCATCCATCGCCTTTGATTTCAAAAGGAGATCTTATTGCAAGCAGTTGATTTCGGATTGTAAGATGTCGACATAATTACTTGAGTGTACAAAAAAACCCGCTTTGATACCAATTAAAGCTTTATATCAATCGGATACACTTCAAGTATAATAAACAAGAAGAAACAAACTAAAGCAAATAAAGAACAAAAAAAGTAAAGAACACAAAGGATTCACGAAATTGTCTTTCACCAAGAAAGAGTTTGTTTTAACCAAGAAAAAGGGTTCTCGCAAAGACGGCCACCAAGATGTTAACATTAGGCTTTCACCCTAATGTTGAATATATACTAATCTATACAATTATATCCCTTGATTGAAGGGATTGTATCTAATCTATACTAAGAATCGATCCTTATCAATAAGATAATGGATCTGCTATATATATAAGTGTGTGTGTGTGTGTGTGTATATATATATATATATATGTATATGTATGTATGTATATATATATAGTTACCTAATATACAAAGATTATATTAGATTATATAACTACACGATGATGCTGATAAGGCTTGAAGTGTTGGCGTTGATGTTGATGTTGACACGGCATTGACAGATAGCATATAAAGTGTTTGACTCATCATATCAAAAGGTATGACCTTACAATGTGAAGGAGCTAAAAATGTTGCTTGAGAGCGACTTGATATTTTTTAGAAGTTTATGTACACTTCGCAAGTGTCTATTTAAGAAAAGATTAAAGAATTTGTTGATCTATTTTCTACTGAAGTAACGAAATTGGACAAGTTTTATCGGAGAATTAAGGATAATGTTGATGCTCTTGTGAATCCTACTCGAACTGAAATTGGAGATGTGATTGCCTTCTAGAAGGACTATGCTAGTGAGTTGAGGATAAATATGGAATCTGATGATAAAGTTTTTATCTCCATTGAGAAAACCCTTACAGGTTTTCACAAAATCGGATTTTGATTTACCATCAAAAACAGCAATCTCTTCGGAGCTACTTTCTTCTATGGTTTCATTAATAGGGTCATGTTTCAAGACTGAACTTGCACCCATAGTTGATTTGGCTCTTCGATTACCAACAAATGATCCATGTCCATCTGCAAACGTGTCACAGGGGGGAGAAAGGGGTTCGTTCTTCGAAAAAGGTTGGAGAAGACAAAAGCAAAGTTGTTGGGAAGGTGTATCCTACTCAAATCCCAACTTCAATTCCATAGAAACCTATTATGACATATTAGACAACAATAACTGTTACTCCAAACGTCAAATTTAATATGTCAAAGCTCTAATCAAAGAAAGGGTTGAAGATTTGTCAGGAGATTTCGGTTCTTCATTAGCTAAACGTGTTACTACTTTAGCGAAAGATAAAAGGGAAAGGTGTTAATATGGAAACTACACTGGAAGAGAAGAAGAAACTACATGAATTGGAAATGGAAATGATGAAGCAATTGAGAAGCATAATGAGGATGAAGTCGAATAATCCACCAGTTATTAACAAGGGAGATCCTAACAAAGTCTAGTGTTATGAAATGAATGAAAGTGAAACCTTTGGAGAAGTAGACGATTTTGATAAGAGGCCAAAGAAAAGTTTTTCTATGAAAGATTCCAATCAACTTGACTTTCCTATCAATTGATGTTCATTTTTTCTCAATTCAAAATTGTTAAGAACTATAAGGATCCTAATAAGTTAAAGATGTTGAAATCCGTTCCCACACAGTTCTAGGGAAAAAGGAAGAGGGGGCATGGTCTTTGGTGAAGATAGTTAAGGTTATGTTTGTAACTCCTGATACAATGTTCGAAGGAGTTTTACAAAATTATCGATATACTGTTGTCAGAGCGAACAACATTTTATTTGACTTCACCATTGCAGATTTCCCTTCAATGAATCACAATGATATTATCAAAATTTCGAAGATCTTGGGAGATTTGACTAATGCCCAAATTCAAAATAAAGCTTCATATATCATTGGTTATGGTCATATAAAAAGAGCTTAAAGGTTCCTAAGGCTTTGTTGACAGGAAAATTAAAGATTGAAGAATATGAAGATGGAGAAATCATCGATCAACTACTGGGGGTGGTTTTCCAAGGCAAGAACTCAAAGGGAGGGAAAAAGAAAATTTTGTTTCGTATTGATGGTGTTGAAAGATATTCAAACCAGCATCTTTTCAATCATTCTTCTACGCTTCCATAACTATCTAAAGAATACGAATGATTACAGGGCAGAGATAAGGAAGATAATTATCTGGTACATGGAGATAAGAAGAGTTATTCTACAAATGATCAAGACATTACCCTCAATCTGAAGATCTGACATTGATCAAAAAGGGGGAGAATGTAGAGTCTAATGGTTTCATGATATGTCGAACCTTAGGTAGTGGTCATGGTAACTGTGACATCCCCCATTTTTCATAACCAATTAAAACATTTTCTTTACGCTTTATAAGTTGAGATGCAGAAGTTCCTAGTTAAATAAAACATTTTTAAAATAATAAAAGTTATATTATTAAATCCTTGAGGATGCCATTCGTTCATATCCAAACATACGTTACGGCATAAATTATAAAAGGTCCTAAAACTACAAATTACAGACACATCTCGTTATTCCACTCAACATCCTAACTAGACAAATGTAGCCTTGGTTCCACTACCTGTGATTCATAAAAATGAGTGGGTCGGGTTTGGGAAAACTTGGTGACTTACATAGGATTTTAAAGCACATAACACAATTTAATGATAAATGATATCATTCCTACAACCAATGATGTCAAAATTATATCTATGAAATTTTGACCTAAAACCAACTACCGAACCCAACCGATCCTCATAGATCCTAAAGCAACAATTATAGGAAGGAATAACTGAACCTGATGAACCATTTGAGCAACTGTTTGAGTACATGGCTAGGCAGTCCATGGCCAGTGTAAGTCATATAAAGGAAAACAATTTTTAGAGATTTGATAAATATGGTATCCTATTTTATCTACGTCCATATACTCTGGTCGATTACCCATACATACTTGTCAGTTGTCTGATCTGGACCCACCGTTTCTAGTCATTTAAGAAATAGGAGAAACACTCCACTCTGATCTCACATACCCTTTTCCCAAGTCATGATACCTAAACAATATCTAGCCTAATCATAACTACGTATTCTTTGAAAGTCTTATTCTTAACCTAAGACAAGACTTATATTTAAAGGCAGTCGATTTCCAATATCTTTTCTAATTCAATAGTATTATCGTAATTCTACAAATAGTATATAGCACAGATAACACAGGTAAACATTTATTGTCTTATATAAATAATACTTTTATTTTAGATTATGATCTTCATAATCAATACGCATTCACCTGACAAAGTGTCTGGTGATTAGTGAATTGGGTAGAGCTTCGCCTTACACCTCTCCCAAAAGACTTGGATGTACGTAACGTTGTGTCTTAGTCTAATTTCATACTTCATGGAACTATTATCTAAAGGGCTTAGTGTCACACCCCCAAACCAGAACGGCGGAAACGTTCGAGGGCGGAGGACGTCATATTCAGTATCATAACAGTTCATAGAAAGGTAAGTACACACCACCATAATATAAATATATTTGAAAAGTTTACATGATTGTAGATGTTACATGTTTGCAAAAGGAATCAAATACAAAATGGTGATCCAAAATATGTTACTAACGCCAGCGCGTTAGTCTTCAGAAGTAGTTGCTACCTGGTCTAGCGGTTTCCTGAGAATACAAGTTATTTCAAAGAAAAAGTGTCAACATTTAAGTTGGTGAATTCATAAGTGGTGTTTTGAGAAGATGTATGCCATTCGAAAGTGTTTGTATGTTTTCCAGAAAATGTAGTATTTCAATTGAAAACGAGTTATGATTCGTGTATTGAAAATGAATGTATTAGATCCAGAAAATCCCATATTTTCCCTAATAGTTGAGATATGATTTGTTGTGTTTTCCAAGAAAAACCCTTATTTTCCTGACATAACTGGCAGTCTCTAAGACCGAAAATCGCAAACAAACGACGTGCTTGTAAGTTGTGTCATAGTTTTACATAGTAAAGCTATACGAAGATCGCACTTGTTAGATGAAGAATAGTTTTAATAGCTACTCGTTCATAAAAGCATAATACCATAATAATTGTATATCCGATGAGTTTTATAACCATACTAAACATAACATGCCTGTAGCGACGTTCTTCAGGCGTCGTAGCGTTATGACAACTGTCACCCCAAAAGACGGACTGTAGCTAACAGTCAGGGCGCGGGATCATGACTTCCCGTATAGATCTATACACATTTGACACGTTCTCCGAACGGGAGACTCTGGTTATAGACAGGACTTGTAGCGATACCTTTTATCAAAAAGGCAGTGTTTGAAGATGTACACGTCTCATGGATTCTCAACTAAGTCTGTATTAAAGTAGTAGTTTGTATGCAAAGTTTATCCTTTTTCACAATGTTTGACAAAGCATAAATCATAAGTTCTTTGAATGCATAAAATAATTTAGTAAAGAATGTTACCCTTGATATGATGTATTTGTATGCAAACGTATAAATAAAACATATTTCTATTTATAAACATATTGTATCCCAAGAGGGTAAAGTTGTGTTGTGAGGCGTTTTGCATGATAATGACTTCATAAGACAGTTAAAGCAACAGTATGAAAAGTATATAAAAAGATCGATGTTTCACACGATTTTAGTCATGTCTTTACTTGTATTCCTCCCCTAAAAGAGTATAAAAGCATTTAAAATGTATTTAAAGAGTGTTCGAAGGGGATATGAACTCACCTGATAGTTTGAAGATAGCGAGATGGAAAACCGGACAGAGTTTCGTCTCGGGAAACTGATTTTTCTCGGGATTCTCGGGAATCTCGGGAGTAAAATCGACCCTCGGGACTTGAGTAAAAAGACCAGAGCTTCGGGTTTGAACGGGCACGGAAAAAGAGGCAAGATCGTAAGAGAAAGGTGAGAATTGAGCCCTTTTTTCGGAAAGCCTCGCATCCTATTTATAGGAAGGCTGAACCGCCTCGGTACGCGGGGCGTACGCCCGTACGCAGCGCGTACGCGTACGTCATGCATGACCGAAGCCTCGACTGCCTCGGCTTCGGATGGGACGGGTTGCTGGGTACGCGGGTCGGATGGGACGACGGGTCGGACGGGACAGCGGGTCGGACGGGTCGGGTACTTCGGACGGGTCGGATGGCTCGGATAGAGCGACGTGGACGATTAGAGGCCAAGTCTCTCGGGTACGCAGGGCGTACAGGGGTACGCAGCGCGTACCCGGATGAGGACGCTGACTCCTCTTCGGATAAGGTCCGAAATTTTGATTTAAATAAATATATAATTTATTTAATAAACTTCAAAAATTCATATCTTCTTCATACGAACTCCGTTTTCAATGGTCTTTATATCCACGCGTAGGTGAGACTACGCTCTACAACTTTCGTTTAGACTCCGTTGGCAAATTCCGAAATTATTTTTATTATTTATTTTATAACTCATCGTGTTTAAGGAATTTCTTTGAAAATTCATAACTTCTTTATCTGATGTCGGTTTTTGCCAGACTTTTTACCGCTGAAATATCATTGTCGAGACCTTCGATTCTCGTTTAGGTCATTCCGGCCAAAAGTCGCTCGATCTTCGATTCGAGTTTTTAGCTGTCTACTGATATTTTCGGATCTTGGAAAAATCATAACTTCCTCATACGAAGTCAGATTTGGACGTTCTTTTTGTGTACGCTCACGGTTTAATGTTATCTATAACTTTCATTTAGATACCTAAGGCTAGATGCTATCGTATTGAAACTTTGCGTTTTCCGTTTAATCGGTGTTGTCGGTTTTGTCGGAAATCTTAGAATGGTCATAACTTCTTCGTCATAACTCGGATTTTAGTGTTCTTTATATATTTGGAAACTTTTAAGACGATATCTACTACATAGTGTACTCCAATCAGAGCTTTTGAATAATTCATTTATCGATGATATTCCTATTACATTCCAAAAGGGTTACAAGACTCGATTTATAATGCCCGGAAATAACGGGTTGTTACATCATCCCCCCGTTAGAGGGAATTTCGTCCCGAAATTTAATACAAGATAAAAGTTTTAGGGGCTGAGGAAGAGATGCGGATACTTCTGTAGCATTTGGTCTTCCCGTTCCCATGTGAATTCGGGTCCTCTCTTAGCATTCCATCGAACTTTTACTATTGGAATGCGACTCTGCTTAGTCCGTTTAACTTCCCTATCCATGATCTCGACGGGTTCTTCCACAAAGTTAAGATTTTCGTTTAACTCGATTTCATCGAGTGGAATTACAAGTGTTTCGTCGGACAAACACTTTTTCAGGTTCGATACGTGGAATACTGGATGCACTTTGATAAGCTCGATTGGAAGTTGGAGTTTGTAAGCCACTGGACCAACTCTCGAAATGATTTCGAAAGGTCCAATGTACCTGGGATTTAGCTTTCCACGCTTCCCAAAGCGTATCACGCCCTTCCAGGGTGAGACCTTCAGTAGCACACGGTCGCCAACCTGGAATTCCAAGGGTTTACGTCTCCTGTCGGCATAGCTCTTTTGCCTATCCCTTGAGGACTTCAGTCGTTCTCGTATTTGCACGATCTTTTCAGTAGTTTCTCTGATGATCTCCGGACCAGTGTGGGTGCTATTAGGGACTAGACCTTTTGCCAATTGTGTGTCGCCTACTTCCGTCCAGCACAGGGGTGATCTGCACTTACGGCCGTAAAGGGCTTCGAATGGAGCGGTCTTGATACTAGTATGGTAACTATTGTTATAAGAGAACTCGACCAAAGGCAAGTGAATATCCCATGCCTTGCCAAAGTCGATTACACATGCTCGCAACATGTCTTCCAAGGTTTGGATCGTCCTCTCACTCTGTCCGTCAGTTTGAGGGTGGTATGTTGTACTCATGTCCAACCTTGTTCCCATGGATTTTTGCAATGATTGCCAAAATCTGGAAGTGAACCTGCTGTCTCTATCTGAGATGATGGACATCGGTACTCCATGAAGTCGTACGATCTCCTGGATGTAGGTTCTTGATAGTTTTTCCATCCTATCGGTTTCCTTAATCGGTAAGAAATGGGCTGACTTGGTTAATCTGTCGACGATTACCCAAATAGTATCTTGGCCACTCTGAGTTTTGGGCAGTTTGGTTATGAAGTCCATGGAAATCTGCTCCCATTTCCACTCAGGTATTTCAGGTTGTTGGAGTAGGCCTGAGGGTTTTTGGTGTTCTATTTTTATTTTGGCGCAAGTTAAACACTTGCTCACATAAGTAGCGATCTCCGCTTTCATGTTTGGCCACCAGTAGAGTTGCTTGAGATCTAGATACATCTTGTCTGACCATGGGTGTACGGAGTATGGGGTCCTGTGTGCCTCGCTCATAACTACCTCTCTCAATCCACCAAACTTGGGGGTCCAGATCCGGTTCATGAGGTAGCGTGCTCCATCACTCTTGATTTCTAAGTTCTTGTCCATTCCCCTAAGGGCCTCACCTGCCACGTTTTCGGGTTTCAAGGCCTCTATTTGAGTTTCCTTGACTTGCGTTGACAGGTGCGAATGGATCGACATAGCTAATGACTTCACTCTCCGGCCTGAGTACTCCTTTCGACTAAGGGCATCGGCTACGACGTTTGCCTTTCCCGGATGATAGCGAATCTCACATTCGTAGTCGTTGAGCAATTCGACCCAACGTCGTTGTCTCATGTTTAATTCCTTCTGGTCGAAGATGTGTTGGAGGCTCTTGTGGTCCGTAAAGACTGTGCACTTGGTACCGTAAAGGTAGTGCCTCCAGATTTTAAGAGCGAAGACCACTGCTCCAAGTTCTAAGTCATGAGTGGTGTAATTGACCCCATGCGTTTTCAGTTGTCGTGAGGCATATGCAATCACCTTTCCCCTCTGCATTAGTACACAACCCAGCCCTTGCTTTGAAGCGTCGCAATACACCACAAAATCTTCGGTCCCTTCCGGAAGAGAAAGGATAGGTGCACTGCAAAGGGCTTGTTTCAAGGTTTGAAATGCGACATCTTGCTTTTCTCCCCAGTTGTAGGTCACACCTTTCTGGGTTAAAACGGTAAGAGGCTTGGCGATGCAGGAGAAGTTTTGGATGAACCTTCGGTAATAACCAGCAAGACCTAGAAATTGGCGAATTTCTGTTGGTGTAGTTGGTGCAGACCAGTTTTCGATAGCCTTGATTTTCGAGGGGTCCACGTGGATTCCTTCCTTGCTGACCACGTGACCGAGGAAGTCCACCTTTCTAATCCAAAACTCACATTTTGAGAATTTTGCATAAAGTCTCTCAGTCCGTAACGTCTTTAAGACTTGTCTCAGGTGTTGACTATGTTCTTCTTTATTCCTTGAATAAATGAGTATGTCGTCTATGAATACTATCACAAATTTATCCAAGAATGGACGACATACCCGATTCATTAGATCCATGAATATGGTCGGGGCATTGGTTAGTCCGAACGGCATCACTACGAACTTGTAATGTCCGTACCTCGTCCGGAAGGCCGTCTTGGGAACATCACTCTCTAGGACTCGCAGCTGGTGATATCCCGACCTTAGATCGATCTTGGAAAAGTAGTTGGCTCCTTGGAGTTGATCGAATAAGTCATCGATTCGGGGTAGGGGGTATCGGTTCTTGATGGTAAGTTTGTTGAGTTCTCGGTAGTCGATGCACATCCTGAACGATCCATCTTTCTTTTTCACAAACAACACGGGTGCTCCCCAAGGTGAGAAGCTCGGCCTGATGAATCCTTTTCCAAGTAGTTCATTCAGTTGGCTGGACAGCTCCTGCATCTCTGCCGGGGCTAATCGATAGGGCGCTTTGGCTACTGGGGTAGCTCCAGGAATTAGATCGATTCTGAATTCGACTTGTCTTACGGGTGGTATCCCTGGAAGGTCCTCGGGAAACACGTCGGGAAAATCGCATACGTCGGGCACATCCTTGATGTCCCGGACTTCGCGTTTCACGTCTACGACATGCACTAAAAATGTGTGACACTCCTTGCGTAGGTACTTCTGAGCTTGGATACTTGAGATGATACTAAGTGTGGTACTAGGTTTGTCGCCCAAGACAAGGAAGGTTTCGCCGGTTGGCAGATTAAGGCGAATGCCCTTATCGTAACATAGAATGTCCGCACGATGTGAAATCAGCCAATCCATGCCAATGATGACATCGAAACTCTTAATCGAGACTGGCATGAGGTTGATTTGAAAGAGATTATCGTTTAGAGTTAGGGTGCAGTTTAAGTATATCTCCTTAGTACCTTCGGTTTTCCCGTTGGCCATTTCTACTATGAACGGTGCACTTAATGATTGTGGTATTGGTTTTAGCATGCTTTTAAAGTCGTGACTCACAAAACTCCTTTCCGCTCCACTATCAAACAAAATGCATGCATACGAGTTATCGAGAAGAAACGTACCCGTAACAACAGTAGGGTCCGCAATGGCTTCATCTTGTCCCATTGCGAAAACTCGGCCTCTTCCGCCGGTATTCCTGTTGTTTGTCTTCGGGCAGTCCTTGCGGTAGTGCCCTGTGCTCCCACACTCAAAGCAAGCGCGGCTTACTCTGGTATTAGCAGTGGGGGCGAATTGTTGGGTTTGCTCCTTGCAATAGCGGGCTGTATGACCCTTCTTATTGCACCTGGTGCATTGAAGGTCACGGCATAGACCGTGGTGGTGGAAGTTGCACTGGTTACATTTCGGTAGCTTTCCATTGTATGAGCTTGTGGGGGCAGAATTGGTAAGTACAGTAATAGCGTGGGTCGCTATCACTTGTTGTTTCTTGGGGTTCTCCTGGAGGGTTTGTCCCCTCCTCTTGTTCCAAGGCCTACTCTGGCCCTGAGCCTCCCTAGGTGGATTTGCGGCTGCTGTGATGGTACTCTGTTTTCGCTCCGTGGTCGATGAGTCGTTGCGCCAGGCGTTTAGCGCTGTTGTAGGTGATAGGGTTGGAAGCTAGGACATGCCCTTGAATCTGGGGTGACAACCCCCAAATGTACCTTTCGACCTTCTTTGATTCTGGGTTGACCATGGTAGGGCACAAAGCGGCGAGATCGTTGAACCTAGCTGTGTAGGCGACTAGGTCAGACCCAGTCATTTTCAAATTCCAGAGCTCCTGCTCAAGCTTTTGCACTTCACCCCTCGGGCAGTATTCTTCCAGTAGTAGTACCTTCAGTTCTTCCCAACTCATGGCGTTAGCGACAGTGAGCGTCACTGAGTTCACATGGCTTTTCCACCAAGTGAGGGCTCGATCTATGAAGGTGCAAGCAGCGAACTTAACCTTGCTTGTTTCTTGGCACGAGCAGATCTCGAAGACCGTTTCGGTCTTTTCGAACCATTGCATTAGTGCAATGACTCCGCCACTGCCATTAAAAGTCTTTGGCTTCGAGTTGGAGAACTCCTTGTAAGTACACTCCCTTACATGACCCTGGCCGGGGCCACGATTGGGATGATTTGTGCTGCTTCTTGTACCTCCATTTGCATTGGAGTTTATTTGAGAGAGAGCTGCTGCTACTGCTGCTGTGATAGCGGCCTGGACCATTGTCGGATCATAAGTTAGTGGTGGAGGTGGTGGTGGGGTTGCGTTGGTACGTGCTGATCTACGAGGAGGCATTGCGCTGCCAAAAGAGAAAAGAAAATGAGATATTATAAGTTTCGGTGGTTGTGAGTTGAATGTTATTGAGTTAACTACCTAAAATAGATTAAGAATTTGGTCTGACCAACACTGGGTTTTGAGCTTTATTCATTAATAACGTTTGAATGGATGCACTTATGAATTGAACGGACTACACATAATTAATACAAGAAAGAGATATGCCCTATATATATTAAACATATAGTTGTGTTACATCCGAGTTT
Source organism: Lactuca serriola (assembly GCF_051521515.1). Lineage (NCBI taxonomy): Eukaryota > Viridiplantae > Streptophyta > Magnoliopsida > Asterales > Asteraceae > Lactuca > Lactuca serriola. Next base: position 71,407,769 of record NC_136411.1, on the reverse strand, counting down.
AGACAAAACTTTTTGACCTTTCTAAAGGTCTCCGATTACAGAAAGTTTTAAAGAAAAGAATACTCTTATCCGAAGTCCTAATTTATAACAAAATTTGAAATCCTGGCAGGCACTATTTGCGACGTAGGTTGCGCTTGGAGCTTGACTCCGCATTTGATTGCTTCGATTCCATTAGGCGCCGATCAAAAGCGGCTTGCTGCTCCCTTAATTCGGCTAGGGCTGCAATCATCTGTGCCTGAAATGCCTCAGACTGGAGTTGAGCATAATCTTGTATCTTGTCCAGCCTACGGATGTCAGAAGTGTGAACCTGCACTTCCACGTTGACATCCCGGAGTCGGCTTGCTTGAACTCCGGATTGATAGGACTGATTGGCTAACTTACCCACCATTACTGGGAGTGCTCGATCAGCCGAGCTTCCACCGCGGACATCATAGAAATCCCGACACATGCCATAGGGAGGGCGTATGCCTTGTTGTTGGCTCCAATGATGGAGGTGACTCCCCCAGACGGGAGTGGGTCCTTGGAAGTTCCTCACATGGACAGGAGGTTGAATGGGTGGTGGGTCGATCACTTCCGGCTCTGAGTCAGTACCAGAGTCATTACCCAATTCTATGGGTTCCTCATCCTCTTCGGGATCATCTTCGATCCATCCTCCGTTGCCTTGGTTGGGAAAGTAGGGGTCATTGGGGTGGTGAAATCCATCCATTTGACTGTACGAGAAATAGGGTCATAAGAATTGAATAAAGTCGAAACATGCAAAACATGTAAGTTAAATTAGTTTAGATAGCAAATACTCCTATAGTATTTAAATTCTTGTATTTGATTCTAGTAACGGTTTGGTAAGTTTTAAAATTTATTGTCCACTGCAGACACCCCTCGGCACACGTTAGTCGGCTCTCGGACAAATATAGTTGATCAGGCTATATCCTTCCCAGTTCCGATTACATGTCCCAAGGCGTACCTGTACTGCACAACTTATTTATAATACTTCTAAAATGGTACGATGTGAAACTGTTATTAGTACGAAATGAATGCATGCTTACTTTACAAAAACTAAATAAATTTAATTTCAAAAGTATGACTCTTCTCAGAGTGTTTTTGCCCAGATGAGTTTATAGTTGTATACCAAAAATGGTTTTGATATACTTAATTCACTATAAACGGTGCTCTGATACCAATCTGTCACACCCCCAAACCAGAACGGCGGAAACGTTCGAGGGCGGAGGACGTCATATTCAGTATCATAACAGTTCATAGAAAGGAAAGTACACACCACCATAATATAAATATTTTGAAAAGTTTACATGATTGTAGATGTTACATGTTTGCAAAAGGAATCAAATACAAAATGGTGATCCAAAATATGTTACTAACGCCAGCGCGTTAGTCTTCAGAAGTAGTTGCTACCTGGTCTAGCGGTTTCCTGAGAATACAAGTTATTTCAAAGAAAAAGTGTCAACATTTAAGTTGGTGAGTTCATAAGTGGTGTTTTGAGAAGATGTATGTCATTCGAAAGTGTTTGTATGTTTTCCAGAAAATGTAGTATTTCAATTGAAAACGAGTTATGATTCGTGTATTGAAAATGAATGTATTAGATCCAAAAAATCCCATATTTTCCCTAATAGTTGAGATATGATTTGTTGTGTTTTCCAAGAAAAACCCTTATTTTCCTGACATAATTGGCAGTCTCTAAGACCGAAAATTGCAAACAAACGACGTGCTTGTAAGTTGTGTCATAGTTTTACATAGTAAAGCTATACGAAGATCGCACTTGTTAGATGAAGAATAGTTTTAATAGCTACTCGTTCATAAAAGCATAATACCATAATAATTGTATATCCGATGAGTTTTGATAACCATACTAAACATAATATGCCTGTAGCGACGTTCTTCAGGCGTCGTAGCGTTATGACAACTGTCACCCCAAAAGACAGACTATAGCTAACAGTCAGGGCGCGGGATCATGACTTCCCGTATAGATCTATACACATTTGACACGTTCTCCGAACGGGAGACTCTGGTTATAGACAGGACTTGTAGCGATACCTTTTATCAAAAAGGTAGTGTTTGAAGATGTACACGTCTCATGGATTCTCAACTAAGTCTGTATTAAAGTAGTAGTTTGTATGCAAAGTTTATCCTTTTTCACAATGTTTGACAAAGCATAAATCATAAGTTCTTTGAATGCATAAAATGATTTAGTAAAGAATGTTACCCTTGATATGATGTATTTGTATGCAAACGTATAAATAAAACATATTTCTATTTATAAACATATTGTATCCCAAGAGGGTAAAGTTGTGTTGTGAGGCGTTTTGCATGATAATGACTTCATAAGACAGTTAAAGCAACAGTATGAAAAGTATATAAAAAGATCGATGTTTCACACGATTTTAGTCGTGTGTTTACTTGTATTCCTCCCCTAAAAGAGTATAAAAGCATTTAAAATGTATTTAAAGAGTGTTCGAAGGGGATATGGACTCACCTGATAGTTTGAAGATAGCGAGATGGAAAACCGGACAGAGTTTCGTCTCGGGAAACTGATTTTTCTCGGGATTCTCGGGAATCTCGGGAGTAAAATCGACCCTCGGGACTTGAGTAAAAAGACCAGAGATTCGGGTTTGAACGGGCACGGAAAACAAGGCAAGATCGTAAGAGAAAGGAGAGAATTGAGCCCTTTTTTCGGAAAGCCTCGCATCCTATTTATAGGAAGGCTGAACCGCCTCGGTACGCGGGGCGTACGCCCGTACGCAGCGCGTACGCGTACGTCATGCATGACCGAAGCCTCGACTGCCTCGGCTTCGGATGGGACGGGTTGCTGGGTACGCGGGTCGGATGGGACGACGGGTCGGACGGGACAGCGGGTCGGACGGGTCGGGTACTTCGGACGGGTCGGATGGCTCGGATAGAGCGACGTGGACGATTAGAGGCCAAGTCTCTCGGGTACGCAGGGCGTACAGGGGTACGCAGCGCGTACCCGGATGAGGACGCTGACTCCTCTTCGGATAAGGTCCGAAATTTTGATTTAAATAAATATATAATTTATTTAATAAACTTCAAAAATTCATATCTTCTTCATACGAACTCCGTTTTCGATGGTCTTTATATCCACGCGTAGGTGAGACTACGCTCTACAACTTTCGTTTAGACTCCGTTGGCAAATTCCGAAATTATTTTTATTATTTATTTTATAACTCATCGTGTTTAAGGAATTTCTTTGAAAATTCATAACTTCTTTATCTGATGTCGGTTTTTGCCAGACTTTTTACCGCTGAAATATCATTGTCGAGACCTTCGATTCTCGTTTAGGTCATTCCGGCCAAAAGTCGCTCGATCTTCGATTCGAGTTTTTAGCTGTCTACTGATATTTTCGGATCTTGGAAAAATCATAACTTCCTCATACGAAGTCAGATTTGGACGTTCTTTTTGTGTACGCTCACGGTTTAATGTTATCTATAACTTTCATTTAGATACCTAAGGCTAGATGCTATCGTATTGAAACTTTGCGTTTTCCGTTTAATCGGTGTTGTCGGTTTTGTCGGAAATCTTAGAATGGTCATAACTTCTTCGTCATAACTCGGATTTTAGTGTTCTTTATATATTTGGAAACTTTTAAGACGATATCTACTACATAGTGTACTCCAATCAGAGCTTTTGAATAATTCATTTATCGATGATATTCCTATTACATTCCAAAAGGGTTACAAGACTCGATTTATAATGCCCGGAAATAACGGGTTGTTACACTTAGATTCTTCAATAATCCCAAAGTCTACTTCAGGATCTAAATAAGGAATAATCTAGTAGGATCATATTGGAGGGAGGGTCCGTTTGGTATATAGAGTATACTGTTTGGAAATCCCACACCTCACTAAATCCAACCTAGAAATCACTCTCGTAAATAGATCAAGTAGTATAACAAGTTGAAATCAGTGATAAATCTTACTTATAATTTCCTAGTAATGACTTATAATTTCCTAGTAACGACTTATAATTATAATTCTAAATTACGCATAGGCAGAGTAAGTGTAGTTCACTTAAAGAGTATTATAGCTAAGAACCGGGAACTAGTAGGGCAGAATACTGACTCGGGATCTCTTACTCGAAGGCTACTACTCATATGAGTACTCAGAGGCGTCGTAGGGATTCATCGCAGAACAGAAACGAGAGAGAAATACGCTAAATAAAGAAAGTTTCAAAGAGAAATCGATCGAATGGTGTGAGGAGGAAATGAAGTAATGAGCAGCTATTTATAAGGCGAAATAAAGATGTGTGCGCCGTGCACCATGGAGGCGCGCCACACTCTTGGTCGGGACATAGTGGCGTAGCAAAATATTGTCGTGACACGTGGCGAAAAGTGTGTGGGGTTGCATGGTCTTGTTTGCCACGCCGCGCTCCTTACGCGCACATGTATTGATTTTCAGATTTTCAAAATTGCATAACTTCTTCATACTAACTCTGTTTTGATATTTTTTTATATTACTGGAAACCTATCGACGAGATATACAACTTTTGCTTAGACTCTGTCGGCTAATTTTGAGTTTATATTTTTCACACAGGCTTATACTGTTAAAACCTATATAAAAAGTAGAACTCTCTCATCCGGTGTCCGTTTTCGATAGACTTTATATCATTGAACTCCTATTAATGACATCTTCAACTATTTTTAGATTATTTTGGAAAAAAAAAGTCGGCCGATCTAAAATCGATTTTTGAGCATAATACTACTATGTTGAATCTTAGAAAAATCAAAACTTCCTCTCACGAAGTCAGATTTTAACGTTCTATATATGCACGCTCTTGGTTTAACGACTACTACGACATTAGTTTAGATTAATTAGGCTAAAAAGTAATTTATCAAAAATCTACTTTTTTGGATACGTAAAACCTTGTCGGTTTAATCGTGAAACTTCAAATAAGCATCTTCATATAAAGTTGGATTTGAATGCTTCTTATATCTCCAGAATCCTTATCACGTATACTCATACTAAGTTAAGATTATTTGTTCTAACTAATCTTTTATCTTCGACGCGTGTTTTAATTTCATTTATTTTATTATTAAAAACTCATATATATATATATATATATATATATATATATATATATATATATATATATATATATATATATATATATATATATATATATATATAGGCTTAGGTTATTTTATTCGAAATAATTATTGTACATCTATCGTATGCTATGAGAATTACTAATAGAATAAGTTGTTTAGCAATGCGAATACGTTCAACCTTACAAGAATATCGACATTCTCATGCATTCTCGTTAATTATTATTATTATTATTATTATTATTATTATTATTATTATTATTATTATTATTATTTTGTTCTCACACATCATTTTTCACTCATTTTCATTTTGACTGAATACGACCCAATAAACATTCTGACGGAAATACGAATAATAATAATAATTGTATAATAACCTTATAGACGATTTAATTAGTAAGAATATGTGTTAATGATAATAGTTATGTAAGATTGAACTTATTTATATTATCAAACATATTTTCTTTATCATTCGCAAACAATATATATATATATATATATATATATATATATATATATATATATATATATATATATATATATATACATACGCACACAGACACACATATATCACTACCCTAATAGATATGGTTTTACATTTTGTTAGAGAGCGTGTTGCGATTGGACATGTGCATGTTCTCCATGTCCCTTCCGCTTATCAGTATCAAGAAATTTTTACGAAGGGCCTTCTTATACAGATGTTTCTTGATTTTAGATATAGTTTGAACATTCAGCAACCACTACTCCAACTACGGAGGAGTTTTAATCGATATGCTTAATTACGTGTATAATATCTTTGTAATATGTACACTTTATATATATATATATATATATATATATATATATATATATATATATATATATATATACCGTTGCACTAATAGATAGGGTTTTCACAATATTCAACACCACATTTTACAAACATTGTTCCAGATAACATTATTATGCTTCATTTATCAGCATGAAATCTTTTACAACAACAATATTTTATAATAATATATGATATAAATAAAAACGTTTAGCAAAAACAAAATCCACACAAAACTCCTTAGAAAAAGTTTGTCTATAGTAATCATGACCCCAAAAGTTCCAACCATCACTTCTAAAGGGGTGTTTGACAAAAAAAAAATAATAATAAAAAATTAAAAAAAAAAAAACTTATTACTTGTGAAACTTATTAGCGGTTTGACACCGACACACGCTATAAATTATTTTTATCCAAATATTTTTTTAACATATAGCGATATAAACCACTAATAAACCAATAAATTGTTTTGCTAACACATTTAAAAGACAATTGTACAACTTAGAAGTTCTTGATCCATATTATGCCTCAATGTTTAGTTGAGTTCCCCATGTGTTTCTTTCGACCACCATGGACTTATAGTTTGTTGGTTTAAGTTTTCAAATAGCATTTGTTGTTTAGCAAACCCCCTCTAAATATTTGTCATCAAAATATTCCTAGAATATCACCAAATTCCAAAAATAAATAAATAAATAAATAATAATAATAATAATAATAATAATAATAATAATAATAATAATAATTTGATAAATCATGCTAACTCGGATACTTTAAACGAATCCCTCGATACCCTAAAACTGAATTGTAACAAAATAATAGCCGAATCTCGTAAGTCGTAATTTAAGCATCACAAGATAAATTTATAATCATCAATCAAAGCGGGGATCTTATAAAGCTTTTTTTTTTTTCAAAATTTAGATAAATATTTTTTTTTCTGAAACGTAAATCTATAGATTTAGGTGCCATGTTGAAATTTCTGAAACTTTTCAATACCTTAAAAGTAAAACCTTTAAAATCGGTTCCAAAACAAATAAACTAAAGCCAGGGGGTGTTCTGTAAATATCATGAAATTTGTAAATAATTTTCTAATTTATAAGCAAATAGGATTAGAGGAATCGGACGTGTTGTTGAAGATCGGAACCCTAATCTACGGTTGCAAATAAAATGCCCATAATTAAAAAATGCGAGTCTATATTGGGTCGTCTTCTTCACCCGTTTTAAGCCGCCATTTTCGAACTTTAGAGCTTCGTTTTTTCCATTATCACATCAGAATATCATATGTAACATGTATATCCATTTCTTCTGAGCCTTTACTTGCAACTAGTTTCCATTAAACTACAAAACGAGTTTTAATCTTTTTTTTTTTCTGCAAAACCGAAATACAAGTCTCACGATTTCTTAAATCCATGGTCGAACCTTGAATACGGGACTCACCCACGAAACCAAAAATGTCAACCTAAAGTTAAAGTAGGATTTAATCGCAGTATAGTTATAAGCATACCTCAAATCGTTGCACAATTCAAACCCAGCCGTATGCCTTTTGCTTCCATTATGCATTGTTTCAAGATCATTTCAATCGATTTTAGTGGGTTTTTTTTATAGGCTTTCAATGCCGCTTTATAGATTTTGAGTACACAAATACATATCCTTATGTAACGCAAATTTAGCCATGAATACAGCTTCGGTTTCAACCCACTGAATGGATTCCCATTATCAGTCTTTCATTATTTTTCTTAAGATATTATACAATTAGAACCCCGTTCTTCCTTTAATTCAATTTTCATCAACAATGTTCAATAACTATCACACTTGTCAAAATTAATTTGGTCAAAATTATGTTTTGGATAGAATTATTAAAATACTAGACTGATATCTCTATAGCAATGTATTAAAATGTTAAAAAATATACAAAAAAAAAAAAAAAAAAAAAAAAAAAACAGAGAGAGAAATTAATATCCTCCTACCATTGGAAATACAAAATGGTTTCTAATCCATTGGAATGAGATGTAGTTTTCCCTCGTTAAGGTAAACGGTTCAAATCTTGTCTCGGTCATAGATAATTAGATTTGTCATTCCAAAAAAAAATCTATAAATAATAATTATTAAACATTATAGAACATAAATTGTTGTGGACGAATTAGTTTCCCTATTAATTCACATTCTTCCCTATTAATACTACTATCAATTCTACACATTTGTCTACGGCATGAGCTAAACCTTCGACCACTTGACATATTTCCAATGCATTTGATATCGCTGAGTTACAAGTCCTTTAATAGAATATAGTTTGAAATTTAATTTTATTTTTAACAATCGTTGTTAAATATTTTAAAAATAACTTATTTATGTATTTGATAATTTGGATCGTTAGTGTTTAAAATCCTAATTCTTTTATATATATATATATATATATATATATATATATATATATATATATATATATATATATATATATATATATATATATATATATATATAGTTAGGTTATTTTTTTAGGTAACTATTGTATGCATGTAAGGGGAATTCTGGACCAATAGATAAAAATAATGAATGATTATGATTTTGAGGGTCTATTATATTAGACAAAATTGCAAAAATGGTCCCTGTGGTATACATTTTTTTGGGGTTTTAGTCCAAACCTCGACTTTTTTGGATTGATAGTATTTTTGGGCTGGTTTACATGCAATTTTGGTTTCTGTCCAAACTAAAAAGACTATTATACTCGTAATGAATTTAGTTTTCATTTTTCTTTCACTTTTTAAAACTATTATTATTATTATTAAATATAAAAATGGGTCTCTCTCTCTCTCTCTCTCTCTCGTGTATAATCATCTTCTTCGTAAAAAAACCCACACAGCTTCTTGTCAAAATTAAAACTCAAATAATTTCACACATACAGAAGCATTGTGGTCTCTCATCTTCTTCATCAATACACACATAAACTTAATGGATAAAGCTTCAGTGACCCTATCTCTCTCTCTCAATCGGCTACTACATCCCAAAATACATACCACAAGATTCATCTTCTTCAATCTCATACATCAATCTATCTTCTCCTCCACTTCTGCAAGATTCATGTCTAAATAACATTGAATCACCGACAACAATCTGCAAGATTTCAGTACATATTAGCAATTCAATGATTAGTATGAAGAATAATAGGCATACTTGATGGAGGCAGCTTATGTTGCCGGCGACGGGAAAAGGGTGTTGGGTCAAAATATGGTTTATACTTTTCTTTTCTGGGCAATTGTATTTTTATGCAATATTTTATGAGCTTACAGTCTAGTTTACGACCAATTGGGTTGTTTACGGTTGAGTTTACGATCGTAAACCCATTTACGGCCCATGTTCACCAAGCCCATATTCCCTAGTATATATAAAGGTGTTAGGGTTGAGGAGTAGATTGATGAACAATAGAGAGTGTACGGTAGAGAGAAGAACAAGTGTGTGTTGTGTGTGAATCTTGTATCCGGATCATAATTCTAATCAATTCAAACAAGATTCATATTATTCTTCTTCTCCTTCTCTTCTATTTGATATGACATCATCCGTTTGATTGAGATTCCGCACCATCAAACGGATCTGATTGATACACAGGCAAATTAGGGACTTACAATTGGTATCAGAGCTTGGTTGTATCAGCCAATTTTGTCAGATTTGGAGCATTATTTTATCTTATTTTCGAAAGATTTTTGCGTTTTTGGATAGATCTCTAAAAATTAGGGGGGGTTTGTTCTTCGTGTTTTTCATAAAAACGGGTTTTTGATCGAGTTTTGGGAGCTAAAAGGGGCAAAAATCAGTGTTTTTGGTCGAAACCTGCGAGGGTGTAGCGGAGTTTGCGGCCGGTGGCTAGGGTTTCGGAGTTCACGGCCCGAGGTTCACGGTCTGAGCTTGCGGCCTCGGAGTTTACGTCCGGTCCTCGGTCTTCGCTTCAGAGTTGATCCTCGAACCTCGATCCTTGCATCGCAGCTGAATCCTCACCTTCGCATATCAAAAATAGGAAACGAAGTTGGGGCTGCCAAGAATCGAACCCGGGTCTTCTCCAAATTCAACAAGGCGTCTTACCAGTTGAACCAGCTTGCATCTTGTTCCTTTCCTTTGCAATTTAATTCAAAAGGAGTCCTGTTTGGTTCCTAATTTCGCATTTTTGACACTTTTAACCCCAAAACTCAATTTCTTTTAATTTTAAATTCTTTTTTCCTCCAAAATAAAAATAAAATAAATAAAAATAAAATAAATAATAATAATAATAATAATAATAATAATAATAAATAAATAAAATAATAAAATAATAAAAAATTAAAAAATTAGAAAAATATATATTAACTTTTGATTATTTTATTATTTTTAACTTTTAACCTTAAATTTTGACTTTGATGCTTTGAAGTGTGGAAATAAAATGAGTTCTGCAAATATCCCGGTCAATGAAGCTTCATGCTCTCAAGCTTGTAGTGATTATGTTAAATCTCTCCTTGAGAAAATTGAAACTCTACGCAGTGAAGTAGAGGACCTTAGGTATGAGGGTTACCAACTTAGAAAAGGACAAAAACCATTTAAGGCCCAGTTAGAATCTAAAATAAAGGACTTTAGAAGACTTCAGGAAGACTATAGTAATAAATGTGAGAATTATGATTATATAAAGAGACAGAATGTTGAGTTAATTATTGAGCTTGATACATTAAAAAGCAAATTTGAAACTGCAAATTTTGATTTTAAAAAATATGATGTATCAAGCGAGGTAGTTGCCAATATGATTGACCATTGCCTGCGGTTCAAACAAAACCAACAAAAGGGTTTAGGATACGATAATGTACCTCCTCCTTTCAATCACGCATATCAGTATCACCCTTTGACTAAAGAGGAGATTGCCAACAAACCATTCATGGTTTATGGCAAACCAGCTGGATTTGTGTCAGGAGGAGTTATTAATATTGAAGATTATAATGGTCTAGTTTATGTGCAGGTAAAGTAGCAGAATATGAGAACAAGGAGAACACTACTGAACAAACCAATGACTCCTTGAACTCAGAATTTGTTTCTTCGAATTCTGTTAGTCCTAACAAACCTGCCGTTGAGAAATATAGGCCTCCAATTCCAACGCAACAGAGTGCTTGTTGCAAGTGTGCATGTGGGATCAATAAGAGACAAGGCAAGGATATGCCACCAGGGGCGGGAAGAAATAACTTCACAGTGAAGAAAAATGCATGTTTTCACTATGGAACACCTGGACACATTGCTTGAAACTGTCCAAATCGCACGTACGTTCCCTACTACACACAAGGATGACAAAACGCGCCAAGTGGGAGATACTTCAAAAGAAACCCTTCTAGGTCACGTTCAGAAAATGGTGACTGGAACGCACAGAAGGACAAGAATTAAACTCCTAAGGCCAAGCATCCAACTCCCAAGAACAAGAAGGGAATGCTGGCCTAGAAGTCTAGTTCAAGAGATGCTCCAGTGAAACAAAAACTGGTTAGGTCAAAGTCATCTCAACGGCCGACATCAAGATCAAAAGCAAGTACTAAGCCACCCATCAAATCGAAAAGGTAATGGGTTAAACCAAACTACAAATGGATTCCAAAGGCTCACTCTCCTAAATCTACTAATGCTTCTAATATTTCTACATCTTTTGTTTGTGATAAGCAAGATATGTCATGGGAGAGAGTATCATGCATTGATGACAAAGGTCAACCCAGTTTCAAAATGGAATGGGTTCCAAAGACCAACTAATCCCGCTCTGTGTTGGAGCAGCTATGGAGGCATATCATCAGACTTTGGTTTGTTGGTAGTGGCTGCTCCTGGAATATGATTGTGGACATCTCTCAATTGTACAACATTTTGACCTTCGCTTAAGAGTATGTGTCCTTTTGCGAGAAGGGAAGAAAGGAATGGATCACTCATGGGGTTAATGCTTAATGACATGAAGAATTTTCGGATCTGTTATGAGATTATGCATGTTGTTCTCAGACCTTCTGGATGCAAATTCAATCGGTGACTTACGGTTTGAATTTTCTTCTCTATACTCCTGAGTTTTTCTTAAGCTGATTCGCTTTAAAGACTAATTTTTGTTTTAGGATAGTTTAAATTTGTGCATTTACTTTCGTTTCTCTCCTATGCACAAATTTAGGGGGTTCCAAAAACATTACAAAATCAGAAAAAAAAATATGGTGTTAACAGAATGTGCTTGCAAGAGATGTTTTGGGAAGTGATATAATCATGTGATAACAGGCAATCTGAATCTTTGTAAGGGACTGAATCTGAATTGTCTAGGCTTTGTGTTCGATGCGCTAGTAGGCACGAAAGATTTAAAATGGACTTGACTAGGCATATATGAACTTAATGAATTTAAGGACTTGACAAAATTTGACCAAGTTAGATCCGTTTAGCCTGACATCACGACGCTCGGATAGGTTGAGCAGGGAGATATACATGGGAATCTACCTGTGACATTAAATAACCCGTATCTAGAACCATCGATTCACTTTTCCTCGATGTGCGGATTCTGTCCTTAATTCCGGTTGGATAGGGTGACTGGGGAATTCCGATAAACTAGGTCTGTAGAAGGTTATTTTCTTTCTTTCTGTCTGTTAGTCATATGTTACCTCCTTTGCGTGAACGAGAGATCCAACCTGGACTGTAACATATGCAACTCTATCTCTCTGCATCTTCTATCTATGCAATTCTTTCTATCTGTTAGCCATATACTGTCTCCTCTACGTGACTCAAAATCCGACCTGGTACACAATATATGCAACGTTCTCTTCTCAATCCCTCTGACACTTCAGTTAGTCATATGTTTCATCCTTTGCATGATTGGAAGAGATCCGACCTGGATGTACAACGTATGCATTCTAAATCTATTTTCTCTCTTAATAATTGTCTACTCACCCGGTGTAAGGAGTATTTTGGAAGTCCTTGATGGCTGGGGTATACCAGGAAGCAAGAAACACGTTCTAGTACATTTAAAATTGAATAATCACCAGATTGTCTGTAGATCTCGCTGCTCAATTTAGGTGGACAACAATATCTTTGGTCGTCATCAGCTGAATGGTCCTTAAGGAATATTATCTAGGAACTTAGGATCACATTGTCTTGTCACTTATAGTATGTCCTAATTTTGTCACAATCTTTCGTGTTTAAGTAGACCACAATACCGGCGATTGACCAGATCTATTCATGAAGGGAAAGGTACTGATAAACGGATAAAGGTTGTCTAAAAACTCTGATCCCAAATCACTCTTAAAGTTAGCTATTATTTTTGTTTTTTTGTTAAGTTTGTTCATAGTGTTCTTCTAATTTAAATATAAGGGGGAGAATTAAAAATAAAAAAAACAAACAAAAATCAGAAAATTCAAAATCAAAAATAGTGTTATTTTGTTTTATTTCTTGTTCATAAAAATCAAAAATCCAAAAATATTTTTGTTTCTGTTTTATTTATTTTTCAGAAAATATGAAAAACCCAAAAATATTGTGTGCTAAATTTTCTTTTAGTTTTGTTTTGTCTTGAAAAGTGATTACAGATGTAGATGAAACTCATGGAGTTTGTGTCGAAAATTTTTGAGCCAAAGCCTCATCTACGAGCATCGAAGAATTCTCATTCGAAGGAGCAAGAAACGAAGATTATTCTTTCAACATTCAATCCTTCAACCCCAAAAGTAAGGTGAAGCAGAAATTGAAGATTATGTGATGGATTGCATTGAAGCCTCCTCAAACAGTCAGCTGCTATCGTAAACTTGCTGAAGTGATCCAGAAGATTTGTTCTCTCTGATGTTCTCTTTGAAGATTCTTAAGCTGAAAGCTCTATCTTTCAAGAATCAGTACATCAAGCATCCTCACCCAATGTGCGTTCAATGCCAAATTCTGAAGAAAAGCTCAAGGGATCAAGATGAAGTCATTCATGGATGATTCATATGTTAATCCTGATGTTGTGAAGAAATCGAAGGTTAAAGCTGAAGCCAAGCTCCCATTAGAGATTGACAAGAAGAGCCAGCTACTTTTTAGGTGGAGCTTGTTGGGTCAATTAAGAAAAGAAAGCTATAAACCAAGGGGGAGATTGTTGGGTCAAAATATGGTTTATACTTTGCTTTTCAGGGCAATTGTATTTTTATGCAATATTTTATGAGCTTACAGTCTAGTTTACGGCCAATTGGGGTGTTTACGGTTGAGTTTACGGCTGTAAACAGGTTTACGGCCGTAAACCCATTTACGGCCCATGTTCACCAAGCCCATATTCCCTAGTATATATAAAGGTGTTAGGGTTGAGGAGTAGATTGATGAACAATAGAGAGTGTATGGTAGGGAGAAGAACAAGTGTGTGTTGTGTGTGAATCTTGTATCCAGATCATAATTATAATCAATTCAAACAAGATTCATATTATTCTTCTTCTCCTTCTCTTCTATTTGATCTGACATCATCCGTTTGATTGGGATTCCGCACCATCAAACGGATCTGATTAATACACAGGAAAATTAGGGACTTACAAAGGGACCTCCGATCCTTGGTTTTCATCTGATCGACAAGGCTAATCACGAATGAGGCAGTGATAGGGAAGGCTCGAGGTGGTAACGAAAGCAGCAAAGGCTGCTTAAGTAGCTCATGCGCTTCTTCTGTCTCGGAAAAAAGGTGCGAAGGTGGGGAATCAAAAGGGGGGTGCCGCCCCCGATGTTTGCTCCGGGGAAACACCCACTTCGGTGGTGGGTTCAGGCCAGGGAACAAAGAAGAAATGGAGGATGAAAGAGGGAAAGGCAGAAACGATCGCAACAGTCTTCATGTGGGAGTTCAATAACTACGATCAACGGGTGGAAAGGGTGGAGCAACAAAGGGCTGCTGCCTCGAAGTCTCTTCAGAATTGGCCATTACCCGAAGGAGAAGACAGGCGAAGTAGAAGAGGCAGATGCCTCATGTTCTTCTTCTTGATGGCAACAACAAAATTGAATGAAAAGAAGGTTGTTTGGAGTTGGTTTATCTCATTAAAGCTTTGGGTGTGAAGAAGGAGAAATGGGTTCGAGATTTGGGTTCTTATTTTGGTTTATAATATCGATTTTCATCGTAACAATGGTGGTTTCAAGGTTTGATCGAGGGAGAAAAACGATCGTCAAATATGGGTGCTACAGAGAGATAGAGAGAGAGAGAGAGAGAGAGAGAGAGAGAGAGAGAGAGAGAATGGGGTATAGACTAAAACCCCCAAAAAATGTATAGACTAAAACCACCAATCCAAAAAAGTTGAGGTATGGACTAAAACCCCCAAAAAATGCATACCACAGGGACTATTTTTGCAATTTTGTCATTATATTACAATGGAATATCATGTACCATAATATCACTCAAATTTAATTAAAATGGTATTTTAGACAATTAACTATATTTAAAAAAGAAATTTTCGAATTTGAAGGGATAATTCTGATTTTTTTTTTAAAAAAAAAATTCAATTTCTATTATAATTTAATTTGTAATCATAACCGATTATAAATTATTTTATTCTGTTAGAATGACATTCTGTTAGAATAATAGTTTATGACATCCTTTAAGAATACATAAATAAGAAGAAAACATGAATAAGTACATTATGAAATAATATACAAAATTGATTCTCGAACTAATAATATATCAAATAGTTATATTCTATGATTGTGATACAAAAAGAACATTCTTGAATAAAAACAACATTCTGAAAGAATAACAAGTGTAATTCTTATAAAACAACAACATTCTTAAACTGTGAGTATGATCAATCTTTGATTCATTCTTCACGTCATTCCTATACGGTCTTCAAGCCATTCCTATCACAAATGCAACAAAAATATCAAAATCCAACAAAAAACAATAATTCATTATGAAAGAATAATGTTGCTAAGATTCATTTTATACATTCAGAATACTTTCTACTATAAGACACTCTTGTTCTCCATATTTTCTGTCTTTTCCACATGAACGAAAAACTCTTCAAAACTTAAAAGGAGAAAAAAACCATTAAAATATAATAAAAACACTAACCCATTCTAAAATAATATTATTGATAAGATTTGTTTTATAAATTTTGGCAGAATACATAAACTATATTCTGCTAGAATACAAACATTCTGAAAGAATGGATTTATATAAATAAATTCTGACAGAATGGTTTTGTATTAGCAAGAGTATGAAATAACTAATCACAAGCAAATTAAATCATAAGCAAATATTCTTACAGAATTTGTATTATCAAGAGTATAAAATAACTAATCATAAGCAAATTTAATCATCATGTTTATTGAATAACTAATCATAAGAAAAGATTTTTAAAGAATTTGTAGAGTAAGAAATAACTAATCATATGCAAATTAAATCATCATGTTTATGGAATAAGTAATCATAAAAAAAGTCAAAATAAAGAAATTAAACACCTCATTAGACCAACACAAGACTAGATTAACAAAACTACATTGGCTAATTTTCAAATTGGTATAAATACTTATCAGTAAACATCATGTTTATGGAATAACTAATGACAAGGAAAGTCAAAATAGAGAAATATAAAGACCTCATTAGGCTAACACCAGACTAGATTAACAAAACCACATATTCTAATTTCCAAATGGGTATAAATACTTATCAATGGACATCATGTGCAAATGAATGGATGAAATATTTGATTCAAGCATTTTAACAAACAGTTGGCGGACAATAATCAGTTGCCTTTTGAATTATAGAAATTACAGTAAAAAAGAATGGGTCTTGCACCGGGAGTCTTTGGAGCTGTTCTAAACACTAAAAAAATGAAAATAGCTGATTAAGGAACTGTTTAAATCTGCTTAAGATCAACAGCTAACACCAGGACCATCTCGCCGGAACAGTCTGTGTCATCGGCCTCCATGGTGGTGTCAATTGTTTTGGTGGTTTTTCAAGTGAATTTTGATCAGATAAGGAAACAAACAACCTGAGGTCGATGGAGAAGCAAGGAAAAAGTGACTGGGAGTTGTTTGAGAGTCAGATAAATTGAAGAAAGGGAGGAGAACTGATGAGGGCCGCTGCTCCTTCTTCATTCTCATCCACATATTAATTTTGCCGCAAAACACTTAGGCGTACCGACGGAAGTGGATAACAGATACACATGTGTTCTCCAACAAAACATATTTCCTTAAACTATGCTAATCATTACCTTAATATACACAAAAACATTTTTTTTTTTGTTTTTTTAGAAAGCTATTTTTATCAAAAAATTATTTTTAAATACATCAAAATTCATAATTTTTTATTCTCTATAAATAGACATCTATATTGATATAGTTTTAACATAAAATAAAAAATTTATTATTTTAGAGATTCAACTCTCGTTATACATAAGTGAATAAAAACAGATCAGTTTTTTATTACAATATATTCGTTATTCATTTATGAATAAAACATATGCTTAATGTTTTTATTGTAAGAGTCGAAGTATGTTGTAGGGTGTCGAAGGTTATTTTGTATTCATTAAGAGATGTAATGTTATTACAAAGGCATAGTTATTTCGAAGATGTAATGTTTTAGCCCTTTGTATTTTTTGTGTGCTTTCTATTTTTCCTATAAATCGGGAAGGATACATAAGATAGATAGAACTTTTGCAACTCTTCTGTCTGAAACTCTTTGTATCGTGAAAGCGTAATAGAGCTGAAACTAGATTATATTTACTCTATGTGTTCTTAATTCATTTCATTTCTGATCTCGTTTCATTACTCGATTAAATAGCTTTTACAATTGGTATTAGAGTAGGAATCATACTGCAATGATCTGATTTTCATCTTGTATCGATCATATTTTGAAAAACTTTTCGCACTTTTGATACTAAAAATCATCTTTGATCTTTAGTTGTGATTCGATTCTGCAACAAGTTTGTTTAATCGAGTGTTCTGTTTGCTTTTTCCAAACAATTCATCCATTAATTCTCAAATTTCTGAAGCTTTTCTGAGAATTCATTTGTACATCAATGGCGAATTTCATTATGAACACAATGATGTCTTTTTCTCATTTGTTAGGATCTTCAACAAAGATTCATATGCTTATTCCAGAGTATTATGGTCAATGGGCTGATCGCATGGAAGACTACTTGAATGGACTGGATGAAGAGCTTTGGGATTGTATTACTAGAAATGTTCCTCCTCCAGCGAATGTTCAAAACATTGGTACATCTGCTTCAACTCAAAGTGTTTCTGAACAAACAACAAGGCCGAAGAAGAATGAGAAGAGGTGTATGAGAGAGCTTCGTGGTGCTCTTCCTCCAGTTGTTTATAACTACGTTCGTAGTTGTATATCTGCAAAAAAGATCTGGAATACTCTCAAAGAGAATTTTCAAGGGAGTGAAAAGACGAAAATCAATTATGTGAAGCATTGTTCGGTAGAATTGAAAGAATTCAAATAAAAGGAAGGTTAATCTATCGAACTTTATTACAATCGCTTGAATGAACTCATCTATAAATGCAGTCGCAATGGTATAACCAGGTCAACCATGGAGTTCAACCTCACTTTTGTTATGGGACTATGTGAAGAATTGCGAAATGTTAGTCTAATGGTGAAAACACAACAGAACTTTGATACCTAAACTCTGAACGATCTTTACAATTTGCTGAAAACTCATGAGCCAGAAGTTATTGAAATGGCTGAAGAATCGAAGATAAGCTTGGGAGGACCTCTTGCTTTAGTCTCGAAAGTATCTGAGAAAGAAGCTACTGAAAAAGAGAGTTATGATGATGAAGGCTTGATTGTTAACTCAGATGACGAAGCCATTGCTTTTTACTCAAACAACAAAGTGAAGAAATTTTATAAAAAACCAATTGGTGTGAAAGTAAGAAAGAAACAAAGTCTAAAGATTCGAAATTCGAAAAGAAGCTTAAAGGTGACTCTGGTGTCGACTGTCACTATTTTCATGGTGCAAATCACATGGCAAATGATTGTATGCTTCAAACAAAAGAGGAAAAGAAGAATAAGATCAAAGAAGAAGCTAACTTTGTCGAAGGTCTAGAAGAGGTGAGAGCAAAAGCGAAAGGGCAGTCAATTGTGGCGAGGGGAGAAGGGAATGAAGATGGGACTTATCAGATTTGGTCCTCTGGTTCAGATGATGAAGATATGCGTAATCCTACGCATGGAGTGATGTATGCGAATTTTGAGGAAGAAGATGAAGAAAACGTAACTGGTCGT
The DNA here is from genome assembly GCF_051521515.1 of Lactuca serriola. Classification (NCBI taxonomy): domain Eukaryota; kingdom Viridiplantae; phylum Streptophyta; class Magnoliopsida; order Asterales; family Asteraceae; genus Lactuca; species Lactuca serriola. The sequence continues at coordinate 71,388,737 of NC_136411.1, read as the reverse complement.
TTCTTTATGACAAAGAATGGAGACAAGTCACCAATGACTACGAAGGTACATTCTATACTTCAATCTTATAATATTCCTTTGAATGCTTATGATTCTGAATTGACTGATTTTGATGACATTGTTGCTTTTTTTGATAATTTGGTTATCTCTCTTAGTAATGAAGCTAAGAAATCTAGTACTCAATTACTAGAGACACAAAAGCAGTTGGATTCGAAGAACATCAGAGTAGAATATCTTGAATTAAAAATAACAAATCTCTTGTGTGATAGAGATAATTTGAACAACGAAGTTAGGATGTTACTTGCTAAGAGAAACATTTATTGTAACTCTGTCAAAAGATTGTATGCAAAATTAACTGCTTTACATCACTCTTCTGACATAAGCAAAGAACAACATAGGAAGTTATTACCATTCTTAGTTTTTGAAAGAGAAAAGATTGATTGTGTCCTATGATTGTGAAAAGACAATATAGGAGTTTGATAAAGTTCCTGATTATAGGTTTGCTTATGGAATTTTGAAAATGGATAAATATTTGGATGCTAATGAATTAGTTGATATTGTGAATGAAACCTTAACCAATAATGAACAAATAAAGATTTTGAAAAGAACTGAGAATTTGAAATCTAACTCTCAATCTTATTTTGCTGATATTGAAGATAATTCTGATAATGTTAGCAAAATTAGTGAAATTGAGGAAGAAGAATCCATTGATTGTTCTCAGTTGTCTGTCATTAATGTCACATCTTTAACTAAAGGCAAAGAAAAATATAATGATTCGTTGGTTAAGACTGAAATTGATCAATCCTCAACTTCGAAAGTTTGTGATTTCGATCATGTAAGTGTCAGAGATAGTCAAACAGACAGTAGTGATGATGAGAAAGATGACGATGAAATTTCGAAAGAAACAACCATAACAAATGATGTTTCGAAAGAAAATGAAATTCCAAGAGTTGTTGTTGATTAGGTGTATGGTGAAACAGTAAATTTCGCCAAAGTGATGAAAGAAAAAGGTGCTCATTACTTAGAAAAACATTCGGTTGTGTATCCAAATTTCAAGTGTACAGATGATGTTATCTTTCCAAACCAAGTGTTTGTCACAACTGGGAATGTCGATCACATCAAACCTGAATTAAACAAATTAATTGAAGAAGATAATAAGCAAACATAGAATGAAGGTTTCTTTTCTAACCAAAGCAATGTCGAAAACAATCTTATCAAGAATTCATACACTTTTCAAAGACAAAAACCACAACGAAAATGGGTTGTAATAATCAGAAATTTCAAAGAGACAAGTTGATGATGAAATTGTGTTTTCAAATGATAAAATAAATTCATAAGAGTTTAAACAAAAAATTAACAAGTTTTCAAAAGAAAATGGAATTTCAAAGAGACAAGCACGAAAGAAGGTTTTTTGGCAAATTGTTGCGTCTTGAAAGAAACAAAACGATTTGAAAAAGAAAACGACTGAAAAGACCATGTCTGAAAAAGGTTAAGACAATGTCTTCATCAAGTTCAGTTAATAAGAAAAATCCCGCTCTATCTAAAAAGCATTTTTCTCAATCAACTTCACAAAATAATTTTTTGAAAACCAAAATTCAAGAAACAAAGTTTATGTCAGAAAATCATAATCAAAAATTGAATAAAAAGGGGTTTTTGAAATCACAATCTTTGAAGAAGATTCATTTTACTAATCAAACAAGGTTTTTCAATGATGATTTTTCAAAATCCTATCGTTCACAGAACAAATCACCATTTTTTCAACATCGAAATCTTCCACAACAGCGTTTTGAGTCAAAGGTTGAAAATAAAAAATTTGATCAATTTCATTCAAAACGGAATGTTAAATTTACACCTCAAAAATCGAATTTTCCTAATCCTCCTACGAAACAAGCTTTCAAAGTTCTGTATACCAAGGGTCGATTAAATGTGCAAAACATAGATCATTGGCTTGAAGGAAAAGGGAAATCTTATCAAACAAGAAAATTCTCTCAACAACAAATCAAAAATGCTTATGAGAAATATTTGAACGAAATATCGAATGTTAGTTCATCATCGAAATCTTCAACATCTTCAGTCAAGGCATGGCGCCCTATTTCGAAAGAAAAGGCAACAAAGACACAATCTGAGAAGAAAAAGGCGAAATTCAGAGAACGTCCTAAACTTTCGAAATGTTATATTTATGAGCCTTTACCAAATGATGTGGACTTAATTGATAGTGTCAAATCTAAAGTTCGTAATTGGATTTCATGATCTTCATTTCATAATGTGTTTCAAACTAATCATAAAGGACCCAAACAGCCTTGGGTACCTATATTCTTTCACTGATTGCAGGTTTTATGTGACGAGCAAAATGATGAAAAATGGTATATCGGCAGTGGTTGTTCTCGTCACATGAATGGAAGGAAAGAAAATTTGCATGATTTTCGAAGTTTGAAGAATGCAGGAGTTGTAAAGTTTTGGAAACAATCAAAAGTGTAAAGTTAAAGGATATGGTAAGGTGACAAATAGGAAATTCACTATTAATCGTGTCGCTTATGTCGAAGGTCTTCAACATAACTTGATAAGTCTTTCACAACTAGTTGTGGGCACTGGCAATCAAGTGGTGTTTAATGAAGAAGGAAGTATAATTTTGAATGTCAACTCAAATGAAGTTGTACTTAAATCCAAACGACATGGAGATATGTTCACTCTCAACATCAAACCAATAGTTGGAATTCCCTCGGTGTGCTTACTATCGAAAGCTTCATCTGATATCAGTTGTCTCTGGCATCATCGACTTTCATATTTGAACTTTTGAAATCTCAATAAACTGGTGGTAAATGATCTTGTTCGAGGTTTACCTATCTTAAAATTTGATAATGATACTTTGTGTGCAGCTTGCGAACAAGGGAAACAACATCGTCAAAGGACATCCAATTGTCATCGATTCAAAATTGTTGAACCATTGGGAACTTCTTTATATTGATCTTTGTGGACCATCGACTGTTGAAACTCTCAACAGGAAACGGTACATTTTAGTTATTGTTGATGATTTTTCTCGATTTACTTGGGTTTATTTTCTCAGCTTAAATCTGAAGTTGCTCAAGTAATGATTGATTTTATCAAGAAAATTGAAACAAGTTTGAAGAAAAAAGTTTGAAAAATCAATAGTAACAGTGGTTCAGAATTTAAGAACAATGTTCTTGATTCATTTTTAACTGAAACAGGAATTTCATATAATTTTTCTTCAGCCTACACACCTCAGCATAATGGTATTTGTAACGACCCATCTCGGGTATGTTGATTCCATGGTATTTATTTTGAAGTTTGCAAGAGGGACTCGGCGAGTTCATAGCCTGACTCGCCGAGTAGGGACGGGATTTCGAGCACGTGTTAGTCGGCGACTCGGCGAGTCCATATTCAGGACTCGACGAGTCTGCCTGTCTGGAAGAAACCCTAAATCCCCGGGTTGCTCACTATTTAAGCCACCTTATAGCCCCCAATCTCACCTCCTTCACCCTCAGAGAGCTGTGAGAAAACCCTAATCCGTTCTTGAGTGATTTAAGTGTTATTGTGTGATATTTTGAAGGCTTGAAGAAGAAGAAGAAGAAAGGAGCAAAGGGAAGAAGTTTAGAGCAAGGATTCAAGGGCAAATCATAATCCATTGAGGTATTCTTCGGATTCCCTCCCCTTTTATGCTTCAAATTTCCATTGGAACTCTTCTAGTAATAGTTTTATGCCTTCTCAAGCCTTATGATCATATGGATGCCTTAGTAGATCGAGATATCCTTAGATCTGTTCATTTAGGAGTTGTAGAGCTCGGATCTATTGCCTTTTTGAAGATACTTTGCATGAAAACCCTAGATCTAGCCTATATTATGCTTTTTGAGCTATTTTATCTTCATGGATGCATATGGGCACGTAAAGATAGAATCTTTACGTGCCAATCGAGTTAAGGGAGTCCAGATCTATAAGTTCTATACACTGGATTCAAGCAGAATCGAGTTTTGAGTTGTTGCATGCAAGCGACTCGGCGAGTCGGAAGAACGACTCGGCGAGTCGAGTCGAGAGTCCCCGATTTTCCCTTTTCGAGTGATGCCGAGTAGGAACAGTGAGTGGTAGAGTGGACTCAGCGAGTTTGAGGTCAGACTCAGTAATGGAGGGACTCGGCGAGTTGTTCATACAACTCGGCGAGTCCAAGGAAATCTTCTTAGCTCGAAGAACAACTCGTCGAGTTGTTCCTATGAATCGGCGAGTCAGATGCATATTGCCTAAGTTTTTTATTCGAAAGGGAACTCGTCGAGTTGATGCCATACTCAACGAGTAGCAGCAAGTAGGGTCGAGAAGTGAGAATAGGGACTCGGCGAGTTGGCGGCCCAACTCGGCGAGTCAGGTCAACTGTGGGTTGACTTTGACCAGGAGAGTTGACTTTGATCAGGAGAGTTGACTTTGACCAAGGGTAAAAGAGTCATTTTACCCCAGTGCAGTGATTATCATTGATTGAGTGTGTTTATGGACTTGTAGCCGGGGAGATACCGGAGCAGCAGCAGATAGCTTTCAGAGCCATACACACAGCAGCCAATTCACGAGGTGAGTTTCCTTCCAGTAGGAACGGGTCTACGGCCACAATGCCGGCCCATTTAGTTAGTAGCAGTTCCGGACTTCAGTCCGAAGCAGTAGTTCAGTATTCTTGATGTCTCCGTGATTCAAGCACGTTGTGTGTTATATGTTCCGGACTATGGTCCGATGCAGAATGCAATATGTGTGTTTATGTTAGTTGCTATGTGTTATGCCATGCTATGATGAGTAGTTCCGGACTCCGGTCCGATGTAGTTAGTTCCGGACTTAGGTCCGATGCAGTCAGTTCCGGACTTCGGTCCGATGTAGTTAGTTCCGGACTTAGGTCCGATGCAGTCAGTTCCGGACTTCGGTCCGATGCAGTTAGTTCCGGACTTCGGTCCGATGCAGTCAGTTCCGGACTTTGGTCCGATGCAGCTAGTTCCGGACTTCGGTCCGATACAGTGGGCAAGGCCCAGTATGTGTTTTATATGTATTGTATGGTATGTGGTAGTTTGGGGGAGCTCACTAAGCTTCGTGCTTATAGTTTCAGTTTTGGTTTCAGGTACTTCCGCAAGCAAAGGGAAGAGCTCGGGATGATGGCATCGCACACACCACAATTTTAGTTTTCATCCTGGGAGTTGATTCAGTTTCTTGATTTTGATATGTTATAGTTATGATACATTTTTCCTCACAGTATTTTTACTATGGTTGAGATACATAGTGTGTGGTTTTATTATATGATACTCAGATTTATGGTTTTTGGTTATATTGAAAAATGAAATTTTTGGGTCGTATTTTTGGGTCGTTACAAGTTGGTATCAGAGCCTTGGTTTGAGGGATTCGGATACACTTCTGGGTGTATCTGAACTCAAACTAAGGGGAAGATAAAAAGATTTAAAAAAAAAAAAAAGGAAAATGTTTTCTAAAGAATTTTAAAAGCACTTAGAAAGAAAGAAATTTTTAAACGAGATAAGGGTGTGGTGCATGCGATCAGCCGAGCTCAAGTAAGTGCTCCCAAATTACCCATACAAGTTATTTGTTCAGTTTCAGTTTCAGTAGAACAACATGCTAGTATAGGACTAAGGATCTAGGAGGATGCCTTATGTGCCTGCTATATGTGTATCAGCTTTATGAGTATTGCATGCTAGTATTGAGTAGACAGTAGTAGGATAGCCTATTTAGGTTATGCTTGATAGTATGAGCTTAGCATTGTATGCTAGTACAGTTTCTTGTTATGAGAATAGTTTTGCCTGAGTATGTTTCCTTTATCCGAATGCTGCTTGCATTGTGCTTTGTGGGATTCTGAGTGATGGGAGTTAGCCATTAGGTGAATATGTCACATTACATGTGATCAGGGTTGAATAATCTCATAGTGCTAGATTTGACCCTATTTCGCAGCTCTCGTTTGAGTCCAACCGTTGTAAGGACGAGTCTTTTACTCGAAGGATTATCTGAGCCTCGTCACATGTGATGGTATCCAGGTGGTGGCTAGTTGGTGTCGCGAGGAGGCCTTCAGCAGCTGAGGACTGGTTTGAGTTGAGTCTGAGGTTTCCCTAGGGCAAGCCTAGGATGAGAGTAGCAGAGATTAGTAGTAGTAGAAGTGACTTGGTGGAGTCAAAGCAGTTCTTGAGGAAAGTACGGATAGATGTGGAAGGTAGTATGGGCCCGTACTACTGAAAGCAGAGGATCCGTACTCGAATCAAGAAAGGATGAGACAAGACCAGGAAGCTAGTTGTAGTATCAATGATCCCTTGAGATATTTCAGTTTTCTGATGTAGTTGTGATGTGTTTCAGAATGGTGGTTTTGCGTTCGAGACCAGCAGCCGGCAGTGGAGGTGCCGGGGAGGGATCAGGTTCAGGCTCGGGGGACGAGTGCATGGATGAGCAGACCCGAGAGTTTCTTTCTTCAGAGATTACGCGTATCATTATTGAGCAGACTTCTGTGATCTTCGGTTCGATCGAGGAGGGAATCCTAGAGCTGATGGATGAGAGATTGGGCACCTTCCGTGCCGAGGTGGTGGCCATGATGGGGTCGCGCACTCTTACATTTAGGGAGTTCAGGGCATGTGGAGCTCCGGACTATCATGGGGCGCGGGACCCCATAGCGAGTACTAGATGGTTGGCGGATGTGGCCAATGCTTTCCGCACTAGCAGGTGTCCCGAGGGGGACAAGGTTAGATTGGCGTCCTGTCTCTTGAAGGACAGGGCACGGGATTGGTGTGAGGAGGTCGGACATACCATTGGAGATGATGCAGCATTGGACGCCATGACCTGGGCTGACTTCTCTACCAAGTTCAGGGCGGAGTTTGCACCGGTTATTGAGGTGCAGCAGTTAGCTAGGGAGTTTCAGGACCTCACCCAGACTACAGAGACAGTGGCGGAGATCACCGCCAAGTTCAGGGAGAGGGCTCTTCTCCTTCCTCAGTATGCAGCCGATGAGGAGATGAAGAAGGCCCGTTATCATGAGATGTTGCGGAGCGATATCCGCCAGTTTGTGAGCCGGTCCAGCTGTAAAACGCTGGATGACATGATTGCTAGGGCTCGGGAGAGGGAGATTGATCTCGAGATGGAGAAGAAGAGGAAACCGGAGGCGGTTTCGGGTACAGGTAGTTCGGTCAAAAAGCCCAAGGTTTCAGATCACAGATCTAGGAGTCAGCAGAGCCACGTGCGATGTGGCAAGTGTGGGAGATTGCACGAGGGGACGTGCAAGGCAGGGAGTTCCGGCTGCTACAAGTGCGGTCGGATTGGGCATTTGAGCAGGGATTGTACGGCCCCTGCTACTGCCGTTGCAGCATCAGATCTGATTTGCTTTCAGTGCAATCAGAGGGGACATAAAAAGTCCCAGTGTCCGAGTTTAGCCGCAGCAGGGAAGGTGGCTGCACCTGCCCCTGCTACCTTGAGGATTACAGATGGCCGGCAGGGCCGAGCCGAGATGCCAGTGGCGAAGAGTAGGGCGTTTCAGATGCCAGCAGAGGAGGCGCGAGCGACTCCTGATGTGGTGACGGGGTCGTTCTCTGTGAACGGCATTTCTGCTATGGTATTATTCGATTCGGGGGCTATCCGATCATTCGTATCGCTTGCGCTTAGCAAGAGATTTAGTAGAGCTCCAGGGGAGCTGGATTGTCCATTAGAGGTTGAGATAGCAGATGATAGGACCGTGAGGGTCGGCAGAGTGCATAGAGGGTGTTCTCTTCAGTTGTTTGATGAGCAGTTTTCAGTGGACCTGGTTCCTATTCCCCTACGAGGGAATAAGGTTATTGTGGGCATGGATTGGCTAAGCCCCAATGGGGCGGTGATTGATTGTGAGCTTCAGCTAGTGAGGGTTCGCACTCCAGTGGGGGAGAGTTAGTGATTCAGGGCGAGAGGCCACAGCGCGGACCGACCTTTTGTTCCGCCGCGAGAGCGAGACGTTATTTTCAGCAGGATTGCGCGGGTTATGTAGCTTATGTCTTGGATGCCCGGGAGAAGGGCAAGACGGCAGTTGAAGATGTTCCGATAGTGCGAGACTTCCTGGATGTATTTCCCGAGGATTTACCGGGAATACCTCCTGAGAGGCAGGTTGAGTTTAGGATCGACCTGATTCCTGGTGCGGCTCCGATAGCCAAGGCACCATATCGCCTAGCTCCCCCTGAGATGCAGGAGTTGTCTACGCAGCTGCAGGAGCTGTTAGACAAGGGTTTCATTTGGCCGAGCAGTTTGCCTTAGGGAGCGTCGATCCTGTTTGTGAGGAAGAAGGATGGGTCGCATCGTATGTGTATAGATTATCGGGAGTTGAATAAGGTAACGGTGAAGAACCGTTACCCACTTCCGAGGATAGATGATTTGTTTGATCAGCTTCAGGGAGCGTCTTGGCTCTCCAAGATCGATCTACGCTCCGGTTACCATCAGATGCGGGTTAGAGATGAGGATGTACAAAAGACTGCTTTCAGGACCAGGTATGGTCATTATGAGTTTGTGGTGATGCCATTTGGGCCCACCAATGCTCCGGCCGCGTTCATGGATCTCATGAATCGCGTGTGCAGGCCGACGCTGGATCGGTCAGTGATAGTATTCATAGATGATATCTTGGTGTATTCCAAGACACAGGAGCAGCACGAGGAGCACCTGCGGGAGGTGCTGGAGGTTTTGAGGAGGGAGAGTCTTTCGCAAAGTTCTCTAAATGTGAGTTCTGGTTGCGCGAGGTGCAGTTCCTTGGTCATCTCGTCAACCAGAAGGGTATTTTGGTAGATCCGGCCAAGATAGAGGCCGTGATGCAGTGGGAGGTCCCGAAGTCTCCATCTGAGATTCGGAGCTTCCTAGGGTTGGCAGGGTATTACCGGAGATTCATTCAGGATTTCTCCAAGATAGCAGTGCCGCTCACCCGACTGACCAAGAAGTCGGTGGTATTTCGTTGGGGGCCTTAGCAGCAGGCAGCATTCGAGACCCTCAGACAGAGATTGGGCGAGGCTCCGATCCTTACCTTGCCAGAGGGAGTAGAGGACTTCTTAGTCTACTGTGATGCCTCGATCACAGGTATGGGAGCAGTATTGATGCAACGAGGCCATGTGATAACTTACGCCTCAAGACAGTTGAAGCCTCACGAGGCTAACTATCCTACCCATGATTTAGAGCTGGGGGCGGTTGTGTTTGCCCTCAAGATTTGGAGGCATTATCTTTATGGGGTCCATTGTACTATTTACACGGATCACAAGAGTTTGAGGTACCTTATGGATCAGCCGAGTCTAAACATGAGGCAGAGGAGATGGTTGGATGTGCTAAAGGATTATGATTGTGAGATCCTTTACCATCCAGGGAAGGCCAACGTGGTGGCCGACTCCCTAAGCCGCAAAGTGTCGGCAGCCCCTGTCAAAAATCTGTGTTTGAGGATGACAGTGATCACTCCATTGTTGGAGCGGATCAAGGAGGCTCAGGTTGAGGGCCTCAAGGAGGAGAGGCAGAAGTGTGAGAGGATAGTGGGCCGAGTAGCCTCGTTTGATTATGACAGTCGGGGATTGCTGACACTTCACGGGAGGGTGTGGGTACCATACTGGGGTGGAGTACGGCAGGTGTTGATGGACGAGGCTCATAAGTCTCGATTTTCTATCCACCCAGGGGCGACGAAGATGTATCGAGATCTTCGACTCGATTGTTGGTGGCCCTGCATGAAGCGGGACGTCGCCTGGTATGTTGAGAGATGCCTGACCTGCAGGAAGGTCAAGGCGGAGCACCAGAGGCCTCATGGAAAGATGCAGCCGTTAGACATTCCAGTGTGGAAATGGGAGGACATCACCATGGATTTTGTCACCAAGCTTCCCAGGACCGCACGAGGAGTAGATTCGATATGGGTAGTAGTGGATCGGTTGACGAAGAGTGCTCATTTTATCCCGATCCAGGAGAGTATATCGGCAGATAAGTTAGCCGATATCTATGTGCGAGAGATTGTGGCACGTCATGGAGTGCCGGTATCGGTGGTGTCAGACTGAGATGTCCGTTTTACATCCAGATTCTGGAAGCGGTTCCACGACGAGATGGGTACTCGTCTCCATTTCAGCACCGCTTTCCACCCTTAGACGGACGGGCAGAGCGAGAGGACGATTCAGACTCTCCAGGACATGCTCAGGGCATGTGTTTTAGATTTCGGTGGCAGTTGGGATATGTATCTTCCGTTAGCGGAATTTTCGTATAACAACAGTTATCATGCGAGCATTGATCGACCTCCCTTTGAGATGCTTTATGGGAGGAAGTGTAGGACCCCGATTTGTTGGGGTGAGGTCGGTCAGCGAGTCATCAGGAGCACAGAGGTGGTGCTCAAGACGACCGAGTTGATCCAGCAGGTCCGTAAAAGACTGCAGACTGCGCAGAGTCGGCAGAAGAGCTACGCCGACAGGAGGCGTTCAGACTTGGAGTTCCGGGTGGGTGATATGGTCCTTCTGAAGGTCTCACCTTGGAAGTGTGTCATCAGGTTCCGGAAGAGGGGCAAGTTGGGTCCCAGGTTTATTGGTCCTTTCAGGGTTTTGGCCCGGGTGGGTCGGGTTGCTTATCGGTTGGATCTTCCTGAGGAGCTTAGTCAGATCCACAACACTTTCCATGTGTCTCAGTTGAGGAAGTGCTTGGTGGATGAGTCAGCAGTCGTTCCCCTAGAGGATATTCAGGTTGATAGCAGCCTGAATTATATTGAGAGGCCGGTCGCGATTCTGGACCGGAAGACCAAGACCTTGAGGAACAAGGAAATTCAGTTAGTGAAGGTGCAGTGGCAGCACCGGAAGGGGTCTGAGTGGACGTGGGAGGCTGAGGAGGAGATGAGAGAGCACTACCCAGAGATATTTGCAGATTCAGCCGTAGCAGACTTCGAGGACGAAGTCTGAGATAAGTGGGGGAGAATTGTAATGACCCGTCTCCGGTATGTTGATTCCATGGTATTTATTTTGAAGTTTGCAAGAGGGACTCGGCGAGTTCATAGCCTGACTCGCCGAGTAGGGACGGGATTTCGAGCACGTGTTAGTCGGCGACTCGGCGAGTCCATATTCGGGACTCGGCGAGTCTGCCTGTCTGGAAGAAACCCTAAATCCCTGGGTTGCTCACTATTTAAGCCACCTTATAGCCCCCAATCTCGCCTCCTTCACCCTCAGAGAGCTGTGAGAAAACCCTAATCCGTTCTTGAGTGATTTAAGTGTTATTGTGTGATATTTTGAAGGCTTGAAGAAGAAAAAGAAGAAAGGAGCAAAGGGAAGAAGTGTAGAGCAAGGATTCAAGGGCAAATCATAATCCATTGAGGTATTCTTCGGATTCCCTCCCCTTTTATGCTTCAAATTTCCATTGGAACTCTTCTAGTAATAGTTTTATGCCTTCTCAAGCCTTATGATCATATGGATGCCTTAGTAGATCGAGATATCCTTAGATCTGTTCATTTAGGAGTTGTAGAGCCCGGATCTATTGCCTTTTTGAAGATACTTTGCATGAAAACCCTATATCTAGCCTATATTATGCTTTTTGAGCTATTTTATCTTCATGGATGCATATGGGCACGTAAAGATAGAATCTTTACGTGCCAATCGAGTTAAGGGAGTCCAGATCTATAAGTTCTATACACTGGATTCAAGCAGAATCGATTTTTGAGTTGTTGCATGCAAGCGACTCGGCGAGTCGGAAGAACGACTCGGCGAGTCGAGTCGAGAGTCCCCGATTTTCCCTTTTCGAGTGATGCCGAGTAGGACCAGTGAGTGGTAGAGTGGACTCAGCGAGTTTGAGGTCAGACTCAGTAATGGAGGGACTCTACGAGTTGTTCATACAACTCGGCGAGTCCAAGGCAATCTTCTTAGCTCGAAGAACAACTCGTCAAGTTGTTCATATGACTCGGCGAGTCGGATGCAGATTGCCTAAGTTTTATTCGAAAGGGAACTCTTCGAGTTGATGCCATACTCAACGAGTAGCAGCGAGTAGGGTCGAGAAGTGAGAATAGGGACTCGGCGAGTTGGCGGCCCAACTCGGCGAGTCAGGTCAACTGTGGGTTGACTTTGACCAGGAGAGTTGACTTTGACCAAGGGTAAAAGAGTCATTTTACCCCAGTGCAGTGATTAGCATTGATTGAGTGTGTTTATGGACTTGTAGCCGGGGAGATACCGGAGCAGCAGCAGATAGCTTTCAGAGCCATACACACAGCAGCCAGTTCACAAGGTGAGTTTCCTTCCAGTAGGAACGGGTCTATGGCCACAATGCCGGCCCATTTAGTTAGTAGCAGTTCCGGACTTCAGTCCGAAGCAGTAGTCCAGTATGCTTGATGTCTCCATGATTCAAGCACGTTGTGTGTTATATGTTCCGGACTATGGTCCGATGCAGAATGCAATATGTGTGTTTATGTTAGTTGCTATGTGTTATGCCATGCTATGATGAGTAGTTCCGGACTTCGGTCCGATGTAGTTAGTTCCGGACTTAGGTCCGATGCAGTCAGTTCCGGACTTCGGTCCGATGTAGTTAGTTCCGGACTTCGGTCCGATGCAGTCAGTTCCGGACTTCGGTCCGATGCAGTTAGTTCCGGACTTCGGTCCGATGCAGTCAGTTCCGGACTTCGGTCCGATGCAGTGGGCAAGGCCCAGTATGTGTTTTATATGTATTGTATGTTATGTGGTAGTTTGGGGGAGCTCACTAAGCTTCGTGCTTACAGTTTCAGTTTTGGTTTCAGGTACTTCCGCAATCAAAGGGAAGAGCTCGGGATGATGGCATCGCACACACCACAGCTTCAGTTTTCATCCTGGGAGTTGATTCAGTTTCTTGATTTTGATATGTTATAGTTATGATATAGTTTTCCTCACAGTATTTTTACTATGGTTGAGATACATAGTGTGTGGTTTTATGATATGATACTCAGATTTATGGTTTTTGGTTATATTGAAAAATGAAATTTTTGGGTCGTATTTTTGGGTCGTTACAGTGTTGTTGAAAGGAGAAATCGTTCTCTTTGTGAAACAGCAAGAACGATGCTCACATATGCAAGTCTTCCTCAATATCTTTGGGCTAAAGCAGTCTCTACTGCATGTTTTACACAGAATAGATCGTTTATTCATCGAAGATTAAATATTACTCTTTATGAAATTATCATTAACCGAAAACCTAATATCAAATTCTTTCATATTTTTGGTTGCAGGTGTTTTATCATGAATCTCAAGGATAATCTTTCAAAATTACAGTCCAAAGTTGACGAAGGGATTTTCTTGGGTTAGTCTCATAATTCGGTTGCATATCAAGTATTGAATAGGCGAACTCGGAAAATTGAAGAAACATTCAATCTAACTTTCGATGATTATTATATCAAACAAGTTGAAAAGTGTTTTGAACAAAAACCAATTATTAATGAATCAAAAGATGAATCTGATAGTATTAGTTTGTTTGATTTTGATTATGATTTAATTTTTGGTGTTCCGGATAGGGCTGCTGATACTGAAGTCAATGCTGAGGATAATCAACTTCCTGAATCATCAAAGCATTCTGACTTTTTGACACTTACTCAGGATGTTGTTGATTTAAACTCGACATCTCATTCTCTTGGAATTAGCTAAAGTATGCCAAATGATCAAGTGGAGGGGGAGCACTTGCATTCAAATTCTCATGTTGAGGGGGAGCATTCTTTCGAGGGGGAGAATAGGATAATGAATGATAATGTTAAGGGGGAGCAACCTGAAAATGAAATTTTCGAAGGGGAGCTTAATATGTCGAATAATAATCAAAATGAAACTTTGCATGATGTAAATGATAATATTTTTGTTACAGGTTCGGAGAATAATGAAATGTTCGAAGATGCACCATTGGATTTCGATGCAACATATCCACCATTGGAAAAATGGACAAGAAATCATCCATAGGAACATGTTCCTGGTGATCCTCAAGATGGAGTTCTTACAAGAGCTTAACTTCGTGCAAAAAATGAGGTACTCAATACTCATCAATAATTTTGCATGTTCAATGTCTTTATTTCGAAGATTGAACCAAAAACAGTCAAGATTGTTGTGGAAGATCCTGATTGGATTGTTTATATGTAATTTGATTTGGCTGGATTTGAAAGAAATAAAGTTTTGCGTTTAGTTCCAAAACCAGATGATGTTTCTTTGATTGGATTAAAATGGATTTTCAAAAATATAACTAATAAAGAAGGCAATATTATTCGAAATAAGGCTAGGCTTGTAGTGAAAGATTATTCGCAACAAGAAGGTATCGACTATGAGGAAACCTTTTCCCCTGTCGCAAGACTCGAGGCTGTTCAAATCTTTTTAGCCTATGCAACACATAAGGATTTTGATGTTTATCAAATAGATGTGAAGTGTATGTTCCTTAATGGAGTTCTCGAAGAAACGGTTTATGTTGAGCAACCACCAGGTTTTATCAATTCTCAATATCATGATCATTGTTATGTATTAGATAAAGTTGTTTATGGGTTAAAACAAGCACCAAGAGCCTGGTATGCGACACTTACCAATTTCATAAAACAATTGAAATTTAAACAAGGATCCTTTGATCCCACTTTATTTCGAAAGAAAGTTGGGAATCATCTTATGCTTGTTCAAATTTATGTCGATGATATTATTCTTGGCTCTACTAACCCTGCTTTGTCTAGTGAATTCGAAAATCTGATGAAAAGTCAATTTGAGATGAGCATGATGGGAAAAATAAACAACTTTCTAGGATTGAATATTCGTCAGAGAAGAGAAGGAATTTTTATCAATCAAGAAAATTACACAAAGAATCTGCTTGAAAATTTTTGGATGACGAACAACATAAAGTTACGAATATCAATGGCAGTTGGAACAAGGCTCAATCCTTCGTTAGATAAACCTGCTGTTGATCTTACTTTGTATAGAAGCATGATAGGTTCGTTACTTTACCTTATAGGAAGTCGACCTGATATTATGTTTTCTGTATGTAATTGTGCCAGATATCAATCGAATTCCAGAGAACCACACTTAACAACAGTGAAGAATATTTTTCGATATCTTAAAGGAACAATTTCATTAGGATTGTGGTATCCTTCGAAAAATGGCTTTTTCATACAAGCATTTTCTGATGCTGATTTGGGTGGTTGTAGTCCTGATCACAAAAGTACAAGTGGCAGATGTCAACTCTTAGATAGGAAGCTTGTAAGCTGGCAATCGAAGAAACAAACATGTGTTTCGATTTCCACAGCAAATGCAGAATATGTTGTCGTTGCAGCTTGCACTTCACAAATAATTTGGATTCAAAGCCTATTACGTGATTATGATATAAACATGAAAAATATTCCATTGTATTGTGATTCAAAAAGGACTATACACATTTGTCACAATCCAGTGCAACATTAAAAAACAAAGCATATTGCACTTCGTTATCATTTCATTAAAAATCATGTGGAAGATGGAAATATTGAAGTTCACTTTGTAAAAACAACTGATCGGCTTGCTGATATTTTTACAAAGCATTGAATGAAAAGTCATTTGTAAGAATACTAAATGGACTAGGATTGATAGACGCTAATTTTGTTCCTAGATATATTTTGAAAGAATGACAAGGGAAAATGTTGTAAAGGTGTCGATTCAGAGGTGATAAGTGTTCATTCAGATGAGACAGTTCATCGTTCAGAGGTTACTATTCACGTTCAACGCTTCAACACGCTTCGATTTCGACATCATGTACAATCCGCTTAATCACAAATTTTCGTTAGTTTGGTATTAAATTTTTTTTTCGTTACTTTTATGTCGAAAAATCAAAAACAACAAAAATATTTGTGTTTTATCTTTTGTTACTTTTATGTCGAAAAATCAAAAACACCAACAAAATTTCTGTTTATTTTGAAATATTCAAAAATATCAAAAAGATTTTCTTATTTTTTGTTATTTTCATTTTATAAAACAAAATTTCAAAAATATTTTCCTTTTCTTGTATGTTTTTACATTTGTTGTGTAGATGTAGCAAAGATTTTAATTGACATCACATCGAATGAAGAGTTTTCTTGGTACATGCTTGCTGCTTTTAGGGAAGGTATATTTTCGAAAACTATGTACTAGTTAAGATGTCCCTAGAAGCATGCTGTAGCATGTTGACCCAAGCCTCGATAATGCTATGAGCTTCAAAGCTTTAATGGTTTTCTCATTCTGAGAATTCTTTTCCAATTAGGCTATCTTATCATTCATTCATGAGCTACCTTACTCTTCTCATATTAGTTAAGAGTTTATTGCTTAGTCCAATCATAGCAGAGGTACATTCGTTTCTTTTACCCAATCTTTTTCATCCCAAAATTCTTACACATTCACACACAAACACATATGTCCAAGAGATCTCTGCTAAAAACCAATCAGGATCTAAATATATCAAAACTCTTTGTTTATGATCTAACATCATGAGAACATGATGAAAGTGAAACCCTAAGTGTCGAACCAAATTAAGGAATTGACGGGGAACTTTGTTCCAAAATTAACGAAACCTTTGTTTCAGTACCTGCTTTCGATACTCAAAATCATTTTCTTTCCTTTGTAGTAATCTTGATCAAATGTTCGAAACCCACGTCATTTGTAAACCTTTAAGATTTAGGTCTAATTATGGTTTCAATAATTTGATTTCATTCTGGGTATCATTCTCAACCTTCTTTACTTGATAAATTTTTCAAAGCTTACTTATCACTGACTACACTGGTCAAACAGGAAGTTTCATTTACAACTTGTCACTCTTACGTTTAGTTGTGCATTGTAACAAAATTTTTAAGCCACCTTCGAAACCATGCTAAAAAAAGCCCTTCGATACTTCTCAACAAGTATTCGATTGTTATTCACGGGAAACCACACAAGCTGTTGATCTTCTCTCTTTATGATTAGCGAAGCAATTTTTTCCTGGGATTTATCTGTATTTATTTCGAAATTATACTTTCGACATCACAAATCTAAATTTTTCTTATTTTGCTTCTTATCTTTTTCATTAGCGCACTGCACTCACGAAATCCTTGAGGTTCTGAGTATTACCAACTCAGGTTGATGATTTCGAAAGTCTGGCACATAACATCATTTTCAAACCCAAAAGCGAAAGAGCCCAACCTTCATTACAAAGGTTTTGGTCCTTATCTACTAGGTACCCACGAAGAGACTTTTGATGTGACGGTTTGATAACTGTGCGCGTTTCGAGGAAACTGTACTAATCACTGTATCTTACATGGCGTCTTTAATGACTAATTGTGCAATTTTCAAGGGCCATGTGTCATGTTCATTGATGGTAACCATTCGAGATTCTTTAACGACTTTACGCTTTCCAAACATACTCAAAGATGATTTGTGCCCTCTTTTTCCTCTATTCTTCAAAGCTTTAAGGAAAACCCTAGTAATGGCTGCTCCTCAATCTAACACCATTGAAGACGTATCTTCTCAACCCATTATGAAGATTCAAAGTACGAATTATCAAGTTGATGGTGATGTTTCTATTTATCCAGAGGAACTCAAGATGTTAATTGTTGCTCTGAAACACTCGGTTTTATCTATTGTGATGTTTAGTTCGTTTGAAGTTCCGATGTCTTGGCTCTCAATTGTTGGTTCCACTGCCACATACAACAAGACATTGGATATAGTTACATTCAATCTGGTGAATGACAAAAAGTTTCGATTGTCCAAGAAGCTTTTTGCTAAGATTCTAGAAATCCTTAATTCTCCAGCTTTCTATAAGGTCACTAATGAACATGTGATTCGCATGTTCAATGAGATGGGTTATCAACCTACTCTTACCAAGATTAGCGAGTTCAAGAAATCAATCCTTTCTTGTATCTGGAATTTTCTCTTTGGTATTTATCTCGATGTCTGACTGGTCGAGGAGCTGGTTTGGGTAAAGGAAAACTGGAGGTATATGTTATGGTAGTTGTCATATATTATGATCTCTCAGTGGATTATGCAACTCAGATGTGGAAGGATTTCTTAAAGAGCATTGAGAATACCAATGTTGTGTATGGGGTTTCTTGTGCTAGGTATTGGAGTTTAATTCTTCATTATGCATATGAGAAAGAAGGTATGCAGGTGTCTACTAATGAACCAAAGGCTGAGTTTGTAAAGTATCACTACCCAAAGGCTATTGAAGATAATGTGGATGAGTTTCCATTAGTTGCTCGAATTCCGGATGCAATGCTCAAAAAGGTTGATCCGTCGAATCCTGTGTTAATGGCATATTTACAGACAATTAGTCGTACTGACAAAACTGGAGTTTTACTACCACGGTCTGATGAAGGTTCTTCAAAGAAATCATGAAAGCCAAAGAATGTTTTTGAAACTAGTCCTTTGAAACCTATTCAAGAGGAGAAAGTGACTAAGTCACCATAGAAAAAGTCTAGAGAAGGAGTTAAAGTTTCTAAGAAATCTAAAAAGCCAATTTAGATTGAAACAGTTGAGCCTTCAAAAGAGATAGTTCCTTCGAAATCTGGTGTGTTCAAGCGCCTTAAAAAGATAGATCATCGGTCAAGAAATTCTCTTGAAAAGTCATCCAGCTTTTCACCTTCAATGGTTCAAAAGTTGTAACGCCCGTAGATCCGGGCTAGTTAACTTAGAGATGATAAGCATCAAAAATGACTTTTTTATGGAAGATTATTTAGAAGTATTAATCTTAACCAAGTTGTAGTATATGTCACAAGGTTTCCGTGCATATAAAGAACGCCAAAATCCGAGTTATAACGAAGAAGTTATGACCCGTCGAAGTTTCGCGACAGAACCGACACGACCTAGCGCGACCCAGCGCGACGTAAATAGTGAATTTTAGGTAGATAGATATCTATCCTTATTTATCTAAACGAGAGTCTAAGATTTCTTCGATAGTAGTCCAACGATAAAAAGACAGACGAAAACGGAGTTCAGATGAAGGAGTTATGAATTTCGAACGGAGTTTTCCTGTCCCGGCCTCCTAAAGATAATATATAAGTAATATACTTATAATATATTAAAAATAAAGTCAAAATTATCCAATGGAGTCTAAACGAGAGTTTTAGATCATAATCTCACCTTCGTGTCAATATAAAGAACGTCAAAAACGGAGTTCGTATGCGAAAGTTATGAATTTCTGAAGTTCGGGGCACGAAACCCCAAAACTATCAGAGACCACGACGTGGCAAGCAGTGCCACGACGTGGCAAGTCTCCTGATAGCTCCAGGGTCCCCCAGATGCAACTTGGGATGACGCATGCAGTGACGATCAAGCCCAGGACGTGGCAAAAGGATCCCACGACGTGGCAAGGGCCAAATTTGCCCTACAAATAGATTTAAAGGGCCAGCCGACTATGGTTGCTCCATCCCTTCTCTCCCACTCCTGATACACCCTCTAAGCCCTATTTTAACCCCCCGAAGCCCCGGTATCAACCCCGAGACCCGAAGCAAGTCCTGAAGCACCGAAGATCCCGAGAAGAAAAGAGTTTCCGAGCTGAAGCTCTGCCCGCGAGAAACCCGGTGTGTGAAGTGATCCCGGTTTCACCGAAGAATACTACTTCTACAAGTCATAGTGCTTTCCGATCATCTTCTAATCAAGTGAGTGTATAGTCACTTTCATCTTACACATAGATATGAAGTATTTTATAAAATACGTGCTATGTGTTTATATATTGTTGTTTATATGTGTCAGTGTGTGGTTACTTTCTTCTAACACATAAATATAAAGTATTAGCTATGAAATACGTTCTATGTGTTATATATTATTTGTCTATTTGAAATGAGTGTTAAATGATTTAAATTGTGTAAGTATTTATATCTACGAAACTGTTGGGTAGAATATGGGTAGATGGGATAGTTGGTGACTATGGAGTTAGCGCCTATTGTATAAACCTTGGTGACTATGGAGTTAGCGCCTATTGTTAGATAAACCTTGGTGACTATGGAGTTAGCGCCTATTGTTAGATAAACCTTGGTGACTATAGAGTTAGCGCCTATTGTTAGATAAACCTTGGTGACTATAGAGTTAGCGCCTACTGTTAGATAAACCTTGGTGACTATGGAGTTAGCGCCTATCGTATAAATCTTGGTGACTATGGAGTTAGCACCTGTCGTATAAATCTTGGTGACTATGGAGTTAGCGCCTATCGTATAAATCTTGGTGACTATGGAGTTAGCGCCTATTGTATAAACCTTGGTGACTATGGAGTTAGCGCCTATTGAGTAAACCTTAGTGACGATGTGACTTCGTGCTTGTTAAGTGAACCTTGGTGACTATGGAGTTAGCGTCGCTTAAGTAAACCTCGGCGACTATGGAGTTAGCGTCTGATAAGTATGGATTTAGTACCTGGTAGATAAACTCTGGCAGCAATGGACTTCGTGCCAATTCCTTAGGTCAATCCTTAGGAATGAATGAATAAAGGATAGTTGATTCTTAGGGTAAAACCTTAAGAGTAAAGAAGATAATGGGGATGGGTAATTGGGTTGTTTGTTTAATGATTGAATATAATAATTGTATTATTGTGGGTTGAAAACCCTATATGCTCACCAGGCTCCCAAGCCTGACCCACTCAGTTTTCTTTGCATTACAGGTAATGACACAAGAGTATAAGTTGGTGGACTTGACGAGATATTTTGGATTATAGATCAGTAGTTATAAATAACTGTTGTAAGGTCTATTTTATATTGTTTATGCTTTTGGTCTGTATCGGAACATGACATCCCGAGGTTTTATTATTTAATGAAAATACGTTCTCTTTGAGAAACATTTTGATAAATTTTATCATATTTTGTTTTGGGAACAAATTCCACAACTCTTTTAAATCAAAAGAATTTACTCTGATTTTATAAAACAAAGCATAAACAAACCGGACTTTTCTGGCCGAGAAATTGGGGATGTAACAAAAGCCTCATGTAACTCGGAAAGGTCTTATCATTCGTGAAGTACCTGTACCTATTTCTCTGTCCTCTAACAAGCGAAGAGCTAAGGATGTTGCTAAACATATTTCAAAGAAATGAAAGAAGTGAAAGTTGATTATTCAGGAAGACTCCATGGAAGACGAAGAAGTTCCTGAAACACCAATGGATAAAGTTTCATCTGAGAAGAAATCTCCTGTCAAATTGAATTTCGAGAAGATAGGAATTTCAAGTAGCTCTGTGAAAACTTCAATAGTGGACGCATCTACTCTTCTTGGTGACTCGACCAAAATATCAACTCTGGAGTACACTTCGGTCATACCACTCGAGGTTTCGTTAACCAATTCATCTAATGAGGAGGTTCGAACCTTATGCATCCCTGCACACGTATCTGATATAGATGCAAATGTCAACATGGGTGAAGGAGTCTCGAACAAAGAAAACCCAGTTTCTACTACTCAAGGTATTTTCGAAACCTCTACTATAACTACCACTACTTCTCTACCACCATTTTTCACAACTGTTTCTACAACCACTCATTCACCAACTTTTGATCAAGTCATGAATCAACCTATCATTTCTCTCTTTCCGTCTTAATCCACTTAACCACCCAGAACGATAAATGATGATGACACTGATGATGGAGGGTTTGGAGGATCATTTGCTGAGCTAGAATTTGATCTTGAAGAAGAAGAAATCCTAGATCATATGCTTAAGTGGGGGAAACAATCCAAGATTCTCAACAGAAAGCTCAATTCCTTATTGCAGTCACAAGCAGATGCAGGAGCCAAACACTTTGTATCTAGCATTGAAGTCGATGTCATACTCAAAGCTCAGGAGCTTCGACTTCAACACAGGTTGGATTTAATGGATAAAAGCAATGATCTCCGAGTCAAAGCTCAATCTGAGACTTTCAATAGTGAAATCAAGGAGCTGAGACTAGTTGCGAAGGAACGACATGTTCTCTTTGTTAAGGATGTCAAGACTGTAAGAGAAGATGTGAATCGAAAACTTGAGGAATTGAAGCTAGATATGGCAAAAGAGATTAATGAGTTGAGTACCAATTACTCTTCTCTACTTTCAAAAGTCGATATTTTTGCAGGGGCTGTAACAAAAGTGGTGGAGTGTTATCAATCTCTTATTCCCAAGATGGAAGACAAAGCAACTAGTGATATTTAAATTTTTGGGAAGCTTGATGCCATTCTTAGTGAATTAAAAGAGATGGTTTTGAAGTCTAGGTCTTCATCTCTCTTAACTCCTGAGGTTTTAACTCAAAAGTTTCGTTTATTTGAAACTACCATTCAAAAGGAGTTGGCCCCGCTATCTCAGCTGATTAATCTCTTAACAACAAATGCCCCGTCTATTGTCACAGGGGTGCAAGGGGGAGAAAGGAGGAATGTTGGTAAAGGAGAAGTTGCTTCTGGTAAAACTAATGAAGAAGCAAAGGTTGTTGGTAAAGTTTTTACAACTCATATTCCAACACCAAAACCAATAATTTCGAAGGTTGATCTGGTGATAGCAACTAGAACACCTACAAGGCCGCTTGTTCCGATTGTTAAAGGCATTGTAATTGGGTCTACTGATGAAGGTAGTTCTTCAAAACCCAAGCAAACTGAAACAGATAAAGGAAGAGGAAAAGAGATTGTTGTAGAGAAATAGAAGGAAGAAAGAAAAGCTGAAATTGATGCAGAAATAGAAAAACAGCGCCAAATTTAAAGTATCTTGAGGCTTCGACAAAATGATCCTCCTACTTTGAACAAAGGTGATCCAAAGAAGCTACACAGTTATGAGAATATCGAAGCAAGAGTAGATTACAGTGAAATGTATGAGTTCGAAAAGAAGCCAAGAAAGAGTTATTCCATCGAGAATCCTGACATGAATCAACTCGATTTTCCAGTCAATGAGATGATGTTTCTCACAGCTCAATATCAAATTGTTGATCAATTTAAGAATAAAGATGATTTTATTCATATGAAGCTGAGATTCTAGGCTGGGTTTGGAAAGGAACAGGAAGAGGTTTGGTCGCTCGTGAAAATTGTTCGAGTGTTGAGTATAACTAAGGATGTGCTATTCAAGAATATGCTGCAAAATTTTCGATACCATGTTGTGAGGGAAAATAATGTTGCCTTTGACTTCTCAATTGCTAATTTTCCTTTAATGAATTCGAATGACCTTATTCAAGTTGCGAACATTATCAAATACATGGATGCTTCGAAACTTCAAGGAACCAGTAAAGATATGTTACATCTGGGGTTGGGTCATATCAAGCTTTTGATAGACAATTACTATGATTTTCTAGCATTGACAGATGTTGAATTGGCATTTTCAATGGGAAAAGAAATTATTGTTCCTCTTTCAGTTTGAAGAGTCAAGCTGATTTAAAGAAGTATGTTGATTGGGAGATATGTATGAAGCCATTGGGATCGTTTTCATTAGAAAAAGCAAGAAGGGAAAATCAATGAAGTTTTTATTCCAATCATTTGATGTTGAAAAATACACAACTGCCCAATATACAAACTTAATTGTGCATATGAATAGTTGTAAGAAGAATAATGATGGGGATAAAGCAGAACTGAAGAAAGTAATGAATTGGTATGCGGAGATAAGAAGAACATTGCATTTGGCTGCTCAAGTTTTGATAACCTGATTTCGACACTGTTTACAAAAGGGGAGATTGTAAGAGTCGAAGTATGCTGTAAGGCGTCGAAGGTTATTTTGTATTTGTTAAGATATGTAATGTTATTACAAAGGCATAGTTATTTTGAAGCTGTAATGTTTTTGCCCTTTGTATTTTTTGTGTGCTTTCTATTTTTCCTATAAATAGGGAAGGATACATAAGATAGATAGAACTTTTGTAACTCTTCTGTCTGAAACTCTTTGTATCGTGAAAGCATAATAGAGCTGAAACCAGATTATATTTACCCTGTGCGTTCTTAATTCATTTCATTTCTGATCTCGTTTCATTACCCGATTAAATAGCTTCTACAGTTTTTACAGTTTAAGTATCATTCATATATAATTATAACACGTAATAAAGTTTTCTTACCTAAAATATATTTTTTTACATCATCTTTCGTAACATGTTATATTTATATATGAATAAAATATGTATTAGTTGTCGTCCTAAGTTATATTCATACATGAATAAAATATTTATTAGATTTTTGTTATAGTTCATTTGTTATTTGAATATGTATAAGTAGTATGTAAATAAAAAAAATGAAGTGTTTTAAAATTTTGAACTACTTATTCATATATGACTAACAAATGAATTGTAACAAAATTATGATAAATGTGTTTTTTTTCATATATGAATATAGCTTGTGAGGAAGACTAATACATGTATTATTCACATGTGAATATAACATGTGACCAGAGCTAATGTAAACTCTAAAGAGTTTATTATATATTATATTCATATATGAATGATGTTTAAACTGTAAAAAATTTAATCATACTTTTTATTCATAAGTGAATAACGAATGTACTGTAGTCAAAATCTGATGCATATTTATTCACTTATCAATAACGAGAACCATAAAAAAATAATTTTTTTTATTTTATTTTAAAACTAAATCAATATGGATGTCTATTTATAGAGAATAAAAAATTATGAATTTTAATATATTTAAAATTATTTTTCGATAAAAATAGCTCATTAAAAATTAAAAAAACAAAAAAAAAACTATGTTTTTTATATATATTATGGTAATGATTAGCATAGTTTAAGGAAACAAGTTTAGTTGGAAAACACATGTGTATTCATTTCCCATTTCTGCTAGTATGTTGAAGGCTTTTGCGGCAAAAAATAAATGATTGGCTGAGAATGATTCTCTCATTCTCAACACTTTTAATTTTCTCAATTGAACTTGACATTGGTTGCGAAGCTGTCGTATATACCTGAAGGACCACAAGGATGGTAAAGTCAAAATGTTTGACTCTGTTTCAGGTATGTCCATTATCTAACTCTTTTAATTTCTTGTTTGTAGATTCTTAATACATGATGCGACAAGATTGCATTTTGATGTGTTTGTAGGATCGAAGAAAAGAAAGGAAGCTTAAAGGAAGAGTAAGCTAAGTCTGGTCGCAAAGAGATGGATTTCGATCGCATGGTTTGATGATCATATTTGTGAGCTGCTACTAGGAGTTATGATAGGTTGCTTAGGAATATGTAGTAACAAAGTTTTCATTTGTAATTGCATTGTAAGGACAAGTTTTTCGCGTTTTATAAATAAAGAAAAATTTTAAGTTTTGTTTTATTTTATATATCCTTGCAATGTAATTTGCAAATATTGATGTTTGTATATTTCTATTGTTAGCTATATATGGAAAATGGATTTGATTATTTCGTTTGTGGTAGTGTCAAAATTTACCAAATAAGGAAAGATTCTAATCACCAAGTTTTAATTGGACAGAAACTTGGAATCATGCAACTTGTATTGTATGATGAATGAGAACATTCATATTTGGGAAATTAAGACTAATTCCTTATTCACATATAGATGTGAGTCAAGTGAAGGAAAAAGGAATCTAGTACACATCATTGTGCACTGGTCAGGTCCACCAAAAAGAACAACAATACTATTCGTTATGATTTACTAAAAGTTTGGTAAATATGGTTATGCTTACAAGATTAAGTGTGATTCTGAATCATTGAAAAAGTTTCAATGTATAGCAGAACGAATAAGAAGAATCAATTAGACAGAAAGATAAAAGTTTCTCCAAACTGAAAAGCAGGGAGAGTACTTTACCATCATGTTTTATGATCATCTCAATGATTATGAAAACCATATCACAATTGATCATCTAAGGACACCTTAGTGCACTTGTATGGCTAAGAAGAGGAATCCAAAATTGTTGAAATTGTTAAATCGATTAAGGTGAGTCATACTTCGTTCCAAGATCAAATCTTAGAGTCATACTCCAAGATTGTGCAATGAGTGACATATCTTAAGTAGGTTTATAACACGTTTAAAATTGGTAAGTTGTGATGTCTTGGATAAGACAGAGACCAACTAAGACCAATTGTGTGAAGTATTTTTCTTGATAAGAACCAGCACTAACTCTTGAATATTTGTTTGTCAAGTAATGTTTATTGACAAAGAGAATCTTATATGTCAAGAGGTCAATGGGAGTCCTAAAGATCATGAAAATTTTCAAGAACTAATCAAGAATAAACCTATTATTAATCACTAGCATACGACTTAAGGTTTCTAACCTATCGTGTTGACATATTCTTGTTTTTGTGCCATTCCAGTTAAGTTGACTACGTATGTCAGTTCTATGAGTTCTTAATTGTTTGCATAACAACCTGCAAGCAATTGTAGGCCCTTGTGGTGCCAGGTGGCAAGATATTAAGATTGAACAAGTTCAGTCCATATGAGTTTGGATTTGTCACTAACCTTGTCTTGTGATTATGGTTATGACAAATTCACATGGATAGGAACACATATACCATTAATCTAAGTGACAAAGGTTTCTCTCCAATTCATGAAAATGATTGTGAGGAAACGTTTTCACTAAGTAGATTTTAAGGAGATAGCAATTATGATATTTGCATTCTTAAATTCGATTATGATTACGGCATCCCTCTTTATAGTTCGAATTATAAGAAATGGCAAAAGGTTTAAACATTTGACACTTACTGTTGTAAGTTCTAAAATTGTTTAGACACACATGTGGGCCATCTAAGGAAAGGTGTATAAGTTTGAGAAGCCTAGATAAAGTCTTATTGAAGCATATTGTATCAAAAATCGGAACTCTGGTATGAAAGTCAATAAGTATTGATTTCTAGAAGTCCGACTGATTTCTGGGTACATGTCTAAGCTAATGGGAGCATAAGTGTTATGCTAATAAGAATGTATTATGCTAGGGGGAGCACAATTATTACAATAAGTGCTGCAAGTTAGCAATGTTAATTATAGAAAACAAAAGTTTTGATTTGAAAAGTTGCAGAGATTGAAAAGTTGTTTTGCTATAATTAAGGGAGAGGAACTCATACTTCATTTCAAATCTAAAAGCTTAGATTGAGATTTTAATCAAATATAGTCAAGGTTATATATATATATATATATATATATATATATATATATATATATATATATATATATATATATATATATATATATATGAGTACCATGTTGTAATGCTTCAACATTGGAAATTCTATGTATGGAAATATTATAGCAAAAGAATGGTCAAGTATCATGTCTTTATGTAAGACATGATGAATCATCTCCCCTATGCTTCGGGTATAGGATCGATTGCATATGCTATAATATTCATGTGTTATGAATTTTCCGAATGCCAAGGGTATTAAGAGGGAAATAATACCAGAACCAAATATGACTAAAGTAGTTAAACAACTATCAAGGACAATCTAAGGGTCATTAAGGATTGATCGCTTGAAGCTGGAAGTATAGTAATGAATGGACCATATTGACATTATTATGAATAGACAAGATTCTATTAATAATGATTTGTCAAATGAATAATATGGAAATGTTTCCATAATGAGAGTTGGATATTAGGAATCTATGTGGAAGTTAGAAACTTTTATGCAAGAAGAATGTTCAAAGGAATGTACTTTGAAATCGAGACTCCGCTTTCATGAATTTTTTTTGTAACACTCTCCAAAGGAATACTTTGTAATATCATTGGCAAAGTCTCCGTGACTTTAGTACCAATGACACTACAAAAGGTTATACTGCATGATAGTTTAGAATCTAAAACATTCTAGCAGTGACAAGAATTTGGTATTCTTACACTTGCAATAAGGATTTGGAATTGTGAAATGAGCATCATTGAAATGTTTTCAATTGATCTATTTCACATAGTAAGGACCATAGATAAACATAGTGTGCATGCTTGGAGCATGGCATAACTATTGTTTTAATTCAAGTATTAAGTTGATAAATCGAAACATTATACAATGAATAATGTGTAATCAATATGGTGATTAGATAAAAGGTGTTTTATTTATATTCAAAAGTTTTGAGACCATATTGGATTCGATTATTCTTGTGTTTCACTTTTAATGTTTTGGCTTCCCGAATAACTACATTATTCAAACTATCCACAGTTGATCATACTTTAAAAGTAGGTATTGTAGCTAGACTGTCATGAAGGGGTCTGTAGATTGTCTAAAGGTGTTTAGACATAACACAAGTTTGCTGCAGTATTCATGAGTACTCCTGTAATAAGATTTGAGTATTAGACTAAACCCACGCTCATTTGAATCACTTCATGGATTTTATCACGAGTGATCATGAGACGATAATATCTTATATTATTGAAACCAAGACATGTGAGTTGTAGTTTACAAGTCGGTTGCACATTGACATATGTAAAGGCACCAGTAAGTTGGTGTTATAAAATGTATTGTTGTGTGTGATTTGATCAGTAACTAGAGAAAGCATTTGAGTCGAAGTTTATCCATTCCTTTTACCCAATGTAGGATAAAAGCAATATTTGTGGTCCTATCGATGAGTTAGTGATGACAACCCTAAGCACTTGGCAATCTTGGACTGATCTGGTTTGTTCAATTAGTCAGTCGTCATAAATCAGAAATCAGGAAAAAAACATGAACAGAGAGAATGATTATAATCCATGTCTCATTTCATACGATATCTAGAATGGATGAATATACGATCCCTTATCAAATGGACGCCTTACTAAATAAGATTAGAGTTCGACAACGATCTTTTGAGAGCTACGATTGCCAATTAGATTTTGAAGTCATACTTGAAATTATAGTTATTAGACTTATCCAAGTGGGAGACTGTTGGATTATGTGTCTAAGCCCATAACTATAATTGGTATGTACTTGACCCGATACAGTATGGTCCAATTAGGTTGTAACACTCTGGAACAATTTGATACGATGGATATTTGAGAAAGAGGTTATTTGTGATTTATTAATATATTATAAGTATAATATATTAATTGAGAAATAATATTATTTAATTAGTATTGATAAATAATTAATTTGGAGTTAATTTAGTGGTCAAAAGAGACTAATTAAATTTGTAGGGACTAATTAGGTAAATCAGTAATATTTATAGTTTGGGGCTAATGATCCATGGTGATTAGAAATGGACTAAATCTATATGAGGATCCATGAAGAGTTAGTCCATAAGGCTAATAAGTTATTGGATTAAAATCCCAAGTGAATTAAGGCTTACAATTTTAAACCTTAAGGATTCCAAACTATAAATACGATCCATAGGTTACTAAAATTGGCCCCTATGAGTCTAAGAGAACTATAACCGATTTTATGTCTCCTTACTTCTGCCTCAAATTCCTCCTCTTGTTCTTGGTTTGTTATAAGACATTTGAGGCATCACACTTGAGGTGTTAGGCTCTTGAAAGACCAATTCCTACAAGCTACAAGAAAGAGGTAATCTTCTAACTTACTTTTATGATTCATATGCCAAATTGTATGCTAGATGTAGGTTTCAATCTTTGGAAATTTTGTTGCATGTATAACTAGAGAAAACTTAGATCCAAAGCTATTAGGTTTGTATGTGCACCCTAGGAGTGTTATAGTACACAAAACCAGTAGATGAAACCCTAGCTGAATTTGGAGCTTCATAGCCTCTCTCTCATTTTCCTCCGATTGTTGGTGGTGTTTTGTGAACCATTTGAGGCATCACACTTGAGGTGCTAAGATCTTGAAAGGCCAAGTTATACAAGCTACATAAAAGAGTTATTCACTTAACTATTTTTTATGTTGTATATTAATAAATCACAAATAACCTCTTGGATAATATGAATTTGCATGTATAATTAGAGAAAACTTAGATCCATGGCACTAGGGTTGCATATGCACAATAGGAGTGTTATAGTACTCAAAACTCATCAGCATACACTAAGCAACTACAATAATGATGTCAATTTCATACAAAAAGTAACCCTAGGCTATTTGGCATCATACATCAGGCAATTCTATTATGAAATTCCTAGAGATCCCTAGCCTATCACTAGCATGCAGTTATATCATAATTATGATAAGCAAATAATGGTGTGAGTAACTTAGGGTATACTTTCTGCTCTGGCTGATCGTACTGTGTCCTTCTCTGGTTACCTTTGAAAACAATTTTTGACAACTATTTTGAAATTTAATTTGAAAATTATTTTGAAAACTTTACAGATCCTTAATTTGAGTCTGGATTCACATGAATGATCATCAGTCAATCCTATCCTATCCTAACCACTCGCTCCAGACCCGGAACCATATCCTCTCATAAACATCATACTGAAAATAAACGAGAAAATATAAGAAATGCCACAATACACATAGTTACAATCACAACACGAGACTAAACCCTTGGGGTTTGTGACTTCCCTGGTACACATATGTGTCATGTGCTTTCAGTAGTACAGGCCCATACTACCTTCCATACCTACCCGTCTTGGACTCAAGGATCATCACAACCGCTCAACATAAATATAACAGCTAGGATGCACATACATCCTATCCTCATTCTCTCGAGAGTGGCTAAACATTCCTCATCTGGCTAGCAGCTCACACATATACTCATCCATGAAGCTTCCACCAAACCTGCAACACTTATGTATGCTAATCATACATTGTTGGATTAGGTGTCTAAGCCCATAACTATAATTGGTATGTACTTGACCCGAGAGTAGCATGGTCCATTTGGGTTGCATATCACTAGGAAAATTTGATAGGATGGACTTTTAAGAAGAGGTTATTTATGATTTGTTAATATATTATAAGTTCTAATATATTAACATGAAATCATATTATTTAATTAGTATTGATCAAGAATTAATTTTATGATCAAAAGTGACTAATTAAATGTAAGGGGATTGATTTGGTAAATCAATCATTCTTATGGTGTAGGCTTATGGTTATTTAGGGTGGGCTAAACCAATATGGTAGTCCATGGATAGTCCATGGAAGTTTTGACCCATGGATCCTAAGTAAGATGAAAAGTCATTCACATTAGGGTTTATATGGATCTAACCCTAATCCTATCCACACTATATAAGAAGCCCCTTAGCATCCAAAATTGTGCACTAGACATTCTAAGAGTCCATGAGATGATTTGAGTGAAAGATACTCTCTTAAAAGTCATCCTTTGTCCAAAGGTGTGTTGTGATTCCATTTGAGGTGCAACACTTGGGGCACTAAGTTCTTAAAGGCCAAATTCAACAAGTTCTACAACCTACATAAATAGGTAAACTCCTAAGTAGTATTTTCTGTTGTTTATGTCAATTGCATGCTAGTTGTAGGCTTTAATGCTTTGGAAACAATATTGCATGTATAATTAGAGAAAACATAGATCCAAAGCATTTAGGGTTGTATGTGCACAATGGGATGTTGTAGTATACTAAAACCCATCATACATAACATTGGATCCTAAAGACGGTCAAATACTTGATTCTACCCTAATCCCACAACCAAACAAAGAACACGAAATAAGGCTTAACCAAACATTCGGAGGCTATAAGATCTTAGTTATGTACAACTATGATGCATACACTAAGCAACTACAATAATGATGTCAATTTCATAAAAAAGTAACCCTAGGCTATCACGCATCGTACATTAGACAATTCTATCATGCAATTCCTGGAGATCCATAGCCTATCACTAGCATACAGTTTTATCATTTTTTTCATAAGCAAATAATAGTGTGGGTAAATTGGGATATACTTTCTGATCAAGCTAATCGTACACATCGTGTCCTTCTCTGGTTACCTTTGAAAACAATTTTTTAAAACTATTTTGAAATTTAATTTGGAAATTATTTTGAAAAATTTATAGATCCTTAGTTTGAGTCTGGAATCACATGAATGCTCATCCAGTTCACTCAAACCAAGGCTCTGATACCAACTTGTAACATGTAACATTCGCAATTTGGTATGTTTCCTTTTTATCCCCTTTAATGCAAATTGTTAACATTTTGGTCCCTATCTAGTACATGAGGCGTACTCTATGAGTACGCTTAGCGTACTAGCCCATTAGCTAATAACAGGTTTCACCCACGTATGTGGGGCATACGTGGAGTATGCATGGTGTACGTGGTGCAGGGGAAAACCCTAATTTTTAGGGTTTGCACCCTATTTAAACAACTTATAGCACCTTTTGGGCATTTATTGACCAGCCTCCATCACCTTATACCCTAATACCGAAACCCTAAGTGTATTAGGTGAGATTTGAGATTGAAAGTTAGTTTGTTGGTGTTTTATAGTGAAGAAGAAGAAGATGAACACTTGGAGGGTGCTTGGGAATAGCTTGAGCTTGTAGATCTAGAGTTATCTTCACCTTAGCAAGCCTTTTGAGTTGAAAATGTCTCATCTTGATGGTCCTTTATGCTAGATCCATTTTTATGGTGTTATTTATGCATTTTGGAGTCTTTTGAGTTAAATTTGAGCTTTTGATCTACTCCAGAAGCCATGGATGTTAGATCTTAGCTCCATTGAGGTCCCTTATTCATTAAAATGCAAACTTTATGGAGGATTTTGGTCCATGCAAGTATTAAGATCTTTATTAAGCTCATTTTTGAGCTTTGAGTCCCACTAACCCATGTGTGGGTGTAAAGTTGCCAAATTTACGTGATAAGTTACCTTCTAGAATCAGATATGAGAGTTTGGCATGTTATCTTAACCGATTTAGTACTTAATGGATTGGATTGGTAGTCTAGGGAGTACGTTGGACATACCTAGTTGGTATGTTGCGCGTAGTGTCTCTGGATGGAGTATGCTAAGCGTACGAGCAAAGTACACCCTGCACACTAAGCAGATGGACTCCTGGTCTTGATGTTCACAGAATTGGGCCATGCTTTAGACTTTTAAGGTTGGGCCTTGTTGGGCCATTAGAGTTCTGATTTTGGGCTTTTCCTAGTATATTGGGCTCACTTGGATTTGGCCCATGATGGGTTTTAGGCCTAATTTGGAAGATTTGGCCATATTGAGCTTCGGGTTGCCATTTAGGAATTTGAGCCTTTTGAGTATATGGATTGGGCAAAGTAAGAAAAAGGGTAAAATGGTCTTTTACCCTGGATATAGTCAAGTAGCTTAGATTCTTGATTATGGGTAGTAGTCCAATTATTAATTGGATATTACTTGGTGATGTTATCACGAGTATTTTCGGACCAGCATACTGAGATTTATTTGAGAGATTCAGCAGCTAGAGGTGAGTTTCCTCACTGTTTTTAGCAGGTCGAAGGCACCAATGCTAGCACATGGTTTAATATCTTAGGATGCTAGTTGTCTGTGTGATTCTTGCATGTGTTATTTGTTTAAATGTTTACTAGGTGGGACCCGATGTCGTCGAGGCCCAATGACTATCATGTATTCTATTTATCTTTGTGATTATTGCATGTGTTTGTATGATTATGTGTTTATATGTTTATATGTATACCGGGCGGGGCCTGATGAGTGACATATTTGTTTACTGAGCGGGGCTCGATGTCGGGCGGAGCCCATTATATGTTTTATATGTATGGTATGTGGTATTTTGGAGAACTCACTAAGCTTTGTGCTTACAGTTTTCAGTTTATATTTTCAGGTACTTCTGGCTCGAAGGGGAAGAACCTGGGATGATTGCAGTGCCCACTCCACCGCATTCAATATTTTATATTACTCTAATGTATTAGGATGTTATTGATACACTTTGATTCATCATAATTTCTATGATGATGTTTTGGATAATTGTTTTATTAATTTAAAAACAGAAATTTTTAGTCTTAACTTTTGGGACGTTTCATAACATTCCAAAACTCACAATAAATTATAACTTTTCAAAAACAACCCATTTTAACCATAAAGTGTTTACAAAACCATTGTTTTAAAAGTATAATCATAACCAATGTTTTCCCCAAGATCCAATATCATAAAAAAAAGGAAGATGTGCACGATCACGCCTTCGCTTCCCCCCGGTCATCTGAAGTACCTGAAACAATTAAATGAAACTGTAAGCCAAAGTTTCGTGAGTTCCCTAAAGTACCACCACACAAACAAATACCATATATGATTCTGCATGTTGTGTCCACAACCTCCTGGTTGGCTTACCATGGCCCACAACCTCATGATTAGATTGCCATGCATATAATGTATTGGGTCTACAACCCCCGATTGGATTAACCTGACCCACAACCTCCTGGTTGCATTGCCCTGGTCTGTTGATTGACATCACAAAGCAGTGATCTTATCCTCAACATAACATGTCGACATATAACAGATAACAAACATATTCAACAGACATATAAACATATAGCCAGTAATCACAGGTAGTCCTACAGATCTACCAGTCTAATACATATCATTCACCATCACATAATCATACAAATCTACCACATACTCAGCATATCATCAATTAGTATATATCAGGATATCAAATCCAATGGGTCGGCCTTGGTGCCTTCGACCAACAAGTACAGTGAGGGAAACTCACCTCTTAGTCTGAAAATACCACTGAACAAGAGATTGCTCCGAATAACAGCTCAACGATACCCTATTCATCAAATAATGACCAATCTCAAATACCACTAAAAATACCTAAAATACCCTAAAGTCAAACTTGGCCAATGTTGGTCAAAGTGTAAATCAATTCACACCTGAAAATCCCACAGTCGGTAGTCACATTGTGACCCTAGTGGTCACGTTGTGACCTAATAAGTCCAAAATAGTCGAGGAATCCCATCCTCACGTCGTGACACCCGTTGTGTTCACATCTTGAGAACACTCTGATCAGAAGTTCTTAATGAACCTCTTAATCTCTTTTTGGCCCATTAACCAAATCCCCCATAGTGTATTATTTACTCCACGACATCATAAATATCATGGCTTTTTGGACATACATGTCCAATGCATGTCCCAAACACTATCTAGGGGACAAAAAAAGGGAAAATGGCACCAAATCTCATGCAAGAGCCATAAAAATCAACCATCTTCCAGATCTAGCATCTATACTACTCAAGGGACTCTATAGATCCATAAAGTTGGCAACTTTATGGATTCCAACCATTACATAATCTTGAACATGAAGGATTAAACATAAAAAAACTTAGATCTAAGCTTATGGACTCATAAAGCAATG
Organism: Lactuca serriola; assembly: GCF_051521515.1. NCBI lineage: Eukaryota > Viridiplantae > Streptophyta > Magnoliopsida > Asterales > Asteraceae > Lactuca > Lactuca serriola. The sequence continues at coordinate 71,353,830 of NC_136411.1, read as the reverse complement.
AACTTGAAACTCACAAAAGGTCCAGAAGATGTGAAAATGTTTGGTGGTGAGACTTAAATGAAAAACAATGTACTAGATACTCTTCCTCTTCTTTTCCTTGGCTAAAATCACCACAAATCACTACTAGAAAAAAGGCCTTTAATGACACGCAATTTCTGACGCGCGAATTTACGATACGCAATAGTGTGTGACGTAAAAATAATGTCATCTCTCCAAAATTTTGATGGATTTTGGACGCGCATTTTTGTGTGCCCAAAAATTTGTGTAAGAAAAAAATAAAAATAAAAGCACGTAGGGCACCCATCATAAAAGGCGTGTCGTGTAAGTATGTCGTTTTATAATTCTTGAGCGCGCCTCTGGACTATTTATTTTATCAAAAAATCGAAGGGATCATTCTAGGGTTCTTTTCAAGATGGGACTGCCCTCCGCAACGTTTTCTACCTTGGTTCACCGACAAACTAGGGCTAACCTTACCTCGACGGAGACTACCATAGATGCTCAAGTTTATAAGCCCTAGGTCTGGTTTCACAACCATCAGATCTTCTTTGTGATCTGTCTCGCACAACAAGCCTTCCTATCAATAACGTCGTCTTCCTTGTGTTGATCAAAAGCCGCAGGGCTTGATTCCGAGAGTTCAACAACCATTAGATCTTATTTCACCCCTCTCTCTGTGCCTTCTGTAAATTCCTCTCTGAATCCTCTCTTTGATGTCGATATCTCTATCAAGCTGAGAGAACAAAGGAGAAACATAACTGATTTTTTTATTGCTCCTTATCTGAAAACAGACACAAACACACTTTATGTGTGCTTTCTCTTTCCTCATTCCTCAGCCATGATTTCGACTCGGAATCCTACATCTCCAATCTACGAACCCTTGTCCCCTTTGAAACGTTAAGATCAGACCGTCTTCTCAAATTAGGGCTTGTGGTATCAATTCAAAACATGTATCCAACCGCTTCCATCATCCATCAGAACATCTATATCACAATATGATTCTTTCTTCTTCAAAACCCATTGAACCAATGTACGTATTAAAAGTTAGAGAAAAACATATGGCATGTCGAAGATGAAGCATATTCCTCCAGTGGATCGTGATTTTTGGTCAAGATAACTCTATTTTCCTATTATAGGTCAACTACAATCCATTATATGTCTATCGCCTCTTCCCTTGGTCCCCCAATGCCTTCCCTATGCCACCATCTTCTCTCTTCTTCCAGCGACACCTAATTCTTTAATCGGACTCATCTGCACTACTTGACCAAGCTCCTCTCTATTGTACTGATCTTATTATTTTCTTACCATTGGCAATTTGAAGTGTATAAGGTATTTGATTCAGCATTTGACTCTTTCTTTTCCCCTGATTCTGAGTATTCTAGCCCTAATTCGTTTTTTTTCATATCCCTAATTGCATTTTCTATCTACTTTCAGGGATCGTTAAAGGTGTTTTGTGTTGGGACTTTTCTTATTTTTATTTTATTTTAAGGAACTTTATATGTAAGTTCTAGGCACAACCTGATTAATCTTATAAATGTTTATTTTCGAAAGAGGTAGTTAGCTATACCTTTAAAGATGGATGGATATCTTGGTACTTTAATTTATATTTTGGTATTGAATGTCCATTATCCTTCTCTGCCATTCAACTTCTTATACCTAATTAGTTGTCGCTCATATTCCATTGTTTTATGTATTGTGAATGGACATGCAGCCACATGATGATGATAATAATCTTGTCTATGTAATTATAAACAAAAATTAGGATATGAGTTCTAAGAAATTTTTTTCCTTCTCTAATCAGATGAAGTCTAATTCTTATGTAGGGAGCTTTTGTTAATTTAATTGGATATGAGTTCTAAGAAATTTTTTTCCTTCTCTAATCAGATGAAGTCTAATTCTTATGTATGGAGCTTTTGTTAATTTAATTGGATATGAGTTCTACATTAATTTTTAATTTCTATGGTTAATTTAAATACTCCGACTTTTGACAGCACCTATGTAGGACAATAAGTAATCCCATTGTAGAGATTACTGCAGTTTTACATTCTTTTGCCTATATCAGCTAAACACTTAACCATGTTTCATAAGATACTTAAACACAATTGTGTTACCATATATTTTTACAGTTTGTAATGTTATGTTTATGGTGTGATTGCAAACCAACAATTTTTGTTAATATGAAAAAAAAAATCAAAGTTTGAAATGCCCTTTGTTTATATACAATTTGGTCTTGTAAACTTAGAGTTGGCTTGCACCCGTAATATAAAATAGAGTACCTAATCTTTATGAAGATTTCTTATGATATCTAAATTGCATGAAACTTTTCAAAAGAAAATTAAACCGAATAATTAGTTGATATTTGCATTTAAGTATAATACAGTTTTTTTCTGTTAATTGATCCTGATCAACTTTTTGTATTGAACCAGATCTTGAAGTGCTCAAGTGATGCCAACCAACAAGCCACAAACACATGTGAAGGTATACTCCCTCTATGAAACTAACATTTTTTTGGATTTTTTATTGAAGACGCTCTGGTGGGGGTTGGGGTTAGATTTAGGACATTTGGCATACTTCTTGCTATTAGGATCTTTCTTGTCTTCATTGTTATCATTGTGTTTCTACCAGTCATGGTGCTTGTTCCTCAGAAGTTTGCTATATGTTTTACTATTTGATGTGCCCTCATAATCGCTTCCTTTTTTCCCTCAAAGGATATAGAACTCAGTTTGTACATATGACGTCTAAAGAGGTAATTCAACCATCTGTTAGTTTTTTCTTCTCTGAAATTCAAAACTTACATGCTTCAGAGACTCCCTATTACATTGGGGTTTATTGGCAACATGTTGGGCACCATTTATGTGTCAATGGTGCTTCAAATTTATGTTTCAAAAACATATTTTTGTTTTCTTCTCACAGTTATCGACGTCTAAAGGGGTAATCCAACTTATGTATTCTTGTATAATTTCTATATTTTATTCTATTGCTTATAGCCTTATATTATGCTCATGATATTTCCAAATTTTCTACCAGGTCATCTCATTATCATATTATGCAATTTCCTACTTTCCTGGAGGATCAGCTAGCTTGAAATTCTTCACTTCTGCAATTACCTCTTCAATTCTGAGATGCTTTGGGAGGTGATTTTTGTAAGTAGATAAGACTTAACCTAATTTTTTAAAAGTTAACCGCACACACAACGGATTTTGCCAATTTAGACCAAATTTAGCTGATTGTCTGGTAAATTAAAGAAGTGCTTTTCTTGAATGAAATCTAAAAACCCACACCTTTTTGGTACAATGTATTGATAACACAGAGACACTTGTGTTTTACGTTTTTATTGAATGAAATCCAAAAACCCACATGATTTTTGTACAGGTAGAGCCATGTGTGTGTGAGAGTGTTCTTTTAAGGGTATATGTGTTATGATTTGCAAAAAGTTACAAATTTTACTATAAACCCATTACGGTTATTGCATCTTTAAGGAAAAAAATCCCAAAATCCATATTATTTTTTGCAAGCATATGCATGCATATATGTTTTTGTAGGAATGTTTTCTTTCTGTGACAAAAGGGTATTTCTGGTAAAATTATTTAACGAAAGTGCCCATATGGCGATTTTTTTAACTGTTTGTTTAAAGCTTCTAAGAAACAAAAATCCAAAATTCACTTTGTTGGAGAAAAGAATCTGAGCTAAAAGGTTTATTTGTTTAAAGAGTAATAGTCCTTATTTTGAGAAACTAAAAAGTTGGAGTTAGTCATGAGTAATTTTTACTTCTTGTTAGGTTTATTTTTTGTAGTTGCTAATTTGCTAGATATATATCCCCTGTCCTTCATAATCAAAGTGGATTACAATTCCTCTTTCCCGCTTCTCATTCTTACCCATTAATCTGCTCAAGATTTGATTTCCATTCCTTTAACAAATTTTTATCTTGTGGGTTGATTCAATATTGGCAAACAAGAATACAGGAGGAAAGCAGAGAGGCAACAATCATATTCATTGCGTGTAATTGTTCTTATTGTTGGAGTAGTGTCTAAGCCGGTAACTATATTTGGTATGTACTTGACCCGGTTGTGCATGGTCCTTTTGGGTTGCCTTCTCCAAAGCAACTTGACAAGGTAATTTAAGGAGAAAGAGAGAATATTATGGTTTATTAATATATTATAAGAATAATATATTAAAGGAGAAATCATATTTATTTAATTAGTATTGGTCATAAATTAATTAGGAATTAATTTGGTGACTAAAAGAGACTAATTAAATAAAAGGGTATAAACTGTCAAATGCATGATAGTTGAGTTTTGGGCTGGAGAACCTAATGGACTAAGGGGGAATGAAATTATGATGGGGATCCATCATATTTTCGTCCAAGGGCCCTAATCTAGAAGGTTCTATGGGCTGCTTGGTGATTAAGCTGTCCATTAGGGTTTAGGCTAAAACCTTAGCAGCTAGCAGTATAAATAAGACTCCTATGGTATTGAAATCGGATACCACTTGATTCTAAGAGAACTCTAGGCCGATTTCTAGCTTCTCTCACCCTCTCTCATGTTGCCTTCTTGCTTGTGGGGTTTGTGAACCATTAGAGGAGTTACATTTGTGACTCTAAGCTCAAGATCAAGAAGACTACAAGGATTCAAGCTACATGGAAGAGGTCAACCACTTAGATTTGTTTTCCTTATAGTAATTTCGAATTATATATGATAGATCTAGGTTTGTAAGTCTTGGAATCAAATCATGTACAATAGAGAAACTTAGATCCAAGCATTAGGGTTTGTATGAGCACATAGGAATGTTTCTTATGCATAAAACCCATCAGTGGTATCAGAGCCTTCATTGGTTTCAGTTGTATGTGATGCTTAACTGTTTTGTTAGCTAAAAATCAAGTTTTTTGCCTCTGCCCGACTCAACTCGGCGAGTCAGTATCTGGACTCGGCGAGTTGGCCCTACTCCGCGAGTCCAGGTCTAACTCGACGAGTTTGTGCGTCAGACAGAGGGTGTTTTGGGATTTAGCTGCTGTTTTGACTTGGATTTGATGCCTAAATCGTTTTTTGAAGTTAAAATGCGAATTTTATCTTAATTAAATGATTATCCTTGCCAAAACAATAGATAATTTCAAATCTGTTTAATATTGGTTGTTTATATGATAAATATGGATTATTTAAAATTATTTGGTAATTATCTAATGACTAAAATAAGATTAGGTCAAATATAGATAATTATGAAATTAATTGTTTAATTTGAATTATTTTTTATTTTATCCCTTGTGTTTTGAAAAGTTCAAAATTTTCCCTCAAGTTTTGAAATTTGAATTTTGTGATTAAAAGTTTAATTTTGAATAATTTAAATTACAAATCCTTAGAATTTTACAAGTTTAAAATTCAACCCTAAATTACTATATATTATTACAAACTTAATTAATTAATTAATTATACACTGGCTTCGTGAATGAGGCCTACTAACGGTAAGACGAGCATTTTAAGTTATATATATATATATATATATATATATATATATATATATATATATATATATATATATAACTTAAAATGCTCGTCTTACCGTTAGTAGGCCTCATTCACGAAGCCAGTCTATAAGGTGGGTATAAGGTTGCTGCTATAAAATGGCGCTTAATGGGTGTACACTCACACCTACCGCTTGGTTGACTGGTGGAGGGTCATTATCCAAACGGGTAGGATAGGGCAACCCTCCCCTCATTAGAAGTATAATGTAAAATACAAAGTAACTACATGTTTTTCAAATTCCCAATCTTAGTTACTTTAGGGTAAAATGTTAAAATGATGCTAATCCATGGAATTACACTTCGTACCCTTGTCAAACGTTGGTCGAGCGCGTGTGGTTAACCGGCACATCAATTTGGGGATGAAATTGGTAGCGAAGGGTGACTCGATGCTTGTCATAGATCAATGGAGCGTGTGTGGGTTACCTGCACATTGATTAGGTGATAGAAACATTGAGTGCACCATGTTGATTCGCATGGGTATTCACAATTTGTTTGTGATCCTCGGTATCCTAGTCGCATATTTGAAATGCATATCGAGATTTAAACATGTCATTGAAAAGTTCAATGAATCTCAAAGATCTAGGAGTTTTCTATACATTTAAAACCTAAATTGCCTTTTCGTTTTTCGTGGTGAGAATTAGTGAATCATCATTCACTTACCTTCAAATTATTTACTTTTAGAGTACGACATCCCTTTCTAAGTTGTAAATATTGTTGTTGGATCCTAGCCCTAATTTCTCATTTGGGTGTTTAATTAGGGATTCATTTCTAATCAAACTTTGTTCCTTTCTTTTTCAGATGCCTGAAAATAACAACAACAACAAAAACAACACTTCTGGGTCATTCTCGTTGATGAACCTGTGTCAGAAAGTGACATTTGATGGTTCGAACTTCAACGAGTGGATGAGGTATATTCGCATGATCACACGCTACGAGGACAAAGAATATGTCCTCAATGAAAAGCTTGAGAAGATCATCCCAGATGTTGCTACTCCTGAAGAGCTGGCCGACTTTGAGCCCCACGAGCGTGATGCTACGAAAGTTCACTGCATCATGCTAGCCACCATGAACCTCGAACTCCAAAAGTCCTATGAGGACATGTATCCGTATGAAATGCATTAGGATTTGCTGGACATGTATCACCAGAGCGCAAGGCAAGAGCGCTATGAGATCATTACTAACATGATCACCGCTAAGATGGCGAGTGGAGAATCCCTAACCTCTCATTTGCAGAAAATGCATAGGTATGTTGATCGTCTTCTCAAACTTAATGTTAAGTTTGATAAGGATTTGGTTATCGACATAATCCTCCACTCCTTGCCCTCCTACTACAACCAGTTTAGGATGACATACCACATGAACAAGGAGGAGGTCTCCTTGAGCAAGCTCCAAGGACTGTTGAGGACTGCTGAGATCAACCTCAAAGATAAATCCATTGCACCGTCCCCTGCTGTGGCCGCTCCTGTGATGGCAATAGGTCAAGGAAAGGGTAAAAAGAGGAAGGCTCCATGTAAGAGCCACCATAAGGGGAAACCACGTGATGGTTCGTCCTCTAGTGGGACCAAAGCAAGCCCTGCTAAACCCTCTTCTGGTCCCAAAGAAGCAGAGTGCTTCTATTGCCACCAAAAGGGCCACTGGAAGCGAAGCTGCCCTCAATATCTGCAAGATATAAGAGATGGGAAGATTAAGCCCACCTTTGCAGGTATGTATTCTATTAAATCTAATAACTCATCATTTTCTACTTCATTGGTTCTTGATACAGGGTGTGGTTACCACATTTGTTCTGATATGCATGGCCTAAAAAGAAGTAGGGAGGTGGAACATGGAAAGATGAACCTGATTATGAGAAACAGAAGATCGTCGGTTGTGACCAAAGTTGGTGTTTATTCTTTAGTGTTGAGCAATGGGTTAGGGATAGATTTAAACAATTGCTGTTATTCGCCAGATATGGCAAGAAACATTATTTCATTTCATGGGTTGTTTAGACAAGGTTTCAGATATTATTTTGATAATAGTAATGGTTCTATTAACATTTATTTGAATGGTGTCTTTTATTTCAATGCATTACCTTGTAATGGGATTTATGAATCTGTGATGGTTGTTAATAATTTAGGAAATAATGTTTTAAATTTTTATTCATCTACTAGTCTAGACAAAGCATGCTTGTGGCATTGTCGCCTTGGCCATGTCAACAAGAAACGCATAGCCCAACTCCAAAAGGATAGAGTATTGGAGTCACTCGATCTTAGGGATGATGACACGTGTGAATCTTGTTTACATGGGAAGATGACTAAGTCACCCTTTACTGGCACTTGTGAAAGGGGCGAGGGTTTATTGGATCTCATACACACCGATGTGTGTGGGCCCTTTAGATCCACCACAATGGATGCTTTCCGCTTCTACGTGACTTTTATGGATGATTATAGCAGATATGGATATATCTACTTAATCAAGCAAAAGTCGGAAACCTTTGAAAAGTTCAAAGAGTTTAAGAATGAAGTGGAGAATCAGCTAGGCAGGAAAATCAAGATGCTTTGGTCAGACCGAGGAGGAGAGTACCTAAGTCTTGAGTTTCATGACTATCTAAAAGAATGCGGAATTGTTTCGCAATTGACGCCTCCGAGGACGCCACAATTGAATGGTGTGGCTAAGAGACGTAATCGGACCTTGTTGGACATGGTTCGTTCTATGATGAGTCAGACTTCGTTACCAATAGCTTTCTGGGGGTATGCCTTATGGACTGTCGCCCATATACTTAACTTAGTTCCCACCAAGAAGGTTTCCAAGACTCCTCACGAGATGTGGACAGGGAAGGCTCCCTCGTTGGCACATATTAAGGTTTGGGGTTGGGAGGCTTTCGTGAGACGAGAGACTCACGATAAGCTCGAACCTCGTAGTGAGAAGTGTTATTTCATTGTCTATTCGTAGAAGTCTTTTGGCTATCTTTTCTATAGACCGAGTGACAATGTTGTCTTCGTTGCTAGAAGAGGAGTTTTTCGAGAAAGGGAATTGATAAGCCAAGAAGACAGTGGGAGGCAAATTGAGCTTGAAGAGATGCAAGATCAAAGTGATGAAGGAACCTCTGACAGTGGCACTCAACTTGAGGAGGAAACTCCTGTTGAACCTGTTGACGAATCCTTACCTCTTCGACGTTCCACTAGGGCTAGTGTTCCACCCCAGTTTTACGGTTTTTATATTACTATTGAAGGGGATACATTTATTAGTGATAGTACACTAGTGAATTTGGACGAACCTAGCAGCTACAAGGAAGCCATGGCAGGCCCGGAGCCTGCGAAATGGAAAGAGGCGATGGACAGCGAGATTCAGTCCATGTACGACAACCAAGTTTGGAATTTGGTTGATAATGTAGCGGGTCGTAAGATAGTCCAGTACAAGTGCATCTTCAAGAAGAAGACGGACATGGATGGGAAAGTGCATACTTATAAAGCGTGATTGGTTGCGAAGGGCTTTACTCAAACTCCCGGAGTTGTCTATGATGAGACCTTCTCACCAGTTGCGAAGATAAAGTTTATTAGGGTAATGCTTGCAATAACTGCGTTTCATGATTATGAAATATGGCAGATGGACGTGAAAACCGCTTTCCTTAATGGAAAGTTGGCTGAAGATGTTTACATGAATCATCCAGAGGGTTTTGTCGATGCGAAGCATCCAAATAGAGTATGCAAGCTTGAGAAATCCATTTATTGATTGAAACAAGCGTCTCGCAGATGGAATCTTTGTTTTGACGAGAAGGTTAAAGAGTTTGGCTTTCTGTGAAGTGAATATGAATCTTGTGTGTATGTCAAAGCCAGTGGGAGTATAGTGAGCTTCCTCATATTGTATGTCGACGACATACTGCTCATAGGAAACGATGTCCCACCCTTGCAGGAGGTGAAGTCCTGGCTTGGGAAATGTTTTGCTATGAAGGACCTCAAAGAGGCTGCTTATATTCTGGGAATAAGGATAGTAAGAAATAGAGAAAAGAGACTGATAGGACTCGGTCAGGATACATACTTGGACAAGGTACTAAAGCGTTGTAGTATGGAAAATTCCAAGAAAAGGGAGTTGCCAATCCAAAGCAATACCAAGCTGAGTAAGACTCAGAGCCCGAGTATAGAGGCAGAGATAGTTGATATGAGCCGAGTACCTTACGCTTCCACAGTTGGCTCTATCATGTACACTATGACTTGTACTCGCCCTGATGTGGCCTTCGCTTTGAGCATGGTCAGCAGATATAAGGGGAACCCTGGTAGAGCCCATTGGATAGCACTTAAGAATATGCTTAAGTACCTGCGAAGGACCAAGGAATGGTTTCTAGTCCTCGGTGGGAGTAATGACTTAAGGGTATGAGGGTACAGTGACGCTAGTTTTCAGACGGATCGTGATAATTTCCGATCGCAGTCAGGCTGGGTCTTTACCCTAAATGGAGGAGCAGTGACTTGGAAAAGTTCCAAGCAGGAGACCGTAGCTAATTCAACGTGCGAATCAGAGTACATTGCGGCGAGCGAAGCATCAAAGGAGACTATATGGTTGAAGAACTTCATTGGAGACCTTGGAGTTGTGCCATCCATAAAGGAGCCGATGGAAATTTTCTGTGATAATCTAGGAGCGGTTGCCTTGACCAAGGAACCAATAGATCATGGTAGATCTCGACATATCGACAAAAAATATCATTTTATCATACATCGGGTAGAAGAGGGACTCCTCGTTGTGAAGAGGGTATCATCAGAAGAAAACCCAGCAAAGCAAATCCCCTTACGAAGGGACTGAGTAGGGTCAAACACTTGCAGCACGCTAGGAGCATTGGGCTGAAGGATGATATAAGTTTGGATTAGATAGGAAACATGTAATAGATAGTTTGTACTTGACATTTTATGAATAAATAAAATTGTGTTATTTATGAGTAAAGCTACTATCTTGTGTTGGTTATTTATCTATTGTTTCAATTTTGCATGTTTTGACTTCCTGAATGATAGGATTATTCAAACAGCCCACAGTCAGTCATATTTTGGAAGTAGATATGAATGAAGAATGTCATGAATTGTTTGTAGATTGCCTAAAAGGTTTTGGGCATAGCAAAGGTTTGCTGCAAAGTTCATGAGTGCTTATGAATATGATTTGAGCATTGGAATAAACCCGAGTTTGCTGGGATCACTTCATGGTGTTTTGCCTTAAGTGATCGCAAAGCGATTATATCATATAGTCTTAAAACTTAGAGATATGGTTGTTGTTTGCTGGTTGGTTATGCATTGATGATGTGGAAACGCATCAGTAACTTGATGTTATAAAACGCATTATTATGCATGATTCAATTAGTGAATAATAGATGCATATGAGTCAAAGTTGATTCGTTCCTTTTATTCTATGAGAATAAAAGTGATATCTTGGCCACTTGATGATTTGGTTTGACTTATGTGATGGGCCCAGTCAGAATGAAGTTGATGTGTTCAACTAAATTCTATGTCGAACGAATCGGAAATCGAGGAACAAATGCTGGACAATAAGCATTGTCAGCATGATATCTAGAACGAAGGATTATACGATCCCTTATCTAAAGGACAAGTTGATCAGAGTTGACAGCGAAGTATAAGAGCTACGATTGCTAATTGGATTCTGAAGTCATATGTGAGATATAGTTACTAGACTTATCCGAGTGGGAGACTGTTGGAATAGTGTCTAAGCCGGTAACTATATTTGGTATGTACTTGACCCGGTTGTGCATGGTCCTTTTGGGTTGCCTTCTCCAAAGCAACTTGACAAGGTAATTTAAGGAGAAAGAGAGAATATTATGGTTTATTAATATATTATAAGAATAATATATTAAAGGAGAAATCATATTTATTTAATTAGTATTGGTCATAAATTAATTAGGAATTAATTTGGTGACTAAAAGAGACTAATTAAATAAAAGGGTATAAACTGTCAAATGCATGATAGTTGAGTTTTGGGCTGGAGAACCTAATGGACTAAGGGGGAACGAAATTATGATGGGGATCCATCATATTTTCGTCCAAGGGCCCTAATCTAGAAGGTTCTATGGGCTTCTTGGTGATTAAGCTGTCCATTAGGGTTTAGGCTGAAACCTTAGCAGCTAGCAGTATAAATAAGACTCCTATGGTATTGAAATCGGATACCACTTGATTCTAAGAGAACTCTAGGCCGATTTCTAGCTTCTCTCACCCTCTCTCATGTTGCCTTCTTGCTTGTGGGGTTTGTGAACCATTAGAGGAGTTACATTTGTGACTCTAAACTCAAGATCAAGAAGACTACAAGGATTCAAGCTACTTGGAAGAGGTAAACCACTTAGATCTATTTTCCTTATAGTAATTTTGAATTATATACGATAGATCTAGGTTTGTAAGTCTTGGAATCAAAGCATGTACAATAGAGAAACCTAGATCCAAGCATTAGGGTTTGTATGAGCACATAGGAATGTTTCTTATGTATAAAACCCATCACTTATCAATTAAGAGATGAATGCAGCTGGAAAAATCGAGAGTGTTGAGGGTTTATCATGTCATTAAGGATTTGGTAAGTTGTATATATTAGTTGATTAAAACACTAACCTTTGGCTTGGCATAGAAGAATATGGAAACAATAGAAGTCAAGAGATAAGAAGGTGGTTTATGGTTATTTTTATTGTCTATATATATTTTATAACAACTAAATTTGAATTTGTTATATGTGGAGATAGGATGGGATTACAACTCAAATAATTCTTCCATGGATTCAACTAATGTGGGTTCCTTCATAGGTCTGGTTATATTAAGCTAATGACATTAATTAGTATTTGCTTTGTTTTTGTAATAATGAAATGTATTTGGTGTTGTAGGAACAATAGAGTGAAAAATCATGGTGCATGTTTCCATTTAGTTGACTACACTTGAAACCAAATCTTCACAGGGGTCTAATGAGGTTGACCAATGTGGTCAAAATTTTCCAGTATTGGAAGCTTTTCCGGGAGAGGATATATCATTTGGTTCTAATTACTCTGAGGGTGACAGTTCTTAAATTCATGGTAATTACCAAGTTTTTCACCTTTGTGTCTTTTTAAATCCCTATTTTTGAATACCCAAATTTCTTTTCCTTATTAAATTAGCATGAGTTATGCTTTTGATCCTTCATAACATGTAATTTTGTCAATTTTGGTTATTACTTGCGATAGAGACCAAAAGCGCTAAAAAAACTTTAAATGAGGATTAAAATTGTATAGATCCCTTTTTGTTGGTTGTACTTGATAGTTTATACCACTAGATATATAGGTTCAGGTGGAAAAGTACAAGATATTAATAAAATGAGATGCATATTTAGAAAACCTTATCTCAAAAAATGTAATCCAACATTTCAGATGTGTTCTTTTGAAACTTGAAACATATTTGAAATAATGGCAAAAAATTGATAGTACCAATATTTTAAATGCAACTGCTATATTTTTATTGATCTGGAATGAACTCTTTTGGTTTTTTTAGTACTAACAGGTTTCATTTTTATTTTTTACAGATTCTGCTAAACTTTTCATCAAAAGGCCCCTTATCTTAGGCACGTAGACTAGACAACATATGGTTGTTTTTGTTTCCCTTAATACAAGTCAAGGAGCCTATTAAGGCGATGTACATTGAATATTGTAACCATTTATAACATTACACTTTAATTTAGTAGAAAGATTAAAACGTACATATATCATTTTATATTCAATTTACCGTTTGCACATCATTTTTTAAATTCCAAATTTACCCTTCGTAGGTTGTGCTCAGCACGGTCCTCTCAAATTCACTAGTATATATATATATATATATATATATATATATATATATATATATATATATATATATATATATATATATATATATAAATAGAAAATGGTTGGAAAATAGTGATTGAAAATGTATGTATCTTACAGGTTTCCTGTAATTTGCTGAGTGATCTCTGTTATCAGCTTCCTTTTTATCTATTATAATGCATTTTGTTTATATATGCTTTTCATCAACATAATTGCTTCTTCTTTGTATGGCAAGTTCTCCTCTGTTGACCATGGAGTAAGCAAGTTTTCTCTTCTGTCAAAGGTTAGAATCGCGAATTACAATTAAGACTTGTGATTAGTTGTATATGTTGGACATTATATTATTTGACATATTTTGCAAAAGGTGTTAGCAGTGACTGTGAGATTCATTCAAAAGGATGCAGAGGAGAAGAAAACATCATTCAACCCCAGACTGTATTTCAAGTTATTCATTGATTGGCTGCTTGACCTTAGTACCCTTGATTCGGTTTTTGAAGGTGCAAACTTTCAGGTGGGTATTCACTTTTCTCTTTTCTCTATCATATCATCTTGTATTGTATTGCATGTTAAGTTACCGATTTGCCATGTGCAGGTTCTGACAGCTCTAGCAACCTCCTTCCATGCCATGCAGCCTCTCAAAGTTCATGCATTCAGGTTATTCTCTTAGAAAGTAAATTGTCAAAGGAGATTGTCAAAGGAGAATTTAGTCATGGGTTTCTTTTAATGTTGTACGTGTTTTGTTTTCTATAATAAATATTATGCAATATTAGCAATGTGTTACATTTACTTACTATTGGAATGATTATTTGTAATTGACATATTAGTGCAATGAATTATCTTTATTATTTATGGTATTTTATTTTGTATTATGAGATTTTTAATGTGTTATTTTATTTGCAATTTAGTAAATCTATCAAAAATATATAATTTTAAAAACATTTAAAATTATGACACACAAAAATGTGTGTCGTCTTCCTTTATCACAGGGGCTTTCTTGATACGCATTGCGTGTCATAAACACACGCGTTGTAAGGTTACGACACACAAATGTGTGTCGTCTTCCTTTATGAAAGGGTCTTCCTTGATACACATTGTGTGTCATAACTGCACGTCGTAAATGCGTGTCATAAATGTGCATCGTAAATGTGTGTCGTAAATAGACGACACGCAAAAGCGTGTCGTTTCTCGTTATGACAGGGCCTTCCTTGACACACATTTGCGCGTCGTCTGAGCGTTTTACGACACGCATTATGCGTCGTAAAAGGTTGTTTTCCTAGTAGTGAATAAGATTCAAAATCAAATATGGATGTTAGGGATTTAAAGGGGAGTGTAAAGAGGTAATGGAGGATGAGGTTACGCTAAACCTAGACCCTACTTCCTCTCAGGCAGTTCTCATGTCGTGAACCAATTAGTGCTCACATCATGAGCCCAAAAGTGATACGCTTATTCACTAAACTCCTCACGATGTGACATACATTCCTCATGTCGTGAGTAGGGTTAATTCCTTAGAAATTTTAAACTTGACAATTGCTCATTTGAGCTTAATTTCACAACCCCAGAATGAGACCTAATCAATATCCTAGCTTATTGGGAGCTAGACACCTTATAAAAGTCATATTATAAGTACACAGTATTAAAGGTAAACTATGTCCAGTACACTTCCTAGTACACAGTACTATTACAGGTATACATGTAGCACATAGTATAAATAAAACAATTATTTAATAAATACTTTTATGAAATTATGCTCTTGAAAGTAACTACGCACTTACATGACAAAAGTAGGTGACTAGAGGTTAGCGCAGTGCTTCGGCTTAACACTTCTCAAAGACCAAAACGTATAAGGTATTGAGTCTTAATCTAGTTTCATAATTCTGGCGACTATGTATTAATAATCTAGATTCCTCAACAATCCCAATGTATACATCAACATCTATCAAGTAAGGAATAACCAGGTAGTTTCATATTGGAGGTAGGGTCCGTTTGGTATACAGATTATAATGTTTGGAAATCCCACTTTAAACACCTTACTAAATCTAGCCTAGACATCACTCCCATAAGTAGATCAATCACAGTCACCTTGATTTGGAATCACTGATAAATCTTAATTATAGGCTCATAATGACGACTCTGACTATAATTAAAAGTTACACTTAAAATAAATACACGCAACTCGACTTACAGAGTGATCTAACGGAAACCGAAAATTATGCGGACAAAACTCTGACTCCGGAGCTTCTATTAGATAGCTACTACTATTCGGGTACTTCAGGTATCACAGGGCTTCGTCAGGATGCTATAAAACTTAAGGAAAATGGGCTACAGGAGGGAGAACTGAGAGATAGAGGTTGTAGGGGTGAGATCTGAGGAGCATATACGAAGGGCTATTTATAGGGAAATAATTTTATTTGCACGCCACGCATCCAAAGTGCACGTGTTAGATTTGCTCAGATCGAGTGACATGGCGATTCCTGAGTGGTGACTCGTGTCGTAATTTGGGTGGGGTGTCAGATGCGCGTCGTGCATCTTGTCTATGCGCGCAACTACATGCGGAAATTTATGATTTCTTAGAAAATTCATATCTTCTTCACACGAGCACCGTTTTCGACAGTTTTTATATCCACATATAGTTATCGATGAGATCTACAACTTTTGTTTAGACTCCATCAGCTAACATTGAGCTTATTTTTAAAATTATATTTTTACAGGTTTAGATTGTTAAAGTCTGTGTAAAAATCATAACTCTCTCATACGATATCCGTTCTCGAGTGTCTTTATATCTACAAATAGGTATGGACAAGATCTTTAACTCTCGTTAGATTGTTTTTCCTAACAATCAACCGATTTCAATTTCGGTTTCTGTGTTGTACACTATAGTACTAAATTGTGTCTAAAACTTCGAAAATCGTAACTTCCTCTCACGAATTCAGATTTGGATGGCCTCTATAAGCACGCTCTCGGATTAGCCACTACTATGACTTTCGTTTAGATCACTTAGGCTAATAAGCGATCTAGCTTTGATTCACTACTTTGCGACATCCGTAGCTGAATCGAATTTTACGCGAAACTTCAACGTACCATAACTTCTTCGTTCTAAGTCAGATTCAAACATTCCTTATATCTCTGGAATCCTTATGATGTATACTATAACTAGGTTAAGATCATTTTTCCTAAATAATCTTTTATTTTCGACGCATGTTTTTATTTTATTATTAAATACTTATATAATTTGCATACAATTTCGTATAAAACACATAAGCACATAAATATAAGATTAATCCTTTCTTATTTGTTTATAAAAATATTACAATAATTGACCAATGTGATTATAGACTATGACTAATCTAGCAAGAAATGCGGGCTTTACATCTACTAACCCTCATACATTTTATGAGAAATAGTTCTAAACATTTATCAATATAAGTTTAAGAACTGTAGATGGAGTGTGTCATTTTTTCCATCTTGGATAATGAGGAAATTTTCACAATAATCATAAAAGCCGCAAGCCTCATTTTGGACGATGAACCTAAGAGTTTGAGTCCAAGAACGAGAAAAAGCTTATTTGAATAGAATTCTTCAAGCTGCATATGATTGACTAGTACGAGATGACTTTGCCAAGAATATCATATATGATGATGATATGTTTTGTAGGTGGTTCCAGGTGATCTTAGAAATAGTTAATGACTTGGAGAGAGAAAGAGATAGAGAGAGGGGAGCGAGGGAGGGAGGGAACGATGCGGTTTTTTAGATTAGGATGGGATGCAACATTTAGAATGAGTTTTACTCTCCTATAAAA
The DNA here is from genome assembly GCF_051521515.1 of Lactuca serriola. Lineage (NCBI taxonomy): Eukaryota > Viridiplantae > Streptophyta > Magnoliopsida > Asterales > Asteraceae > Lactuca > Lactuca serriola. Next base: position 71,336,745 of record NC_136411.1, on the reverse strand, counting down.
ATGCACATTCGTACTTTCAAACAACATACAAAAACACCATTGACTTATTGTACAAGTATTTAATGACGTCTAAGAAAACTTATCGGAAAGTAAATATAATTCTTGTAAAATGTGTCATTAACCTTTCCAACAAATAATATATGTGTAAATCTACATGGAATGACATTCAATAACTTTACAATGTATATGAATCCATACATGGCTGCTTGGAAGTAATGCATGTATGCATTGGGAGCGGATAAATTACCCTAATGCATAATGAAATCAATACTTGTGAAGTGATCATTCGTTACTCGATGATAATGTAGAAGTAGTGGCGTTACATGATATATTGATTTGACATGCATTATTTGGTATTGATGATTCCAATAATGACATCAATGTTCTTGGTCGGTTACCATCATTCAATGACAATTTACATGGAATAGCATCCCTGATGTCCATTTAAAGTTAAAGGAGTATAATATAAGCGTGAACATTATATCTCTTGTGGGATATATTACGAATATGATTTGTCAAATCATTCACAATGTTCATAAGATGAAAAATGAAGAAGTTTAAGGCAATACAAGAATCAACAAGGAAAGGTGTAGGACATGCATTTGATTTCCTTAAGTAACGTTGACATATAATGAAACACCTGACACCAGAATAGTTTTTCTAAAAATATAATAAACATAATGTATGTATGCATCATATCATATAATATGATTTATAAGACGAAAGTAACGCGATTTGTAGTTATGATGAAATTGATATTCAATCGTCTTATGAAGAATAAGAAATTGATGTCCAACAATATCAAGCTAATCATCAAGAAATATGTAACAAAGAAACGTATAATAAACTTGGCTCAGATTTGGTAAAACACATTTACAAAATTTAGCTATTTGATAACGACGAAGACTAGATATTTGTGTGTGTGTGTGTGTATATATATATATATATATATATATATATATATATATATATATATATATATATATATATATATGTCTGTGTGTGTTAGGTTTATGTTTCAGTTAAAAGTGATATAAAATTTAAATTGTCAGTTAAAATTAATAAATTTTTTAATTATTATTAATCTCATATTTTTATTAATTTTTATTTTGTAAGTTAAATGTATAAAATTAATATTTATTATTTATATTGAAAAATATAATCATCTCTAATAAATGAAAGTTTTATTTGTCACTTGTCATACTCTCATTTAATTTGTCAAATGTCATTTTGTGGTTAGTTTGAATTAATATCTTTTCCACATGTTATTTTATGAGTTTTTTTATTTATTAAATTTCACATAATATTTTAATGTAATAATTGCAATAAATGTAACAATAAATGGATATTAATCTACTCTAATAAATGAAGGTTTTTTTACCAAATGTCATATTCTCCTTCATTTGGACACATGATATTTTCTAAAATTTTTAAAATTTTTATTTTCCATTTGCCATTTCATTGTATTTTTCATTTTATTAAATTAAAATTTCTTATTTAATATGTAAGATAATATATATGTAAGGTATTTATTGGAAAATGTTTATAGATATAATGTATTCAATACATTAAAGTCTCATTAATTTAATAATTCAATTTTTTTTCATTTTTCTTATAAATTCAAAATTTTCAAAATGTTAAAATTTTATATTTAATTTTTTTTTTAAATATACCCATATAATATATGGTCTCACACCTAGTAACGAATGAAATAGGAAATACGCTTATAAGTGTTAAGTGTATGGAAGAATTATGGTTGCGATGGTTACAATGATTAACGATAAATATAAAAAGGTGAAGGGTTAGAAACTAATTATAAAAGGTGAAGGGGTATAAATGGAATTTACCAGATTTCCATCCAATCAGTAGACAAAACTGCCAGCAAGTCGGTGACCAATCCCATACATTTAATGAAGCTGTTCCATCATGAATAGGATACCCAATGGAATCAAGAGTTCAGGCTCACTCTCTTTTTTGTGCGCGTGGGATTATCTACCCTTCTGTATCTTTCTAAGACTATTGGGTCTCTTTTGTCTCTTACTCACCATAAAAATGAACCCTATACCTACTTACCCTGTTACTCATCCTCTATTTCTTTTTATGATCATCATACACTCTCCAACTATATGATACTACCAAACAAGTCCCTCTAATGATCCTTCGTCCTTCGATAACAACTCGGTAAACTAAGCTTGAACTAGAATAATGAATACCTCGTTAATCTCCGTGTATATTATATGCTTCTTAATCAATCTTAAATTGTGGATTGATATCGAGTTACAATTTGTGTACATGTTTGGCCAATGACAATTTTTAAAGGTTTATCACTAATGAGTTTATTACTTTTAAGGATAGTAGATTGTTCGTTATTTAGATTTAAAATTATTTCACTACATGCATGAATAGTAGGCCGATCAAAAACGTGGGGTCTTAGAGTACTAAGGTATTATAATTTATAAAGTATTTTTGTACCTCGATGTCATGTATTCATGAATGTCATGTATTTATGAATGTGACAAATCATGCGTGTTATAGTATCCAACGTTTATGACATGTAAGAATGGTTGGAGTCTCGTAATACTTTATTGGGTTGAACTGCATAACAAACACGAACATTGAACTTTAACGCTTTATTAGAGGTTTCAAATGCAAAAACAAGCAATAACCACTTCAAGTTATACTGAGTCATGTCTTTTAAAACCCATGAAACATACAAAATTAGCATACAGTGCCCTTCTACATACAATCTTGGACATGCATGTTGTATTTGTTACATTAGACATGACTGGAAGAGAGAAAATAATATACACTCTCTAGGGCTGCCTTCTAGAGGTGGATGATAATGATGGTTGCATCTTTTGCAACACAAGAGATCAAGATCCAATATATGTCCCACATATCTACGTGTGACACAAATGTGGTAATTTTGTTCCATTTGTCCGTGCCACAGTCTATGTGCAACAGATGAAATATATGACAATATATGTCTTGTGCAATAAGCGAGACCATGAGGTTGTCCATTTTTTAAGCTAACATCACTAGTAGAGAAATACTTTGTCGAATAATCATGTTCTAGTAGAAAAATAGTTAAATGCAACTCAATAATTCAATTATTGGCCCTCAAAGTTCATCATGGTTACACAACATTCTGCGGTCTCTATAATAGCCTTGGATGACTCAACTTGGTAATTTTCATGATATGTAATAAGCTCAACATTTTGCCTCACGGGATTGGTTCGCTGATTTTGAAGGCCCAATGCGAAATTTAAAAAAAAAAAAAAAAAAGGCTTCTAAAGTTTCGGATTAGAAACGCATATAGACAGATGAGCTAATTATAGTGACATATTGCGACAGATTGGTGGCGGAACCACGTCAAATTAACATCTGGGCCCCTTGACGACACGGACCATGTACGATCGCACACCCCACATGCGTTCACGGTCAGCCCTCTAATGCCTCATGTATTCACACAAATGTCTTTGAACACGAAGGATGTAAGAGCTTTGGTCATAAAGTATTCAAATGCAAACATATGATACTTAATTAGTTATAATATTCAAGATTGGGACAAATCAAAACAAAACTACCAGTACAGTGTTTGTACTTTATTCTTTCATTTTTAACATTTGTTTTTTCATCCCATGAATCATTTTTTCCTTTTAAACATTTAGCAAGAGTGAAACTAAAAGAATATATATATTATATATAACACTTTCTATCATCAAATATGAAACGAATACACAATTTATGTCGGAAAAGAGGATCCACAGTTTTAATAATGTATATCATTGATTAAGTAAATTTTTTCCTTGCATGTTTCTATAGCGGCAACATGATATGCAACGTCATTGTTATGATGACCCATTTTCCGTAGAAATAAAATAATTTTTGAAAAGTATGTTAATTCACTGAATTTTCTCCGAAATTTTCAAAAAATGACAGAAATTAGATACAAATACACATCAAACTAGTTTATTTGAAAAGAAGGAATATGTCTGATTAGACCCAACTATTATTGATTAAGATTACGGACATTCGCATAATCTATCCTTGCTTGTTTCACCTAATTTGGACATTAAAGGAAACATTTATTTCCCATTGAAAATGGACATTAAATCATTTGATATTAATTACTACTAGGAAGTTTAGAGGGCAACCAAGTAAATAAATAAATAAGATCTTAGCTTAGACACTAATTTTTTGATTTATTTTAATTTATGCACCACTTCTTTTTAGAAACTACTTGTACATTTAAGAGCTTTTTATTCCATTGGTGTTGCAATTTATCATTAGTTAGGCCGGAGGGAATCGTTCGGCAAGACTATTCGATAAAAAGGAGATGATGCTGATGTGGAGCTCAGTATGTGGATTGTTGTTTCTCTCTCGTCAGCGATGGACGAGGTGGGTTCTATAGCTAATATGGATTCAATGTATAAGAAGAAAATTATTAGATAAATATTTAATTAAAATTAATGATTATTGTGGGATATTTGGGATATGTTTTCAAAAGATTACCATGCTTTCAATAAATAAAACAAGATATTCATATATTTATTTAATTAAAGTTAGAGATTGTTATGATGTGTTTGTTACATAGAAAATCGAAATGAAACAGAGTTTTCTTTGTCCAAGCTGGTTAAAAGGAAGGACTTGAAGCATCAGATTTTGCACCTAACAAACGTGTCTAAATTTGATCTGGCCCAGAAGGCCCATGTCAAATGGCCGAGTGATGGTGATGATAACACCAAATTCTTTCACAACTCGCTTAAGGTGAAAACTAACAGAAAAAACATAAACGGCCTAATGGTGAATGGTGCTTGGATCACAAATTGCCATGCCATTAAGCTCGAAGCTTTGAGGTTTTTTGGTTCCAAAATCAATGAAAGATGTGTTAATCGTCCCCCTCTCATCAATGATGGCTTCAGGTCCCTTTTTGTTCACAACAAGGACTTTCTTCAGGCATCGTTCGATATCAAGGAAATTAGGGAGGCTATTTGGAATTGTGGGGGCGACAAAGCCCCGGGTCCAGATGGCTTTGCATTTAAATTTATTAAACGGTATTGGAATATTATACAGGTTGATATTATGAAATTTGTTAAACACTTTGACGAGTTTGGTAGTTTCTCGCGGGGTAGCAACTCATCATTCATCTCTCTTTTTCCAAAGGTTAAAGATACTCTTACCTTGTCTGATTATCGGCCTATTAGCCTCATTGGATGCCTTTACAAAATTATTGCCAAGACTCTAGCCTCCAGAATGAAATTAGTTCTCAGATTGGTTATTGATGACTCTTAGACAACTTTCATTCATGGGGGAAATATCCTCGATGGTCCGATGATCATTAATGAGGTTTTCGGCCGGACCAAGAAGTTAAAATGCAAGACCTTCCTCTTTAAGGTTGACTTCGATAAATCCTTTGATTCGTTTAACTAGAATTATTTGAATTCTGTTGCGGGACGAATGGGGTGTGGGGATAAATGGTGGTTTTGGATTCAGGGATGCCTCAGCTCTTCTGGGGCTTCGGTGATCATTAATGGTTCCGCCACCAATGAATTCCCGCTTACTAGAGGTGTGAGGCAAGGTGACCCTTTCTCACCTTTTCTTTTTCATTATTGTCATGGAGGGTTTGAACGTGGCTATGAGGAATGCCTGTTAGTTATCGCTTTTTTTAGGTTTTGCTACTCTAAATGGGGCCCTCTCCATCTCTCATATGTTTTATGCGGACGACGCAATGTTTATTTGGGATTGGCTCAACTCTAACTTCATTAATCTTGCTCTTATTCTATAGTGTTGTCATGTGATGTCTGGGCTTAAGGTGAACTTCCATAAGTCCAAAGTCTATGGTATTTGGGTCCTTAATTATGAGAGTGCTCGATGTGCGTGTATTTTTAAGTGTGAGGTCGGGTCTCTCCCTATCACTTATCTAGGTGTCCCCGTCCACGCTAACATGGCTCTTAAAAGAAATTGGTAGCCTGTCATTAATCATGTTCAACGCAAACTTTCGGATTGGAAGGCGAAGACTCTCTCTTTTGGGGGTGTTTGATTTTGATCAAATCTATTGTGGGCAGCCTTCCATTATTCTACTTCTCTATTTTTAAAGCGCCTAGGTCGATCATTGAGAGTTTAGAGAAGTTGAGATGTAAATTCCTTTTTTTTTTTTTTGGGGGGGGGGGGGGGGTAGCGAGGAGAAGAACAAAATAAATTGGGTTTCTTAGAAGGTAGTGCTTGGGTCTAAGGATAAGGGAGGCCTTGGTGTTGGGTCCCTTTCGTCCCTTAACTTAGCTCTCTTGATAAAATGGCTTTGGAGCTTCAAGTGTGAGCCTCACTCTCTGTGGCGTTGAGTTATCAGAGGTTTACATAATTACGGAAGAAAACCTATAAATTTGTTGGCTAAGAAATCGCTTCCTGGAGTTTGGTCCTGTATTTTCCAAGTTATTAGAGAGCTGAGCAATTTGGGCATTGGAATTTCTGACATTTTTAGCATACATGTTGGTGATGGTTCCAATACTTTGTATTGGGGCGATGATTGACTAAGTGGTGGGCCTTTTCAGTACCGCTTCACTCTTCTATTTGATCTTGATAAGAGGAAGTCGACTTTGGTTTCGGAGAGGTTTGTTCATAGTTTCGTCGCCTGGGCTTGGAAACGGCTGCCTAGGAGTGTGTATGAGATATCAGAGTTGGCCCATCTCTCAGATTTGCTCAGGTCGGTCTCGTTCTCGGGAACTGGTTATATATGGAAGTCGTCCCTCGCTAATGTTGGGAGCTTCTATGTTAGTAACCTCAGGTAGCTTATCGAGAACAAGCTCACAGCACACGTACTAAACCCAACCATTTGGGTCTCATTTGTCCTCTAAAAATCATTTGTTTCATGTGGTGGGCATGCCTGGATAGGATTCCTTCAGTTGAGGCACTAGCTCGTAGGGGTATTAGAACGCACAATTATTATGTGCTTTGTGCAATGAGGAGTTGGAGGGAATGGATCATCTGTTAGTCAACTGTAGTCTTTCTAAGCAAGTTTTATTATGGATTTTTAATTTTAAATGGTGTGGTATCCCCCCAAGGCACTTTGAAAAAGTTTTTGATTTTGTTGAGTTCGCATCAAACTGGGGGCGTTGTCCTAAGGAGAAAAAGATCTTCACTAGCATTTGTTATGGGTTCCTGTGGTGTATTTGGAAGGCAAGAAATGATGCGATCTTCAAAAAGGTTAGGATTACCCCGCATTTAATGACTTATAGCATTGACACTATGGTGTCTAGCTTCATGTTGTATAGGGGTAATTTTGGTAATGTAACTTGCGCGAATTGGATTTATAAGTCGTTTAACGTTTTGTAATTTTGGTTTTGTCCCTGCCTTTGTCTCTTTAGACAATGGTTAATCTATTTTTAATTTCCTATTTTTTAACTAGTTTTACTAATTATTTTCTTAAATTTGTAATTGACATTGTAACAACCTAAATATTCAAAGAAATTTTTTCATTTTAGAATAACCAACACAATTCCAATATTAAGAAAATCCAATTATAATTGTTTTCAAAACATAAGTCAAATACAACTTTTATTCCAAACATCAGAGTGTCCCGTGAAAACGTCTGAGAGAGTGCACGTCGTGTAATCAAGCTTTGCCCTTCCCATTGGGCTCCGATGTACCTGAAACAAATCCATAAATTGTAAGCTAATGCTTAGTGAGCTCCCCAGAGCATACCCCAACACACAAGTCATATAGCGCATATCATAACAGTTCTAAAGCTTCATCTACCACATATCACATAATATCTTAGCTATAAAGCTATCTCTACCATTAGCCATCAAGGTTATCTGTACCGTTAGGTATAAAAGTTATCTTTACCATTAGCCATAAATGCTATCTTTACCGTTAGCTATAAAGCTATCTCTACCATAACCATAAAGGCTATCTCTACCGCATATTACGACAAAATCATGCCACAGACCTCTACACAACGAGTATACCCTCTATCATAAAATGGGCCGGCCTTGGTGCCTTAGACCCAATGGTATGGTGAGAAGACTCACCTTTTGTCTGACGAATCTGAAAGCTGCTCTCCTGACAGTCTGTAACCTCCCGTGCTGAATAATAATATTAACTCATTATAGGACATCACACGATCAAGGGACGCCCAAACCCCAAGTTCTTCGATAAAGTCCCAAATATCATTTCTTTGTTAATGGGCCCAAGTCCATGTCCAAAAATCATTAATGGGCCTCTTGGCCCAATAAGACCCAGTCATAACACCAATGGCCCAAACAGATAAAATGGCCTACTATTCTTAAAATGCAACCAGGTCCAGAAACCACATGAGGCCCAATAGTCCAAAAGCCCAAAACAGATCCAAGCCCATCTGTGATGCGTACGCTTATGGTACCATCTTGGTAAGCGCAGTATACTGGGGTTTTGGGGCTTACGCGTAACGTACACTGGGTTACCGCCAAGCATACTAAAAAATTAAGCACTTTTCCATTAAGTTCTTAATACTCGATTCTTTTACGTCCAGAAGTCAAGTCTAAGCCTATTAAGACGACCAAAGACATAAAGTTGGCAACTTTATGCCTTTGCATGTCCCATATGCATCCAACACCCTCATTAAGACCTTTTTAAAGCTCTTAACCCATGCATGAGGTCAAACCACCCGCCGAGACTCCATTTTTATGTTGAAAAAGGACTAAGGGACCTCAGATCTGCCATTTCCATCCTATGGAGTTGCTTAACTCACAGGAGGAGGTCCAAAATCAACCAAAGGGACAAAACTAGAAAACCCTAGCTAGATCTAGTGAATAAGATGGAAAGGTGCAATCTTTATACCTCTAGAAGCTCCTCAAGGTCGACAATATCTAGATTCTTTAAGCCAAATGACACTCCAAGCTTCCTTGACAACTTCTTCTTCTTGGATGAACAGTAAAAGGACCAAAAATGCATTCTTAAAGCTCAAAATGCACTTACAAATGATATTAGGGTTTTCATAGGCGTTTGAAGGTGAAGGAGGTTGTTAAGGGTGAGGCTCAAAGGAGTTAAGAGTGTTTATATAGGTCACAAGTCCGAATTTTAGGGTTTGAACATCCTAGCACGTACGCCCAGCGTTCTCCTGGTACGCCCAGCATACGTGTTACCCCTCCGAATTCCTCCTTGCCAAGTACGCTAAGCGTCCTCATAAGTACGCCCAGCGTACTTAAGGGTCTCTTATGATATATTAGAAATACTTCAAGGGTATCAAGGTCATACCTGATTTGGAGTATTACAGACATTTTGTATTTTATTTAAATTTTATAAAAAGAACATCCTAAAAATCTACCATTTAATGCTTAACACATTACTAGAGTTTTTTTCTTAGTTTTTTTATCAACTAGGCAAACATTCTTATTAAATTTGATAATTTCACTCTTAAAAACTCAAAATGTTATATTCTTAACTAATGCATTCTTATTAAATTTGATAATTTCCCTCCTAAAAACTTGAAATTTTACCTTCTTAACCAATATTTTCTAGCAGCAAGACACTTTTTGGAGTTTATTGGAGCTTGTTTCTTTTGGGTGTTGAGTTGGAAGAATGGAAGATACATGGGTTGGTTGGAACAATTATGGCTAGTAAAGAAAAAATGTTGTCTTTAAGTGGTAGTTTATTTTCTTTAAATATGACTCTTTTGTTTAAATGGAAATGACCGTTTTTCTAAACAAAAAGATGTTGTGAGGGTCTGGGTGATCAAGGTTTTGCATGGTTAGGATGGCTTTATTAGGGATACCAAATATATGTTCTGTTTTCTAGCTCGTGGAAGTTCGTGATTATGTCTGTGTATCATTTACATGCTAATGGTTTACACTTAGAGAATTTTTTTAAGTATACGATGGTGGATGGTCAATCTACAAAGTTTTGGTATGATCCTTGGTTTTTTAAGATTCGTTTTTCGACAAAATATCATATGGTTTTTGAGTTGAAGTTGGAAACACAATGCATTTTCTCTAACCGATTGAATTTTATTGCAGATGCTTGGTTACTTAGAAGGATACCAAGATGGATGTGGAAATAGAAGAGTGGGGCTCCTTGATGTTATATTCATGACTTTGAGCTCATCACACGTATGGATCACATGCATTGGTCATCAGATTCTCACATAGTGTTCATGGTTTCATCTGTATCTTCCTTTCTTGATAGCGCCAACTTGATTAATTCAGGTTAGCTACAAGATGGAATAACCTAGTTGTTATTAATTTGAACATTTTGCATGGGAGGATAATGAAAAATTAAATTCCTATGCAGGAGAAACATGAGCAAAAATGTATTAATTTAGACTACACATGGTGTTATATTTGCCTTAGCGATGCTGAGACAATGAACCATTTGTTTGTTTTTATCCTTTGATTAAATTCCTATGCAGGAGAAACATGAGCAAATAGGTATTAATTTAGACTACATATGGAAGTTGATTGGAATTTGGTGGGATATTCCTCCCTTAGTTGAGTATTAAGGATTGAGTGGGTAGTGCCTCCTTTAGCACTATAAAGGCTAAGTGTTGTGAAGATAACATTTCTCGTTTATATTTTGGATTTTTAATAAGTATAAGAAATGCAAGATGAAATTGGTTGGTTGGTTAAATAACCCTTTTTTACTTTGTTCAACTATGTAATTTGTTTTTCTTTAGTTTAATTAAACTTTACCATATATATATATATATATATATATATATATATATATATATATATATATATATATATATATATATATATATATAACCTAGATCAAATAAGAAGGATGGATAAAAGAGTATGGATGGATAAAATCAAGGTAGCTTATTAGTATTAATGTGTTTTGTAACATCCCATTTTTAATCCGAAAAAATTTTCATTTTTGATTTAGGTGAAAACATCGTTTCCATAAAAACCGAATCAAGAAACCGTAAGTATCAAATACAATCATCCCAAAATCGGAGCATCATAATCATGTGAATCACATAAGCTGCCGACGAGTGTGTACAGTCAAGCCTTCGACTTTTCCCGATCATCTGATGTACGTGAAACACATTTAAATCCACAACTGTAAGCACGAAGCTTAGCGAGTTTCCTAAAATATCGTATACATCACATCATAATAAATCAACTATAAGTTATCAATAACTTTGGGACTATCCGCAGTCATGAGTACTATTAACAATCCTATGGGCTCACAGTAGCCCTATGGTTTATCAACAACCATGCGGACTACCAACACTACACATATCAACAATCATCAAGGAAGACTCAGCTAGTCTAACATACATGCAAAGGTAATACAGTGAGAATATTCACCTCATAAATAGAAAACAAACACAACCACTCTCTGATAACGAAGACCGGTACTAAGAATCTCATAATCATCAATATAGAAGTACACTCTTCGTCTACAACATAAAACCCTCAATTTGACCAAAATTCAACGGTCAAAGTCAAAGGCCAATGTCAAATTTTAGACGACCTCCATTTCGTGGCCACCCATAGGCCATGTGGTGGCAGCTTCACGATAAAACAGTCGTGGTGACACCAGCCACCACGTCGTGGCAAGTAGACTGCGACGTCGTGGGAACTAGACTCTCATAACTTAATGGATTAAGCTCTTAACCCTTAATCTTATAAGCTACAAAGCTCAGATCTGAGCGTTCTTAAGGTCTTTATGGATGAAGTTTTCAACTTTATCCATTAAGTCAAGATCTCCAATTCTAAGCTCTTGATGATTACACCAAAGGCATGGACAATAAATTAGGCTATGCAAGTTACTTTTCTAACTATCACCATGGTCCAGAAACCAAAAAAAGCACTCCAAGGTTCTGGAGTTCACTCAAACTACAAGAACAAGAAGATTTGGACCAAAAAGCTCATAAAATGACCTAGAACAAGATCTAAATAGATAATGAGCAAAGTGAAGACTTTATACCTCTAAAAGACCAGAAATGTAATGAAGATGCAAGATCTAAGCTGGAACCAAGCACACAAACACCAAAATGGACTCATTATTCCTTCAACCTTCACAAAAGTGGTTCCACACACTCAAAACACACATATAGAGGTTAGGGTTTGGATGGGGTATGATCTCAGAGGGAGGAGGCCACCCAAATGAGGCAACCCTATGAGTTAGTGTCTTTAAATAGGTCACAAAACCGGAGATCTAGGGTTTTACACCAAAGCACCCACCACATCGTGGCCAAGGCCTTGCCACGACATAGGGCTTCGCGGTCCACATTCCTCCATTCGATGTTGCCACGTCGTGGTTCCTCAGTCACCACATCGTGTCCTAACCAAAAATCCACAAAAATTTAGATTAAAATAAATTAAACTTAGAAAAGTATTACATGGTAAAACGGATGTTACATGTTTAAGGTCTGGCTTTCTATTCTTTTTGTTTGTGTTTTTGGCCATTTTAAACTAATTATTCTTATTTCTCTATTACTTTCAGCATGTGCAACTAGCATCTTTTCAACATACTTCTTGTTTTTCCCTATTCTGTTTGTGTATTCATCCATGTTTTTACTTGTTAACCCTTTTTTTCATGCAAATTTAATTTTGTTTATCAGTCACTTTTTTCAAACCACATATCACTTTATCATTCATTGTTGGTTGATATTTTGTATACATTGATCTTTATGAGTATTTTATTTATTTTTTATTGGAGGTCATATATGAAAGCAGTTTATCAACCTTACCATAAGGGCTCGTGACCATCCCGCATCTCCCTTAACTCATTTATATGAGATTTGGGTAAATAATATAATCATCATCCAAAAACCATCTTGGATCTTGTATTGTTATATCCTAATATGATATATGGGCCCTAAAATAAAGAATTATAATGGTGGACAAGTTTGAATTACATGATTACATGAATCACTAGGGTTGTGACATATTAGTAAGACATGTTGAAAATGTAGTGGATAACCCATCAACACATGTTCAAATCTTGTCGTTGTCGTGTTCGTTGTGACTATAGAGATTCGTTTGCAATGACTCAAAGATATAATACATAGTTTCATGTTCGAATGAACAATTAATCAAAATGTGCACAAACCGGACCTAACACCTTGTTATTACACCCACCTTTCGAATGAACAATTAATCAAAATGTGCACAAACCGGACCTAACACCTTGTTATTACACCCACCTAAACGTCGTGTGCAAATTGCATATTAAAACATTTCATATATCTTTAATTAGACTACAATTCTTGATAAATTTAGGAATGTAATAATAGTTTATTTTTTTTATTAACTTTTAAAACTTGAAATATACTTTAGTAATATAAAATAGGAAAATTTGTAACTAATGTAAGTGATAGAAATTTGCAACCAAAATACGATCATTTTACTATTTGGATCGTTTTTCATACCTAAGATCGTAGGATCGTACAATCCTACAATCAGGATCGCGATTTTGACAACTATGTTTTACAGAATTGAAGGAGATCTTTATAGTGATATATTTTGCATAAAAACTACTTTACTTTTTATATGAAATATTTATAACAAATTATGTAACGGAGTAAAAACTTTTATGAATTAAAAAAAACGGATTATAAGTCGTAAATTATCGTATTAGGTATATGATATATTTTTCTTCCAGTTAATTAAAAAATAACACATATAAACAATCAATTTGAGATAGAGAGGATTATGAAAAGGATAGTTCGACAAAAAGAATTACCATCTTGATTGGTAATGATATTTATTAGAGATTTATTATATACAATTTGATTATTCTAACAAAATAGTCTATAGAGAGTACAAATATATTGTTATTAAATTTCAACATATGATTTACTTACTTTTCCAATTTCTTCTTATAAAGTTTAATCTTTGTGTTAAGAGTATGAGCTTATATAAGTGACATCTCTAGCTTTCATTATGGTAAATCCTTTTTCCAGAACCGAAATGCATAATTCCAAGAGCTAATGCTTCAAGCAGTTGTATATTATGCATTAGAGCTTGTAAATTATTCTTACATCATATTTTCCTTTAGTATACCCTCACTCTCCACTCTCACTTTTTACCATTAAAAACTGCTCAAAGTATGGCAGCTTTTCATATATTTGCAGACCAAGGACCCGATCGGAGAAGCTCAAATGTTGGACTACGAATGGGGAAACCCATCGACGATCATGCTCAACGGCACCGTCGCCGTCGATGAGTCCACCTCTCATCCCGACCAGAGCCGCCATATCTTCGAGCAGTACTCGCAAAGCTTCAATGAAACCACCGCCTCATCGTACCTCAACCCCAACGACTTCCTCCACCACTCCCATAACCCCCACCACCACTACCTTAACAACCCCACCCAAACACATCCTCATTTCGCCTCCCTCTACGACCCACGCGCCTACGGCGGGAATTGTGCCTACCCACCGTCGCCAACGCCGTTGCTCACTCTTGAACCGGAGGGTGGTTCCGGGAACGTTAACTCTCATGGCCATGGGCAAAACGGGTACATGATCATGCCAAAGCCTGAGCCCTCAGGTTGTGCCATTGACTTCACAAACAACCGGATTGGGTTGAACTTGGGTGGTCGGACGTACTTCTCCTCGGCGGAGGATGACTTCGTGAACCGACTCTACCGCCGGTCTAGGCCGTTAGAGGCGGCTCTTGTTAGCTCTCCGAGGTGTCAGGCTGAAGGGTGCAATGCTGATCTTACCCACGCTAAGCACTATCACCGCCGGCATAAAGTCTGTGAATTTCACTCCAAAGCCTCCACCGTCATCACCGCCGGGTTGACTCAGCGATTCTGCCAACAGTGTAGCAGGTTGTTTCCCATTTTTACCCTTGTACCTATTTTTACCTCAATCAAACACTTCACAGTTCACAGTTCACATAGTACAACCACTTGATGCATAAGATCACCTGAACGGGTTAACCGAAATCCCATGCATTAACTGATTGTACCTTTTAATAATATATTGTACAACTATATCATTGCACAGAAAGAAGGAAGAATTAGATAAATAAACATAGAAACAAAAAAAATGACGAAAATGCCCTGGGGTGGGTTTGGGGTACAAGGAAACTAAAGACAATGATTGGTGTACATGGGGGCGATCCCGAGGGCATTTTTGGGTCCGTAAAAATTTCTGTTTCCCATATAAGCTGCGGATTTACCCTTTGTTAGGTACTGTTTGCTTTTGCTTCTTATAGTAACCTATACCCAAAATACCCTTTTCTTTTGTTTCATTTATTGATTAGTACTCCTAAGAGTCCTTATAAATAATAATTAACTAATTATTATTTTTTACCATCCATTTACAAAAAATAATTTTTTTTTTCACTATATAATGTTATAAAGATTCCATCTCTTATCGGAATTCGATAATGGAAAAAGAAGCTGTCGAAAAAGATTGGCAGATCACAACCGTCGACGTAGAAAATCATCACAAAATCCAGATCATAGCAAGGGGAGTGTCACAGTCTCGGGTGCTCAAAGTTCATCCTCCGAAATCATATCAAGTAAGAACTAATTAATTAATCCAAATTTTTACAAATAAATATATTAATTTATTCAAATTTTAGAATTATATATTTGTGTAAATTTTATAGGGTATCAGTCGGATTCGAGAGGTTAATTAATCTTTGTTGGTGGCACGATGGTTGTTGTTTCTTCATGAAGGAAGTTTATGGGAGATGACTAGATGGCTTAGCTAAGTTATAAATAACGTCGTTGTAATTAATTTTTTTTAGAGTGGTTTCACAACAAATTAATTTCCTCGGATGTTAATTCTCGATTAAATGTATTGCTAGGCTCAATTACTTTTATATATAGAAATTAATTACTGATTCTAGTTATATTTAGCTGGTTTCTAAAATGTTAAGTATTATATAAGAAATGAAAGAATGTTGCCTAGCACATATGTCTACTAGGTTTTCAGTTCATACGCTCAAAAACTTTATTATGCTTGTCTTTTTATACTTTTTAGCTGTTTACTATAATACCCGCTACAATTGTAGCTTCTTATTACCGATTCGCATATACTTATCAATTTCTTATTTTGTTAAGTGTTTTGTGTTTCGTTATAGTTGTTAAATCTTAATGTTACCCCAGATCTTGTAAGCTTATTGTGTATTCGGGTAAGAAAATGTCAAAATACTTAGTTTTGTTTAGGGAAGATTGCACTTATTTTAGGAAATATAATATCAAAATCGATGTTTAAGTGTATACGATATAAGTTTATCATAAGAAATCTAGTTACCTAAATAATGAAGTTCATTAGTAATCGGGTTTTCTTTACTAATAAACTTGATAAAACTTTCAAATATTTATTTGAAGGTATGTAATCATCAGATTAGGGATGTCAATGAGACTACTAAGATAGGGGTATTGAAAATCCCAATCCTTTATCCTTTATCCTAGTAAGATAGGGGTATTGATAATCCCAATCCTTTATCCTATTGTAAAATTGTATCACAAATTCCGTTATATTCCTGTTAGTGATTAAGGTTTAGGCTCAAACCCTTTAGGGTTTGAGTATTCATTATATGTTATGTAATTGTCTTTTGAATGGTCAATAAAACAATCTATTATTTCACATGATATCAGAGTCGGGTTTCTGCACCCTCCGTGACTCAGCACATCCCTGTATATGTTTATTTTTCATGGTATCAGAGCTCTGTTAAAACACTACTGATCACAACACCCAAAAGTCGTCCTCCACCTTCGGTGCCCTTTCTTTAATAGTCGTCGGTGGTGTCTTCATTATGTTTCATTTTATTTACTTTTTTCTCTTCTACTTCTAAATAATATAGTAAATTACACGAATGGTCCCTGTGGTTTAAGGTAATTTGCGAGTTTGGTCCCTAACTTTTTCTTTTAACTCGGACCGTCCCTAATGTTTGTTTTTGTTGCGCGCCTAGTCCCTGCATCCTATAAAAAGACTATTTTGCCCTTTAGCATTTTGTTTTTTTAATAAATAAATTTTTATTAATTATAATTTTAAATATTAACATAAAAAGTCTCCATGGCCTTTTCCCTAACCCTATCACAACCCCAAAATCCAATTCCTACTTTCAGTGCTTGATGTCAAGAACGACTCCACGAAGGACGATATCTGGGTTGTTTTCGACTGAACCAAACCTCCCATCGGAGATGAAGATGACCGTTTCAACGATGGAGGTTTCAGGCGAGACTTGCAACTCAGAACCAAAACCACTTCCAGTCTGTGAAAACCTCACCCTCTTTCCTCATTCCCCCTTCCGTCTTCCCTCTTCCATTCCTGTTTCACGTTTGTCACCCCCCTCCTCCCTTAGAAAACCATCTACCATCTGCTGCACCACCACCATCCACCCCATCATTAGAGTTAAAAACACTACATTAATCAAATTTATCAATAAGCCTTGACATCATGTATCATATTTTTCAAACACTGAACCATAAATCAGATAAGAAATCTAAGATCAAAACTGAAACAGAAATCATACATGCATCAAGAATTGAAACTTGAAAAATTCAATTTATGTTGATACACTTGACATCGGACTTACAAACTTGAAATCAAACACTCATGACATAGATTTATCCGGTAAGACTTGAAATCATATAAAGAAATTTATACAGAGCAAATGAAATAGAACTTAGTTGAGACCACCGATGGTTAGATTGACAATGGAGGCTAACGAAAGTCGATTGATGATCGAGGCCAGTGGCGATTGCTTGATGATGGAGATTGGCGATGGAATAAATCACCGATTGTATGTGAGTCGGTCAGACGGAACATCAGAAATGGATAATGGATGTGCGTCGTGTGTCATGTGTCATGTCTGACCAATAAAGAAAGAGACAGTGGAGACGATAGGGCAGCCGACGGTCCGATTGAGTGGGTCGTCGTTGTGAGTAACAGTGTTGCAAGATATTTAGGCCATAAAGGGTAATTTTAAGGTCGGGGTTTCTATCAGTGACGAAGATGTGAGCGGTAGGGAGGGGATGAAGGAGATACTCGACGGGAAGATGGGGGAGGGAAGAGCTTCAAATTTACAAAGAAGAAGGTGGAGTGTTAAGGACGGAGGAGACAATTGACGATGATGAAGAAGGAATAGTCGACCAGGGGTTTGAGATAGGAAAGTAAAGGAGTGGGTGGGACCCACATGATTTTTTTCTTTTTATGTTAAATAATTTTTCTAAATAATATGATAAATATAAAAAATATGAAAATGAAATTTATAAGGGTACAAAGGTCATTTTATGTTTATTAGGGACTGACTACGTAATAAAATAAAATCTAAGGGACCATTCGAGTTAAAAAGAAAAGTTAGGGACCAAACACGTAATTTACTTATAACCACAAGGACCATTCGTATAATTTACTCTAAATAATAAAATAGCCGTCGACCCCAAACAAAGCTTCTTCATCGACTTCTTCTACTGCCTCGTCCTCGGATGGCCCCTGCGCCTCTGAGCCTTCTATCTCCTCCTCGGTTGGCCACTTCTTTAGATCTCTTTTCCGAGTCAACCTATGATCTATAGTCGTGTCTCTCTATTAACATTGTAGTCGTCGTTTCTCGCAGGAATTGGCCCCGTTCGCCGCTGCTCAAACCCTTTTTCTTTCTCGCTACATTCCTCCAGAATCCTCTGTCGGCAGTTCCATGATTGTCGTTGCCGCCGCTATTCTCTTCTTCTACAACATAACGACCTCTGGATGCCGCTTCTTCTCCGACAAGCAGTAGTTGTTATCCAACAGCATTAGAGTTCTGTTTCCGCCATTGCCAGTGTATTCATCTTGTTTTTATGTTTCGTTCTCTGGTTTATTTTTCGAGTTTAATTGTCTCCTCCCCATCAAACTGCAGAGGGATGTTAGTGATTAAGGTTTAGACGCAAACCCTTTAGAGTTTAGTAATTAGGGTTTGGATATTCTCTATATATTATATAATTGTTTTTTAAATGGTCAATAAAACAATCTATTATCTCACAATTCCATCTGAACCCGGTTAGTAAATATCCATCAGGTTTGTACGTATAACTGCAGACGAGTATTCCATGTATAGTCTTAATAGGTTAAAATTCACATTTTGGAATTTTCATCAAGTAAAAGTCACAAAAATACTTAAAATTGTTAATAATTTCAAGTTCTAACAAACATCAACATGCTTAATCTCTCACAGATGTTATATAAATATAGTTATATCCTTACGAAATTTATAATATCCAAATTTAATGACAAACTAATCAAAATCATAACATAAATATTAAAAAACATCAACAATTTTCATTAAGTAATATTTAATTAACAAAGTCTATTTATAATATTACATGTAATATTGTGATATAATTTTGAAATTGTATATATTAATAATAAAATTATAGATATAATAAAAAATAAATGTTCTGGGACGAGTAATAGGATCGTTATAAGAACGGGTAATTGGATATGTAGAACCTTAATATTATAAATTTATAATCATCTTACACCGGCATAGTTTTTTTTAGAAAAATGATCCAATAAAACTGCCCCAAAAGTTTGGGGTTCGATTTTTTTCGGTCAGAATTAACTGTTTTTAACATCCCTAAGTAGGCAACTTTATACAAAGATACCTAAAAGTTTTTATTTGTTGAATCTTTTACAAAACATAAACTAGGTAATCTGGTAAATAAAAAAAATGAAAGGTGTAGAAAAAAAAAAGCTATATTTTCAAAGGAAATCTACAAAAAAAAAAAAAAACCTTATATTTTGGTTCTATTGATGAAAAACACCCTTAATTTTTTTTTTCTTTTCAATTTAACCATTGAAACCGATAAACACTTGCAAATTAATCTATGTAATAGGTTAGAGCCAGCTGCAAGGGTAAATTGCAACAGAATGACTTTTATGTTAATAAAGTTAAAGTTTAAGAATTTTTCTATAGATTTTTTTTATAAATACTTTGTTTGAAGAAAATTTATATTTATTTATTAAAAACCATAATAAAGATATTTTTATTAAAAACACAATAATGATAATTTATAAGTTTATTTTTGGATTTTTTTTGTCATTATTTTTAAATAATACCATTACTACGATCATAAAGATATTATCTATATCGTATGTAACTTAAAAAGTCTTTCTTGATTTGTCGCAAGAAGTGCATTTATAGGCCAAATGCTACTTCATTGTTGAATTTTTAGATATTTGATGTAAAACGTTTACCATAAAACTACAGTTTATCAAAAATCTTTTCACAATCGAATAACACTTTAGAAAAATAAAAGTTGTTATTCCTAAATAGAGTTTCATTATACACACTATATGTCCTAGAAACACAGTCATTGCGATAAATCAACAAAAGTTCTATTAATTATATTTAACATGTGTTTTATTACTATTGTAGCTCTTATCTTCATCTCCGACCGACCATCATCACTATCTGGACCCACCACCAGTTGGACCCCATCGTTATCGCCATGTCAACACCACCCTTATTCCTCCGTAACAAAATCTTCTTAAATTATATACGATATACTTTATGATTGTAATAATGATATTTATTAAAAATAATCGCAAAATAAAAATTCCAAAAATGACTTATAAATTATCATTATTGAGTTTTTTAATAAAAAAATATCTTTATTTTATGGTTTTTAATAAATAAATATAAGATTTCTCCTTAAACTTTACTTTTGTTAACGAAAAAGCCATTTTGTTGCAATTTAACCCTTACAACCAGTTCTAACCGACTACAAGAGTTATTTGGCAAGTGTTTACTAGTTTTAATGATTAAATTAAAAAAAAGGTGATGTTTTTATACATAGAGCCAAAATATAAAGATTTGTTTTTATTTTTATAGATTTCTCTGTTTTTAACATTAAATAGCTTTTAACCCAACGATTTTAGGTGTTTTCTTCCTCCTTAAAGTTGAGGGTTCAAGTCCGTAGTAGACATATATATTATTAAGAGTAGTTTAGGAGTAATTAAATTTACTTTGAGAATAAAATGGTATTTTACAATAAATACCAAAAGAATATCTTATCTACATCATCCTTTTTTTGTGATTAACTCCATAAATTATTACTCCTTCCTTCCAAAAACAAACTTTTGACTTACAAATATTGTAATCACTTATAGTTCTTCCTCATATTAAAAATTAAAAAAAAATAAAATAAATTGCGATCATACTAATTATTTTTGTAATTATTATAAACAAAATAAACACATACATTTTAAATTTTACGTCTTTCGGAGAGAGATGTAATCATTACTTGAATAATGTAAAACATGCATGTCAATTTTCTTTTGAAATTATTAGTTTTGGTTGCTACTTGATAAAGGCGTATGAAATATCAAAATTAGTCGGAGATTAATGTAAAAAAAGAAACATATATATTATTAATATATGGTTTAATTGTAAAATATTATTATCTATCATTATAATTCATTTTAACATATATATATATATATATATATATATATATATATATATATATATATATATATATATATATATCACTGGTAACATCTTTTTATTCTCTAAAAACACTTGAGTGAACATTTTGTATAATATGTTTTTTCTTTCCAAAAAATAATTTATAATAGGAAAAGTTGTACTTTTGTTTGGTGATTTGGTAAAATTATCAATGGAAAATAGAAATAAGTTGGGATGGTGACGGTAAAGGGGAAACGAGGAAAAGCATAAAAATAAATTTCTAAGAAAAGGGGTTCATGGAGAAGAGGTCAAAAAGTCAAGCTGTCTCCTGCATGGAAGCTATATTTGATGAAGTTATTATTCTACGTGGGACCTCCAGTGAGATGCATTCATGTGGTCCTTATTTAGAGTTTTCACTAAAACTACTCATATAAATAAATACTTAAATTAATATTTCTTTTTTTTTCTTGAGGGCAGATAACAAAGATAATCACATTCTTGAAAGGTTATAAATAAATTGATATTTTTGGGAATAATTATTGATTTTATAACAAATCAATTACCAATATATATATATATATATATATATATATATATATATATATATATATATATATATATATATATATATATATATATATATATATAATATGATCCATTAGATTTAAACGAAATGCACAATAAGTAACTTTAAGGGTAAAATAAGTAATTAGAAAATTATAATAAATAAAAATATGATTTTATTGATGAAGGGTTACATATATTAACACCGTTACCAAATATCAATGTTGTCATGAAGCACATTTTCTTGTTTTGTGTATTAGTGTTCATTGTAAACTTTTGGAATATGTAAAATAACATGAAATATAAATTTTAAATAAAAGCTTTTTAAAACGTTCAAAAGCTATTTGAAGATATTTTTTTAAATACTAGTTTTTATTTAAAATAAAAACTTTAAGCTATTTGAAGACATAATTTTTTTTATTTATTTCAATTTTTTCTTATTAAAAACTAAAAATTTTAAAAGCTCTAAAAAACAATTAGGATTGTGAAGTTCTGTATAGTTACGATTTATTTTTTAAACAAATATTACAAATATTTTGTCAATGGAAAAGGAATTTTGAAACCTAAGTTGAGAAATTATCATTTATTTAGAAATTATAGAATTTTTTTATATTAATAGTTTTGAAAATAACACAAAAGACATTAAGTTTATATCAAAATTCTAATTTGATACTGTTTTTTTAAACGACATTGTGTTTTCTAATTTGTTACAATTCTGACTACTTGATCGGTCAACTCGGTTACCCGGTGACGTGGTATGATGACGTGTCAGTTTTGATAACGTGACATGCTGACATGTCAAAATAGTTTTTTCCTACAAAAGACACTAAATTTTCACTTTTTTCGATTTGACACTAAGTTTATTTTTTTTTCAATGACACTTTATTTTTTGTTGTATATCGAACATTATTTTTCCAATTTTGTTCAATGTTGACTATTTTCCATTTGAAACTGCATAATATTTTTAAATACATTTTAAACTGTAGAAATATATTTTTTCATTTAAAAACCATATTTTTGTACAAATACATTTTTACATTCAAACTATAATGTTATGTATAAATATGTATCAGCTATATAAAAACAGTATTTTATATTAAATACACAACTTTAAAATAAGCATGGAGGTTTGGAGGCGTGTAGTCTATCAATGCCCAGAAGTCAGGTTTGCAACCACATGAAATTTTTACATCTAATATCATATTTATAATATTATTAGGAGCATTTTGAAGCTCATGGTATGATTCTTAAATGCTACAATGACTTAATTTGAATGACCGTTTAAATATTGAATGAGAATTTAAATATTCTACAGGTATGTTGTAACACCCAGTTTCTAGAACGGATTGTGTAAAGATTTAAGGGGTCAAAGGCTTTGTTTTTAGGTAAAACTAGGTGTCACGACGTGACCATAGAGAGGTCACGATGTGACAAGAGATTAAATGAGAAAGCTCATTTAGACTGAGTTCACGATGTGAGCAGCAGGAGCTCACGACGTGAGCAGTTGGAGCTCATGACGCGAGATGCGCTGCAGCACAAGACCATGATCTTTTAGGGTTTCCTTCATATTTAATCCCTGTAAACTTTCTTTTAGGGTTCCTCAACAACCTCCTTCTCCCTAAGCATAGAAAAATGATGGGTTTTAGGCATAAGAAAAAAAACTTAAAATTCTTAAGTGTGCATGCAACCTAAAACAAGATCTATGTTTTCACAATTAAACCTATAACTAAGAATACTAACATAAGAACCCTAGAAACCCTAGGTATTTTTCAAAAATCACAAGAAAGGCTTTAGTATTACATACATTATAGTTATTATAGCAAATAACAATTATCCTTAACTTGTAGAAGTTTTGGAAGCAAGCACCATAAATGTCGTGCCTCTAGTGGTTTACACCCAAGCTAGCAATAAGGAGATTATGGAGAGTGGAGGAGGAAGACTTAGAATTTCGGCTCTCTCTTAGCGAATGAGTGGCCGAAAATGCTAGGGCTAGTAGTCCTTATATAGTGTAACTAGGAAACCCTAGATAAGCCCAAAACCAATATAATAATATTATCTTGAATCGGTAATTATCTAGCTTCCTAATTATCCTCCAAGGATAATTCCAGAAACCCTAAAGATCTCTAAAAACCATCCACCCTCCTGGTGGAAGGTTCTGGAGCCTTTTGTTCTACTATTGAACAATTGCACTTTAGACCCCGCACTTTTAATTGATTCAATTAATCCCGAAATTAATTCCAATTAATTTTTAATTAATTATTAATTAATTATTAATTAAATAGTACTATTTCTAATTAATATGTTATTCTCATAATATATTAACAAATTATTTATTTCAATTTATTAATCAAATAATAAATCAACATCTATCTCTAAAAATCATCTTGTCTAATTGCTAGGTTTGAGGGCAACCCAAAAGGACTGTGCTACTATCAATTCAAGTTTATACCAATTATAGTTATCAGCTTAGACAACTAATCCAACATTCTCCTACTTAGATAAGTCTGTAATTATGATTGTCAGTATTACTTCCGAACTGATCAGTAAATTGTAGCTTCCAAAAGCCGTTGCTGAACTCAAAAGCCATTATCGAAACTCTGACCCAGTCAGTTACGGGTACTAAGATAAGTGATCATATAATCCTCCGTTTTGTAAGGTATCATTTGGACATGAGACATCAAACAAAATTAATCTCATTGTCCAATACTTTGTTTCCCGATTTCTGATTTGTAATGACATAGAACTTCTAATCGAACACATCAATTTAGTCCTGGTCGGGCTCGACACTATAAGTCAACAAAAAATCACCCAGGGGCCCAAAGATACCGCTTTTCCCATTAGGGAAAAAGGAACGAATAAACTTTGCTAGGTTTGAGGGCAATAAATTATTTCATAATATATTAATAAATTATTTATTTCAATTTATTAATCAAATAATAAATCATTCTCTCTCTCTAAAAATATATTGTCTTGTTATGTTTGAGGGCAACCCAAAAGGAGTGTGCTACCATAAATTCAAGTTTATACTAATTATAGCTTTGGGCTTAGACACCTAATCCAACACTTATATGCTTTCACTATTTACTCATCAAATCATGCACAACAACATGTTTTATAACATCAAGTTACTGATGCGTTTACGTATCATCAACACACAACTGACTTGTAAACCATAACTCATATATCTTTGTTTTAAGATTATAAGATGTTATCGTCTCATAATTACTTGTGATAAATTCCACGAAGTAATTCTTTGAGCTTGGGTTAATAGAATACTTAAATCTCCATTTCAAAGTACTCATGGACATTGTAGCAATACCATTGCTATGTATAAAGCTCTTTAGACAATCTACAACTCAATTCAAGACAATCTTAATTCACTGCTTACTTTTAAAAGTATGATCGACTATGGAGTTTAAATAATCAAATTATTCAGAAAGTAAAACATGCAAAATGAAACACAAGAATAAACCATTAACAAAAGGTAGTAAAAAACTGATAAATAATTCTCTATTATTTAATCACCAAAAGTCAATTACATTTCCTTTGTCAAAAGTTTCAAACTAGCTATCTAACTATTAAAACTAATAACATCTCTCAGACCAATGCTCCTAGCATGCTAAATGTGTTTAGGCCTACTCAGACCTTTTGTGATTGGATCTGTAGGATTCTGTTCAGATGATACCCTCTTCACTATGAGGCGACCTTCTTCTTCTCTATGTCTGATGAAATGGTATTTTCTATCGATATATCTTGATCTGCCATGATCTCTTGGTTCCTTTTGTTAGGTTTTGAGCACTATAACACTCCTATGGTGCACATGCATCCCTAGATGCTTTGGATCTAAGTTTTCTCTAATTATACATGCAACTTCAATTTTCCAAAGCATACATCCTAACTAGCATACAATTAAGGATATACAACATAAAAACCATGTTAGATGAATACCTCTAGATGTAACTTGTAGTTCTTGGACTTTGAAAGCTTTAGCGTCTCAAATGTGATGCCTTTAATGTGTCACAAACACCAAATGCAAAGGAGACATATAAGAAGTGGCTAGGTAGCTCAAAATCAGTTATGACTCTTCTTAGAATGCATGGATGCCGATTTTAGTGACTATGGGGTTGCTTTTATATTGTGGCAAAGCTTAGGGTTTCATCCATGCAAACTCTAATTCACCATGACCCTTCATATCTCTTAGTTTACATGGGTTAAACATATATATTTTATCATATATGTTTATGCCACCCAAATCAACCATGGATCATTAGCCCAACTATAAGTATTACTGATTTACTTGATCAGTCCTCGTATATTTAATCAATCTCTTTTGATCACTAAATTAATTCCAAATTAATTCTTTATCAATACTAATTAAATAATATGATTTCTCAATTAATATATTATACTTATAATATATTAATAAATCACAAATAACCTCTTCTCAAAAAGTCCATCCTATCAAATTGCTCTGGTGAAGGCAACCCAAAAGGACTATGGGCTTAGACACCTAATCCAACACCTTTGTCAAGGAAACCGCTCCTTCACTGTCACAAAAAATTTCCATTGGCTCCTTGATGGTTAGCACAACTCCAAGATCTCCGATGAAATTTTTCAACGGAATGACCTTATTTGATGCTTCTCTTCCATTATGTACTCTGATTCGCAGGTAGAATCAGCCACTAGCTCTTTCTTGGAACTCTTCCAAGTAACTGCTCCTCTGTTAAGGTAAACACCCAACCAGATTGAGAATGGAAGTTGTCTCTGTCTATTTGAAAGCTGGCGTGTCTATACCCAGTTACTATTAATGTGTCACTACCACCAAGTACTAGGACCCAGTCCTTAGTCCTTCGTAGGTACTTGAGAATATTCTTAATTGATATCCAGTGAGCTTTATCTGGATTTCCCTGATAACGACTGACCATGCTCAAAGCAAAGGACATATCAGAGCGAGTACATGTCATAGCATACATGATAGATCCAATGGCGGAAGCGTATGGAACTTTATTCATTTATGATATCTCTGCATTGGTACTCGGACTTTGAGTCTTACTCAGATTGGTATTACTCTGGATGGGAAGTGCTCATTTCTTGTAATTTTCTATACTAAAATGTTTTAGCACCTTTTCCAAGTATGTACTTTAACTAGGTCCAATTAGTCTTTTATTGCTGTCTCTTAGAATTCTTATCCCCAGAATATAAGCAGCCTCTCCTAGACCCTTCATAGCGAAACACTTTCCTAGCAAAGACTTAACCTCTTGTAAAGTTGGAATATTGTTTTCTCTAAGAAGTATGCCATCAATGTACAATACTAGGAAGGTTAATATGCTCCCAATAACTTTGACATACAAACAGGACTCATCTTCACTTCTAGAGAAGCCAAACTCTTTGACCTTCTCGTTGAAACAAAGATTCCATTTGTGACAAGCTTGTTTCAACCCATAGATGGATTTCTCAAGATTGCTGTGACAACCCATAAATTCCTATCTGTAAAGACAAGCCAATCAATCAAAAGTCATACTTGTTTCTGCTATCTTCTAAGCATAGTTAAGGGTCTATTTGAGTGTTCTAATCCTAGTACATTCAAGGATGGTGTGTAGGGATGTGTTAGCTAAAGTTAATTGAGTTGAAAAAGAGCCAGAAACTCCATCACAAGAAGTTTACGACCGTAAACTCTTGGCAGCCGTGAACCCCTCCCCTACATATAACGATTTCCTTCATTTCTTCATCATTCCTCACATCTTCAAGGCTGAAACTCATTTCTCTCTCAAGTATCATCAAGAACACTTCCATTTCTCTTTAATATTGTAAGTGATTCTTCCATTGTATCTTAATATCCTTCTTGATCTTATGAAACCCTTTGATTTCATCCATGAACTCTTTTGGGTTAGATCTTCAAATCTTCATCTTTTCGCCAAGAACAACAAGAACACACACTTGTTTCTTGAGTCGTGAACACCCTAAAGACCTTCAAAGTGTGAGTATCTCTTCTATCATCTACTTATCCATAAGAAACACTTGATTCCTAGCCATGAAACAATCAATTAGTGCATAATCTTCAAGAGTTTACGGCCGTAAACTCTTCCTTTGGCCATAAACCCTTCATAAGATGTTGATTTTGGTCGTGAACCTTCTTAAGACCAAGAATAGGACCACAACCACTTCATAGAATCAAGTTTGGGCCGTAAACACATAATGTGCTCTGGCTGTAAACTCTACCTTGGTCATAAACACACTTTGTGTGGCTGTGAACTCCCTTTAATCAATCACATGTGATTGTAACACTTCATTTCAAGTGTTTCCTAGTCGCCAAGGTTGTTTCCCTTCATGTTAGTGGTGTTAAATTACTAATTATATACATATATGTATCAATATATGTCAATTAGGACTCGTTTGTGCCTTAGGACTTCATTTGTAGAACTTCTCATCCTTACTTGAATCTTCAATTGAATCACCCACATAAGGTGAATTTATACCCCTATAATCAATCTTTTAAATGTTTTTAAATGCTTTTAAGGGGGGGGGGGGGGAATACAAGTTGAACATATTGATATTGTGTAAATGTTTATTTGTGATAACCATCACATTAAACGATTTCTTATGCTTTTATAAGTGATCGAACCAATCCAAAAACTCTTTTAAGTTATGTTACATTTGTAATTTTATGGAAAGCATAGAATTCAGGTGGAATTTAACTCTACTGGAATGCCTAAAAGGTAATGAATTGTCAACTGGTTCAACTGGAATCTCTTCCTCTGGTTGAACCCTAGCGTCTTCAGAGGTTCCTTCATCATTTGATTCTTGAATCTCTTCAAGGTTAATGGTACTCCCACTATCCTCTTTTCATATGAGCTCTCTCTTGCGAAAGACTCCTCTTAGTGCTACAAAGACCACGTTCTCACTAGGTCTGTAGAACAAATATCCAAAGGACTTCTGTGGGTAACCGATGAAAATACATATTTCACGTTGAGGTTCAAGCTTGTCGTGAGTCTCTCGTCTAACGAAAGCTTCCCAACCCAAACGTTGATATATTCTAACAAGGGAACCTTCTATGTCCACATTTCGTGAGGTGTTTTGACAACCTTCTTAGTTTGGACAAGATTAAGAATATGGGCGGCAGTCTCTAAGTCATACCCCAAAACAAAATTGGAAGAGAAGCTCGACTCATCATGGAACAAACTATGTCCAACAAGGTTGGTGTAACGCCCGTAGATCCGGGCTAATCAATTTAGAGACGATAAGCATCAAAAATGATTTTTTATGGAAGATTATTTAGTAGGATCAATCTTAACTAAGTTATAGTATATGCTACAAGGATTTCATACATATAAAGAATGTCGAAATCCGAGTTATAACGAAGAAGTTATGACCTGTCGAAGTTTCGCGACAGAACCGGCACGACACAGCGTGACGTAAAAAGTGAATTTACGTTAGAGCGATATTTGGCCTTAGCAATCTAAATGAAAGTCGTAGAATACGTTAAACTGCGAGTGTGCATAAAAAGAACGTCTAAATCTGACTTCGTATGAGGAAGTTATGATTTTTCCAAGTTTCGGCTTAGCAGTGTACAGCCTGAAGTTCGAATATGAGATTGAGCGATATTTAGCCGAAACAATCTAAATGAGAATTGAAGATCTCATCGATAGTAGTGCAACGACGAAAAGACAGATGAAAAAGGACGTCAGACGAAGGAGTTATGATTTTCTAATGGAGTTTTCCTGTCCCGGCCTACTAAAAATAATATAATAAAATATATTAAAAATAAGATCAAAATTTGCCGACGAATTCTAAAAGAGAGTTGTAGAGCATAATCTCACCTACGCATGCATATAAAGAACGTCAAAAACAGAGCTCGTATGCGAAATATATGAATTTTTGAAGTTCGGGGCACGAAATCCGACCATGTGTCAGAACTCATGACTTGAACACTGTGTTCACGACGTTAACCCTGAAAAACATCACCTAGACTCTGTTAGACCCCACTTGTGATGACGCATGTAGTGACGATCAAGCCCCACAACGTGAGCATTAGAAACTCACGAGGTGAGTGCTGAAAAATCACCCTATAAATAGAAATCGAGGGTCAACCGATTTTGGTTGCTCCTTCTCATCTCTCTCACTCCCGATACCCTCTCTAAGCCCTATTTTATACCCCCGAAGCCCCGATATCATCCCGATACCCGAAGCGAGTCTCGAAGCCCGAAGATCCCGAGAAGAAAAGAGTTTCCGAGCCGAAGCTCTGCCCACGAAAAGCCCGGTGTGTGAAGATATCCCAGTTTCATCAGAGAATTTCTACTGGACGAACCGTAGTGCTGTCCGAGCATCGTCTAATCAAGTGAGTGTGTAGTTACTTTCTTCTATTGCATAGATATGAAGTATTTGCTATGAAATACGTGCTATGTGTTTATACGTTGTTTGTTTACTTGAGATGATTGTTGAATGAATGTTTTATACAGATTTTTAAATGATTTAAACTATATATGTGATTTATATCTACAAATATGTTGGGTAGAACATGGGTAGATGAAATAGTTGGTGTTTGAGGAAAGATTAGTTTGAGAATGAGATGAAAGATGATATAAATCATGAGATGAGGGTGACAGGTGAAAAATGAGTGAAACCTTTACCCAAACGATGCCCCCCGGTCATTCAGCAGAGTATGGATGACAACCACGGAGTATTCTAGACAGTCATGTGGAACACTAGCAAGATCGTAACTTGTTGGTGTTGTGGACTTGATGTTCACCGGTGTACTCTAAAAACCCATTGATATGTATTGCTAGAGAAGTCTCGGAACCAATATTGTTAATAAACGAGGTAAACCCCGACGACTATGGAGTTAGCGCTAGTTAAGTGAACCTTGGTGACTATGGAGTTAGCGCTTGTTAAGTGAACCCTGGTGACTATGGAGTTAGCGCCTGATAGCTATGGATTTAGTACATGATAGATAAACTTTGGCAGCAATGGACTTTATGTCAATTCCTTAGGTCAATCCTTAGGAATGAATGAATGAAGGATAGTTGATTCTTAGGGTAAAACCTTAAGAAATAAAGGAGATAATGGGGATGGGTAATTGGGTTGATTGTTTGATGATTGAATATAATAATTGTATTATTGTGGGTTGAAAACCCTATATGCTCACCAGGCTCCCAAACCTGAGCCACTCAGTTTTCTTTGCATTACAGGTAATGACACAAGAGTATCAGTTGGTGGACTTGACGAGAGATTTTGGATTATATATCAGTAGTTATAAATAACTGTTGTAAGGTCTATTTTATACTATTTATGGTTTTGGTCTGTATTGGAACATGACATCCCGAGATTTTTTTATTTAATGAAAATACATTTCTTTAAAGAAATGCTTTGATAAATTCTTATCATATTTTGTTTTGAGAACAAATTCCGCAACTATTTTCTTTAAAAGATTACTCTGATTTCAAAACAAAGCATAAACAAATTGGTCTTTTCTGGCCGTGAAATTGGGGATGTCACAGTTGGTATCAGAGCTTTAGTTTAAGCGAACTAGGAATTTGTAGGTGATGAGAATAAATCTTAGATCGTTTAGATCTTTCACAGGTATAAAGATGAAGAACAAACAATTCAAAGACAATACGATTAAGAACACAGTATGGAATCAATGTAAAGCTTATGATTCAAATATAGTCACGCCTCAGCAGAGCTCGATGAAGAACTTCCACTGTAGAGGCGAGTTAGGGTTTACAATACTGATAAGAAAATTAATGAAAGCGTTACTAATAAAGGATGCATGCATGCACCTTAAATACTAAAACCCTAGAGTAAAATAATGCACGGTTGGACAGGCCCAAACCGACTACCAAAACTGGGCTAAGGACCGAGCCCATGACGCAATACTATAAGCCCAACAATCTCCCCCTTTGCGTCAAATGAGGCGAGAGATTATTTCTTTTGGGTAGGCTTCACTGTCTTCACAGCTTTGAACAGCCGAGGAATGATAGCAAGAAAAGTCTACCGAAATTGAATATACCATCTCAGCATGTCAGTAAACAACTTCTTGTCATCTACTGAGTTCTGATTACACCGCTAACAACAAATTGTTGTTGAGGAGTATCTAGTCATGAGGATTGAGGTTCGGTAGATCAGCCAGAGAGAAATTATGAACCGAGCCTTCAGAGCCTCGAGTCACTTTGAATTTGACGTTGATGAACTTCCCGACTAGATAAGGCTTCAGTACCTTGACAGTAGTAATCTTCTGTGAGCACCAGGTCAAGTACTATGGCTGAGAGAACTCTAGATAAACCTCTAACAGATCCCGATCCACCTTCGGGTCCGGAGAGGGGATGGCCGCAGTTGAGTTGAAGCAATGAAAGATAAATGCCTTTCAAGTGATTGGCATGTCAAACTATGCATCCTTCGAGTTTTCAAGGCCGAACGACATGACAGGTTTGAGCCAATGTGTACTCGGTTCATCTATAGCACTTCTTTGAAGCGAATCAATGGTCCACTCTGGAAAAATAGACTTCTTTTTCTCCAAGAGCTCCTTTTCTTTTTTGCTTCTTCTTTAGCTCAAACGTTTCCTTCTCGGTCTTTTCTGCAAACTCTTTGTCAGAAAGTTTTGTTTTCTAAAAAGGCTTAGAGGGAATTTCACCCAAAGTATCTTCATAATAATCATCATCATTATCTGTATCATCTTCACCAATTTTCTTTTTCCTCTTATCCCTTTTGCTGACCGAAGCTTCATTATCCTTCGGTTCAGCTGATGACTCAGGTTCGAGAGGTGGTTGAGTTTTTGCCTTTTCTTCCCCTTGTTTCGACTGGACACTAGCCACCGAAACACCCTTAATCCGACTAAGGATGTCCAAAGCAAGACTGAGTTTTTCAGCCAAATGGCGTCTGATGGTTATAGTAATAATGGGATCATGTGCATCAAGAAGATGAAGTAGAATGGAATGAACGTCACCTACAGAGCTTCAAATTACCTCCCTTTGAGGCTTTAAATCATTAAGCTCGTTTGTTGCAGTGCGAAGCTTGAGGTTTTGCATTTTCAGCTGAGAGGTACGCTTGTCTAACTCATCCATTATGCGATTTTCAACAGCCAACTCTGCTTCCAGTTGAGTCAGACGATCATTGACATTAGCGTGAAGGGTGGCATTGGCAGCTTCAATGGCCTGATGAGCGGCTTCAAGATTAGACCTTTCAGCTTGAAGAGAACGCTGAAGATTATCAACCGAAGAATTCACTGTCTGAGAGTTCTTTTGAGCAGCAGCCTGCAAAGAATCTAAGAATAGATGAGCCTCATAAATTAGTTTATCGACTTTTGCGGTCGCATCTTTGCATTCCTTCGTTGAAGCCTTAACAGCAAGAGAGGCCTTTTGGCATTGGGAGGTAGAGGCATCAATGGCCTTTGCTGCAACAGAGAGAGAAGCATCATGTTATTTGACAACCGAAGAGAACTAGGCTTTGAGAACAGCTTCAGAATAAACACCAGTGGAAGAGGAGGAAAACAGCTGATCAAGCTTTTCAGTAACAGCCTTGAGATGGCGCTTGGTGACTGGAGCGTCTTCGTCGTCATCACTTTGTACACGGTAAGGACTGAAGTAAGTGGAATCAAACTCCAAGTCCTCACCGCCAAGAACTGTGTTGGTGTCAGTGGATTGGGTAGGAGATAGTGGTTTGGTGGTTACAGGAGGTTCGGTAGTGACTGGTGGTTCGGTAGTGACTGGTGGTTCGGTTGTAACTGGAGGAATGGGTGCTGAAGAACGAGCCCCCGTATCAGATACGTTGGTCTGAACTCCAGTAGTGATGGTAGTTGTAGCTTCAGTAAAGATTGGATCAGAAATGGGAATAGTAGTTGATGGTTGATAGGTAATTATAGGAAAAATAGGAGGGATAGAGATAGGTATAGAAACGGGTGGAGGAGAAAGGGGTTGGGAGCGAACAGGTACCTTTGGGGTAGGCGAGCGAGGCGGTGTATCACCACGACCCGAAGCCTCCTCGTCAGAGCTTTCGCTCTCTGATTCTGAGCGAGTAAAAGGTTTGGTAGTAGGAGGAACATACTCAGAGTCCGAATCGCTAGAAGATTGAAGAATGAGTCTCCAGGCTGGCTTCTTCAGCTTCTTCTGCTTAGGCTGTGAAGGAGTAGCCTTGTCAGACTTTCGCTTCTTGGGGGTTTGACCCTTGGTTGGTTTAGTGACTTTCACCTTCTTCTGTGTTTCTGGTTTCTTTCCCCTCTTGGCCGGCTTGTCAGCTTCCTCAATGGAGCGAATCATGGCAGGAGTGAGTTCCCTTGGGCCCGAAGAAGGATGCTTCTTGTGTTCTTGAATAATGTTGCTTGCGTCAGACACACAAGCATACATTGCTGCTGGCATCGATCCAATGAAGGAATACTGGGTGGGATCTGTGACGATGACCTTTGTGATGTGAAAGGTGGCGATAGAGGAAAGAAGAGAGTCCGCCTTGATTGGAACATGGAGACGATCCATCGCCCACTTTGTAATAATGGACCAGTACCTACCACATGAAATATATGAATGTCGTGATGAAGAATACAAGCTTTGAACCAGTTGTTGCCATATGAATGTCCCATAGTCCAAAGTAATCCCATGATACAACCCATAAAGCACAGTCATAAATGACTTGCTTGCTCCGTCTAAGCCGGCGCTACACTCTGATAGACCTTTGAAAAGAAGAGTGAAGAGCCCGTTCCATTGAGGAGGAAGGCAAGACTTCTTGAATTTGGTAACTGTGGTTAGGGTTTCTGTGTACCCCATTTGGTAGAACATGGAGAACAGTTGACCAGTAGTAATCGAGTCGGGGTTTACCAGAGTGGGTTCTTGAGCAAGACCAATTAGGGCACAGAAGCGAGTCTTGGAGATTGAGGCCTTTTCGGTGTGAATATCAAAGTGAATCCTTTCAGCAACCTTGTCATAGTAAGCGGTTGAATAGATGTGAGAAAGGCAGGTCATGGGAACAACTTCGACCTTTGAAAGAGCATCAACAAGAGGTGAGTACTTGAGACATTCGACGACGTACATCATGTAGGGTTCATAAATGAAGGGTGTAAGATAAATGATGAGGTTTTGTTGAGGCTTGATGGTGAGAAGATTGGAGTGAGCAGATGTATCTTGAACAGAAGATGATTATGCCATTGATGAAGCTTGAGAGGAAGAAGATGAACAGTGAGAGAAATCGCCATTTTTCTTTGAGAGAATTTGTAAGTGATAAAAGAGTAAAGATGAGCGTGCCAAATCCTTTTATACGTACAAGTAGGAGAGAGAAATATCCGTATGAAATCTTGGATTAATTAGAAACCGTGCTTGATGTGACGGAGTGAATAGTTGGCATCCCCGATGATGACGCAGGAGAGAGAAAGGATGTTTCGCTGTTACACACCTTTCCATAAAAAGTGCCTTTTCCAAATCGTCAAAACGATTGGATAACTGCTGACTCAGCCTTAGCTTTATCCCGAACGTCACTCACATATTTTACATGAACCGTCATCACCTTTATCTTTATCGATCACTGGAATGCTTTTAGAAACGAAGCTGTAACAATGAGGTCATCGTTAATAGAACCAGATTTTGGAAAATCAAAGATTTTCGTGCATAGAGTGTGAAAGATAAAGAAATAAAGCAAACTGTTTATGGGAATTTGTGATGTCTTGTTAAGACATAAAGCGACTGATTCTGGGTAGGAATCGCTTCCTTCAAAGTCAAGAGAGACTTCAAAGTGCTTGTGTGGCTTCCCATTAAATACCGATCAAGTACTTGTTAAGAAGTATTGAAAGGCATGTTTTTAATTAAAGATATAAAGGTTGGCTTTCTCTTTAATTCATGATTTCGATACTTGATATAAGACCGAAACTGAACGAAGTACTTGTGAGACCAATGTGGTCTGTTAAAAAAGTAGGCAGGTAAGATATTTAGTGACTTGTTGACAAATGAGAAATCTCAAAAAAAAAAAAAAACTTAACTGGATCCTTG
The DNA here is from genome assembly GCF_051521515.1 of Lactuca serriola. Taxonomy (NCBI): domain Eukaryota; kingdom Viridiplantae; phylum Streptophyta; class Magnoliopsida; order Asterales; family Asteraceae; genus Lactuca; species Lactuca serriola. The sequence goes on along the minus strand of NC_136411.1, from coordinate 71,300,879 downwards.
GGGAAGAAAAATCTTGGTAACAGACAATTTCAGAAGGATCACTAAAAAAAAATAGATTTCAATCAAGAACGTTATCATGGTGTACCGTCAATTCATTAATGGTGTAGAATTGTGGGTTTCACTTAGTACGTAGTGACACGAAACTAAGATCATTAACACAGATTTTTGTATAACCATAAACCTCAGTGGTAAATGCTGAGAGTCTCAAGGGTTACATTAGTGAGATGAAGTGTAATGAAGAAAAATGATATAGGTGGTATAAGAAGTGAATGTACCTCTGCTATAAAAGAAGGACCAAGCAGAAAACTCTAAGCTCAATTTGAGAAGAGTAAGGTAGCTCATGATTAGAGTGAATGTAACAGCCTGGTTTGGGAAAGCATGATTTGTATATATCATGTTATTAAGGCTTCACTCAAAATATGTAGAGGCTTTAGTCAACATGCAGCAACATGCATCTAGGGACACTTAGCTAATTTTTATAAAAGAAGTTATACCTGCTTGAGCTTCACCATCGAGAGTAACATTTATACAAATGAAAACATTAGATAAAAAGAAAAAAAAATAAAAGATATTTTTGTATTTTGAGAAATTTTTTAATAAAAAGAAAAAGAAAAATATTTTTGGATTTTATAAAAATAAAAGAAACATACAAAAATGAGTATTTAAAACGTGTACAAAAGAATACAATTAACATCCCTTGCTATGAAAAAGAAGCGAACGAGTTCAGAAGGACCGAACTGGAAATAGACCGAGCGTTCGGTTCATTTCGGTTCTAGGTTGAGCCGAACCTAAAATAGACCGAGCATTCGGTTCATTTCGGTTCGCTCTATTTCGCTTCTTACCTTTATTGAAGCGAAGGCGATTTTGGTACTGATTCTGCTTCCATCATTCCTAGGCTTTGTAAGATTTTGTTGAAACTTGCTTCAGGTAAAGCCTTAGTGAATATATCTGCTAGTTGATCAGTTGTCCTCACAAAGTGAATTTCCAAGTTGCCATCTTCCACATGATCTTTGATGAAGTGATACCTCAGTGCTATATGTTTTTTTTCGAGTGTTGCACTGGTTTATGACAAATCCTAATTGCACTTTTAAAGTCGCAATATTGTAGGATTTTCTTCATGTTCAGCCTATAATCTCTAAGCTGACTCTGTATCCATACAACCTGAGATGTGCATGAGGAGGCAGCTATGTATTCAGCTTTTGCCGTGGAGAGAGAAACACATGTTTGTTTCTTTGATTGCCAGCTAACCAATTTACCATCGAGAAATTGGCATCCTCCAGTGGTACTTTTACGATCCAATCCACAGCCACTTAAGTCAGCATATGAGAACGCTTGGACAAAGAAACCTGAGTTGGCTGGATACCATAGACCGAGAGAGGAGGTTCGCTTCAGATAGCGAAAGATTTTTTTCATGGCAAGCATGTGAGGTTCGCGTGGGTTAGCTTGGAATCGGGCATAGTAACAGATTGAGAACATGATGTCGGGTCTGCTGGCTGTGAGATACATTAGTGACCCAATCATTTGACGATAAAGCATCATGTCAGCGGCTGGCTTCTCCAACGAAGGTGTAAGCTTTGTCTCAAATGCCATTGGAACTTTAACTTTGGAGTCTCCCATCATGCCAAACTTAGCAAGCAATGTCTTTGTATATGCCTCCTGATTGATAAAAATGCCTTCGGGTCCCTGTCTAATATTTAAGCCAAGGAAAAAGTTAATTGGACCCATTGAGCTCATCTCAAATTTAGTTTCCATTAACTTCCTGAATTCAGCTGTTAAGCTGGGATTCGTGGAGCCGAAGATGATGTCATCAACATAAATTTGGACTATCATAAGGTGGTTACCCTCTCTCTTACAAAAGAAGGTTGGGCCAACCAAACCTTGTTTGAATTTAGACATTTTTAAGAATCAAGTGAGAGTTTCATACCATGCTCTGGGAGCCTGCTTTAGGCTATAAACCGCTTTGTCTAGAATGTAGCAGTGATCTGGGTGCTTCTCGTTCACGAAGCCTGGTGGTTGCTCAACATACACAGTTTCCTCAAGTTCTCCGTTGAGAAAGGCACACTTTACTTCCATCTGGTAGACTTCAAAGTTTTTGTGTGTAGCATAAGCAAGAAAGATTCGAACTGAATCTAATCTTGCAACTGGAGTGAAGGTCTCTTCATAATCAATATCTTCCTCTTGGCAGTAGCCTTTTACAACCAACAGAGCCTTGTTACAAATCACATTCCCCTCCTTATCCATCTTATTTCTAAATACCCACTTGAGACCGACAACCAAAGCATCCTTTGGAGTTGGAATTAGACGTCATACTTTGTTTCTTTCAAACTCATTCAACTTGTCTTGCATGGCTTGAACCCAATCAGAATGGTCAAGAGCCGAATTAACAGTCTTCGGTTCAACTTTGGAGACAAAAGAGTTGAACATGCAAAATTCTACTAGAGAAAATAGTGCAACTTGTTTCGCTTTGATCTGTGATCGAGTCAATACCTTTTCCGAAGATTCCCCAATGATTTTACTTTGAGGATGATCTTTGGTCCATTTAATGAGAGGTGGGTAATTTGGATCACAAGAGGGATCTAGTTCTGCATTGATTTCTTCTTCCAATTCTGATAGTGTATCATCATCATTGACCTGTGTATTCTCCCCCTCGAATGATGACACAAGTTCAATATCTGGATCAGAATGCTCCCCTTCGTTTGGACTTTCGGTTGAGCTAGATGATTGTGATGTTGAATTCTTCCCCTGGAATGAAGAACCTTGATCCTTTGGTGGAGAAGAACCCTCCTCCTGGACAGAAGGACGATCATCAGAAGGTTCGCTTAAGGCAGGCCTTTCGGTTGCCTTTGGTTGATCATCAACCATCTTCTGTGCAGCATCGTCAATGAATTGCTTTAGACTGTCAACTTTGTTATCTTGCACCTTGGATTCAGAATCGATAGCCTTTTTAGGTTCATCAAAAAGAAGCATATATTAATCGAAAAGGTTTGAGATAGGAGCTGTAACTTGACTGGTCTTTGGAAAGATTTCCTGCATTGCACCTTCAGTTGTCTTCATCTTCTTGACATAGCTATCGTCAAAGGTGACATAGTATGTCTCTTCAATCTTCCTAGAGTGCTTATTCAGAACTCTATATGCCTTCTAGAGCAAGGAGTAGCCCAAAAATATTCCTTCATCAGCCTTAGCATCAAACTTGTTTCAATCTCTTTTGAGTTGAAGACGAAGCATCTTGAACCGAACACATGAAAGAATTTCACATTCGGCTTGCGATTGTTTAAGATCTCGTAAGGAGTAATGGAGAATCGCTTGTTTAGATATGATATGTTCTGAGTGTAACAAGCAGCAGCAACAACATCAACCCAGAAATACAGAGGCAAGGAAGCAAAGCTTAGCATAGTTCGAGCTGTTTCGCACAGAGATCGATTTCGTCTTTCGACAATTCCATTCTGCTGTGGGGTGTATGGAGCCGAAAAATTATGAGTCATTCCCTTGTCAGCTAGAAAATCTTCGAAATCCTTGTTCTTGAATTCCAAGCCATTGTCACTTCTTACGTTACAAACCACTTTCTTCAGTTGAACCTCTACTTGCTTTATGAAGAGCTTGAGCTTAGGAGTAGCCTCTGATTTTTTCTTCAAGAAGAACACCTATGTAAAGCGAGAGAAGTCGTCGACGATGACCAGAATGTACTTGTTCCCACCAATGCTTTCAATAGAGGAGGGACCACACAGATCGATATGCAACAACTCCAATGGTTCTATCACCTTTGTGTTGATAATAGAAGGATGAATTTGTCGACTTTTCTTTCCCATTTCACAAGCTGCACATTGATGTTCTTTGTCGAATTTCAGAACTGGAGTACCTTGAACATGATCTCCTAAAACCAGCTTGTTGATATCCTTGAAGTTAAGATGATAGAGTCTTCGATGCCATAACCAACGTTCGTCTGAGTGAGCCTTCGTTTGTAAGCAGACTGCTGGTTTCCCTTGAATTGGATTGAGGTGTAAAGGGTACATTTCCCCCTTTCGCTACGATTTCAACAGATTGTTATTTGACTTCTTTTCGACTATCTCTGAGCCTTCATTATCAAACGATACCTTCAATCTGGTCCCAACTACCAGCTGTGATACACTGATAAGGTTGTGCTGTAGTCTTCAACGTATTGCGACCTTTCGTATTGAGAAATCACCATTCGTAATCATTCTATAGCCTTTGATAGTTCCAAACGAATTTTTTCCGTACTTCACAATTCCACAATCCTTGAGAGACCGAAACTCTCTCAGTTCTTCCTTTCTTCCTGCCATGTGACGCGAGCAACCACTATCAATATACCATTCTTCGTCAAACTGCTCGTCACGTATAATCTGCAAAATATTAAGCAGATTTAGGAACCCAAAGTTTCTTGGGTCCTTGTAAGCCTTTTACAGGATAGGGAATAGTTAGAGAAACATCAACCAAATAAGTTCTTTTAATTAGAGTTATTTCATCTTTTCTTTTTATTGTGAAAACTTTAATTTTATTTGGCTTAGGTTCATTCGACGTAGGTTTTGAGATTTTGACGTCTGCATTCTTTTGGTTCTCTTTCGGGCATTTGTTGTATTCTGGAAAGAGCTTTCTTTTTCCCTTTAAATCTTTTGAAGGATAAGAATTAGAATGAGAATGAGAAGAATAGGGTTTTGAAGCGGTATTAGATCGTTGATTATTACTCCTCCTTGGTTGAGATCAGGAACACTCTTCCCTTCTGTTCGTTTGATTGAACTTGGGACTGAACCCGTTCTTTCGGTTGCTATTATGCTGAGGACCGAAACCATTCTTTCGGTTGCTTACACTATGAGGACCGAAGTTGTTCTTTCGATTACTTACTTGCTGTGGACCGAAACCATCCTTTCGGTTGCTTACTTGCTGCAGACCGAAGCTTTCCTTTCGGTTCCTTTCATTCCAAGGACCGAAACCCTCCTGTCAGTCGCTTCTTGATTCTCCTCGAGACTTATGCGTCCTTTCATACCTTACATAATGAGGATTTTGAGATCTTCAAAATTGTTTTCTTTCTGAGAGATTCTTCTTGTTTCTCGAATTTCGTTGGTGTTTCCGTTCTGCCACCTGTTTTGGATTTTTATGAATGTTGGCCCTTTTCTTTGGGACTTGAGCATGGCTTTCGCTCTTTGATGAAGAGGTCTAACTGGAAGTTATCACTGGTTCGCTCGAAGATGTTTTGGTGCCACTTGTGCTTGGCACATCATATCTTGCAGGCTCATTAAGTGGTTCCGGCACGTACCTATCACTCTCCATGAGGTTTTCTCTGAGATAGGCCTTTTGTTTCATGAGCGTTACCTATTGGTGCTGACCAGAAGAACTCTTCACATCCAGCTGTATTATCTTCTTCTACCATAACTGTCAGTTCTGCTGTTTGTTGAGGAGTGACTCCTTGAACTGTGTAGACCTGATTTGGAGTGGTTTGAACCTTTTGATACACAATAGCTTTTGCGTTGAGAATTTTGGTCTTGTCTGTCGATGAACGAGCGAACTCAACAGAGTTTTCAGAAATCTGATTTTTGTGAGATTTAGGTTCGCTTTTGACAAATTCTGAACAATCCACCACATCCTCTACAGAGATTTCACTCAGGTCATCATCCTCATTAAGTTCAGATGCATTTTCAACATCAGTTTTATTTTCTGAACTTAGTTTGGCATTCAATGACTCAAATTTCTATACAGTTTCGGTTCTTAACTTCAATCTATCATTTTCATCTAATAGATTTTTGAGCATGTCCTTATGGTCTTTGGACTTTATGTAGGACTCTATTTTGTCAAGACCAATTTTGTAGGCAGGAGAGACTTCGTCAGAAGATACAACATTTTCACAGTTGTAAGCTTCGGCATCGATTTCATCCTCCTTTAACTCAAGGAAGGGTAAAATCATGCGATGTATCTTATTTCCTATTTCACAATCGAGATGCAATTGAGTGATATTAAAATAGAGTCTTTTAGCAATTCAACAAAAAATATTTCGCTTTTTTAAAAGCTTAAGATTGTCTCGTTGCAACTAAATTGACTCATCCTTAGACCTAATTAACTCTTTCTCCTTCTGCTCAATCCACATCCTCCTCTCTCACTCTTCGACGATATCCTGCTAATTTGATCCGTTAGGTTAGAGTTTTTGACACGAGTTTGGGTAAGACTACTACTTATACTATAAAATTTAGATTTTAAGCCATTCAGTTCCTTTTCATAGTTAGTAACAGGTATTTTCAGAGAAACAAGAATATTTTGTACCTTCTTGATCAACTCATCACACTCGTTGATCTGTGCACTGACAGGTTTCATAGCAAAACACCTGTCCTCTTGCTCCTTCTCATCTTCCAGCCCACCATCTGTTGTATATCCTCTCATATGAGATACTCCTTCTGTTACCATTAAACACCTTCCTTCATCATATTCATCTTTCACCAGCATCGCCTTGCCATGAGTCGCTTTTCTTACTTCTTCGTTCTCTGAGTCCGTGGACCACACTTCCACTCCACCGAATTCATCATTGTTACTTGTATCCTGTATAATCAAAGCATTCATGGTTTTGTTGTTAGCTGCTGATTTTCTTTTCTTGATCTCCTCCAATCGTCTCAGGAGGTTCGCTTCCTTATCATCATCATCAATCTTTTCTGCCTTTTTCTTTAGCAAGCAGTCCTTGGCAAAGTGATTCTTGCCTCCACAATAATGGCAATCAAATCCCGAGTCACCACCAATCTTCGCCTCTTTCTTGGATTCTTTTGACTTCGTACCTATCTTCGGTTCCTCCTTCACCTTTTCAGAACTGTAACTTCCCTGCCAGTTTCGGTTATTGTTGGCTGGGAACTTTCTTTTGATGAACTTTCTAGGGTTGGAAACCATCATGGAATAATCTTCACCGGTTAGATCATAGTCATCAAGATCCAATTCTTCTTCTTCTTCAATAGGACTTTTCCGTTTTGAATCAAGAGCTAACGAACCCAAACTGGAAACCACGTTCGTTTCCTTTGACACCGCACTTTCATGGGACTTCAGAATTCCCACCAGTTTCGCTAGAGAGAATGATTTAAACTGTTCGTGTGCCTTTACTGTGGACACGAATGCCATCCATTCAGGTCTAAGACCTTTCATGAAGGTAACTTGCTATTCAATAACCTTCCTTTTGATCCCGTGTTTTATCATCTTACTTAAAAGACGATTAACCCGATCAAAATCCTGAACGAGTTTCTTTTCGGGCTTCTGTTTGAAATCACCAAATTCAGAAAGCAGTAAGGTCTATATTGAATGTTCCAGATCTTCATCAGTGAAATACAATTCTTTCAACCTGTCCCATATCTCTTTAGCTGTAGCGCAAGAACTCACCAATTGAAACGTATCCGACTGCAAAGCAAATCTAATCATTCTTAAGGCCTTGATGTTGCATTGAAACTTCTCTTTCTCGTCTTGAGAAATGTCTTTCACATCATTCACAAGCTGATTGTACGCCTTTTGAGTTTTGACAATCTTTGAGGTGCTTGAGTGAGCAAATGGGCCAACTGTGATTGCTTCCTAGATCAAGTACCCATTATCTTCTGAGCCGATCACATAATCTTCAAAGTGGTGCGTCCAAACCACATAATCCTGAGTGTATAAGATTGGAATCCTTGTCGTTGATCCAATACTGTTGGAGATGTTGATTGGATTGGTTTGCGAATCATCCATGGACATTGTGATGAAGTTTGATCGATAACCTGTTTAAGATCAGACTTGTAATTTATCGTTAGAGTCAGATCGACAATTAATGAGATACGCCAATATGGAATGACGGCTCAATTAATATCAATCAATGCGGAAAAACCCTAATAACTTCTTCAACTGTAGAGATGTGTATGAATTACATAGTCTCCTGCTCTGATACCAAGTGATGAGAATAAATCTCAGATCATTTAGATCTTTCACAGGTATAAAGATGAAGAACAAACAATTCAAACACAATACGATTAAGAACACCGTATGGAATCAATGTAAAGCTTATGATTCAAATATAGTCACGCCTCAGCAGAGGTCGATGAAGAACTTCCACTGTAGAGGCGAGCTAGGTTTTACAATACTGATAAGAAAATTAATGAAAGCGTTACTAACAAAGGATGCATGCATGCACCTTATATACTAAAACCCTAGAGTAAAATAATGCTTAGTTGGATAGGCCCAAACCGGCTACCAAAATTGGGCTAAGGACCGAGCCCATGACGCACTAGTATAAGCCCAACAGTTGGATTTCTAGACTTAAACTTAGAATGCTAAGCGATGATTGTGAGATGAGTGTCTACCATATATTAGACACGAGCACTAGTATATTTTAGGAAAGATGCCTAAAATGCATTTATGTGCTAAATGCTATATGTTTGCCTTATATGCTATTATTTGTTTGGATCTATGGTCTATTGCTGACCGGATCTAGAAATTTTATGTGCTTAGGATTCTAAACGTTTAATTACGATATTAGAACTGTCATGTAGTTTTTCGGAGTAATAAGGAGGATTACACATCTAAACCTTCCTCTATCTATATTCTCGTCTCGATACACCGACCGTCTGCTTTGGTGTATAGAACGTTATGGTGAAGACTCGTAGAGAATTAAGTAAATAGAGGAAATGAAAGGCTTATGATAGTGAATGACACCTACCAGAAGATATTTTAAGAGTGGTACCTTGCCTTTAGAATATGTCTGATAAAATAACGGAACGTTTAAAGGGGTACTGTACGTCTGAAGTAGACCTTCAATTGGCAGGTTGATGGAACGATTGGTGTAATTCATGAAGTTTTCCCATCGTCTCGAATTTCCATCACCAACCGAGTTGAAGTAGAATTGATGATTGAAGATACGCATGGAAGAAGTCCTAGTAGAGTCTAGAAATTTTTTTTATGATTAATTGGACACATTTGTATGTGTTAAATTGTTTTGTGATTTTAGGACTTGGGGACTGCGAGACAGTACTTAGGACGAGTATGAGTAGGTGTGAATAGTAGTAGAGATCTATACTACTGGAAGCATAGGACTCACGCTTGGATCAGGGAAAGTCACAAGGTTACCAAGAAGCTAGTGATTGGTCTTGTTTTATTCAGGTATGTCATTACCATTGTTTCGGTAGTGACTAAGAAGATGATTGATATTCTGACCGTAGCGGTCATATTAAATTGAGTCCGACTATGATGGGTTTGTTACGTGGTTCATAGAACCAAGTTCGAGGTAGCATCTGACTCAAGTCAGAAGATTGAAATCAATGAGATTGATAGCATCGCGCTCGTTGTTAAGGAAGCTTGTAGCTAGAAATGCTACATATAAAAATGTGATTATATCAAATTAGAATATGAAGGAAGGTATATTCCATTCTGGAATTTGACTGTAAGAGACTTGAGTCTAAGCGTTGCATCATATGATGAGAGGTCATTAGAACATGACTCATCGATATGTTACAATAAATAAAGGAAAGTACTTATCCTAAGAAGAAGGAGTCCTCAATAAGGATTTATTTTGTAACTCGAAGGTTACGATTGAAAGTCCAACATAGTACGAAGAGCAGATGCAGGATTGAACAGTACCTACTATCGAGAAGTCCAAGAGTTAGATACTCTTTCGAGGAAACATAGAACTTAGAGTCATTACCTAGGATGAAGAGATAACATATGGAATCATTATACAAGTCTTATTTCGTTGATGATTCCGAGACGTAATCATCCTAAGGGGAGATAATTGTAACGCTCGTAGATCCGGGCTAGTCAATTTAGAGACGATAAGCATCACAAATGAATTTTTGATGGAAGATTATTTAGAAGGATTAATCTTAACTAAGTTATAGTATATGTTACAAGGATTCCGTACATATAAAGAATGCCGAAATCCGAGTTATAACGAAGAAGTTATGACCTGTCAAAGTTTGGCGACAGAACCGAAACGACACAGCGCGACGTAAATAGTGAATTTACGTTAGAGCGATATTTGGCCTTAGCAATCTAAATGAAAGTCGTAGAATACGTTAAAACACGAGCGTGCATTAAAAGAACGTCTAAATCTGACTTCGTATGAGGAAGTTATGATTTTTCGAAATTTCGGCTTAGCAGTGTACAACCCGAAGTTTGAATATGAGATCGAGCAATATTTAGCCGAAACAATCTAAATGAGAATTCAAGATCTCATCGATAGTAGTGCAACGGCGGAAAGACAGACGAAAAAGGATGTCAGACGAAGGAGTTATGATTTCTAACGGAGTTTTCCTGTCCCGACCTACTAAAAATAATATAAGAAAATATATTAAAAATAAATTCAAAATTAGCCAACGAAGTCTAAACGAGAGTTGTAGAACATAATCTCACCCACGCGTGTTGATATTTACATATTTAGCCTCATAATAAGTATAGATTTTTATCATTTACTAGCTAATTTATTGCATATCATGGACAAAAGATACTTAAAAGTATTTGAATTGTGTTTTCAGTCCAAAAGCGAAGCTCGGAAGCAAAAGGAAGCACGAGAAGCGGTTGGGAGCTCGGGAGTTAAGCAAAGAAGAAAAACACCAAAAATACAAGGGACTCGGCGAGTAGTGTCGGCTACTCGGCGAGTAGCGTCGAAGATTCGAGAGGATAAAGACTCCGTGACTTACCATGTACGAGAATTAAGGGGTGGACTCGGCGATTCGGTCTTGGACTCGGCGAGTCGGTTCAAATCTATAAGAACAGCTGTCCATATCGCCATTCGATATTCTGGAACCCTTGGGAGAAGCAAGCTGCGAATCAGAGCCAAGAGAGATCTGAAGAACGAAGATACAACCTAGAATTCAATTCCGAAGAAGATTTGAGGCAAATTCTCATCATTCTACTGAATCTATTGTTTTTCAATTATGGTTACACAATTAGAATTCGTTTTTCTGCTGTTAATTACCTCAATCATGAGCTAAAACTCTTAAACTTCTGTTTGGGGATACGAAATTGAGACTATGGTTTGATTATTGGTAGGATTAATTCAATATTGGTGATTTTATTGATTTTAGCTTGTTAAAGAACCTTGTGTATGAATGATAACTATTTTGCTGTTAATAGGAAGATAATTAAATAGTATGAACATCTTTTAATTGTCAACCTCATATGTTTATGTGACCACTTTATCATATGTCTAGGATTAATGAACATGAAACTAGAATTAATGGACAATTAGGTAAATTCATGTGTGAGCTTGTTGATGACCATCAACAAGAGGTTAACTAAAGGACCAAATTAGTTAGCTATTACAAGTCTAAATTAAACCCAAATAAATAATCTAGTGAACTAAATTAAATTAGACAACTGATCACTGTTTGAGTTAGTTTGCTCTCTAAGGATTAGTGCAGTGAACGCAAAGCTAATCACTTGAATCGGTAGCCAATAGAAGAATTAATCCATTGCACTATTACCATAATATCAACCATAGGATCAATTGAGTTGAACTAAATAGAAGTCCCTCTCATTATTGAATTTAGTTAATTCTTTGCTTTTCTAGTTTTTAGTATTAGTAAGTTTCTAGTCTTGTAAAACTAGAGAAAACCCCTATTTATTATTTAATTTAGATAAAATTAGTCTTTAGTTTTAATTTACCGTTCCCTGTGTTCGATACCCTACTTATTTAGCTATACCACAATTGATAGGTCCACTGCCTTTGTGTGTTCATTTTATAATTAAAAAGTAGGTTTAAAACTAATTCGTTTCACACACATCACGTGCATATAAAGAACGTAAAAAACGGAGCTCGTATGCGAAAGATATGAATTTCTGCAGTTCGGGGCACGAAATCCGACCCTGTGTCAGAACTCATGACGTGAACACTTTGTTCACGACGTGAACTCAGAAAAACATCACCTAGACTCTGGCAGACCCCACTTGTGATGACGCATGTAGTGACGATCAAGCCCCACGACGTGAGCATTAGAAACTCACGACGTGACTATAGAAAAATCACCCTATAAATAGAAATCGAGGGTCAGCTGATTTTGGTTGCTCCTTCTCATCTCTCTCACTGCCGATACCCTCTCTAAGCCCTATTTTATACCCCTGAAGCCCCGGTATCATCCCGAGACTTGAAGCGAGTCCCGAAGCCCGAAGATCCCGAGAAGAAAAGAGTTTCCGAGCCGAAGCTCTTCCTACGAGAAGCCCGATGTGTAGACCTGGCAATGGGGCATGTTTGGAGCAAATCGACCTTGATCCAAACCCTTTTAACAAATTCCAAATCCCGATCCACGCCCGCTCCATAACCTACAGGGTTTTGAATAATCCAACCCATACCCTTATCCACCGAATCAGCAGATATCCAAACCCGCCCTGTAACCCGTAGGTTTTTTGAATAATCAAACACATTTTACTTAAATCATGAAATCACATTTGTTAAATAAAACAAATGTTGATTTAGAAAACACATTATGTACTTGAAGACTTTCGATTGGAATTAAAATCATTATTGTAGTTACTTCCAATTGGCTTTTGACCCTCAATTGCATTGATAGAGAATAACCATTACAAACTGTCTTCCAGTTGATAAATAAATTTATTGATTTATAAATGAAATTGGTGTTTACATGATGAAATATAAATGAAATGAAATCATGATTCTTGGGAGAAGACTGGAAGTCTAGAAGTTGAGTCCCTGAGTCCTATGTATAATTAGTTTAGTCTTTGGCCTTTTCTCTTTGGACTTTCGATTGGAATTTAAAGTAAAATTTAGGCAATATAAAATATAAATGTATTATTCTAAAATTTGTATGGGGCGGGTTATAAATGGAGCGGATCGGTGATGATCCATACCCGACCCTCTTAATAAAAGGGTTAGCAGGTACGGGTCGTTAACGGGTAAACGGATCAAAAACTATGCTCCAAACCCATATAATTGTTAAGGGTTTAGATCGGATCAGGGTCAAAATCCGCTCCATTGCCAGGCCTACCAATGTGTGAAGATATCCCGGTTTCATCAGAGAATTTCTACTCGAAGAACCGTAGTGCTGTCCGAGCATCGTCTAATCAAGTGAGTGTGTAGTTACTATCTTCTACCGCATAGATATGAAGTATTTGCTACGAAATACGTGCTATGTGTTTATATGTTGTTTTTTTTTACTTGAGAAGGTTGTTGAATGAATGTTTTATACATATTTTTAAATGATTTAAACTATATATGTGATTTATATCTACAAATATGTTGGGTAGAACATGGGTAGATGAAATAGTTGGTGTGTGAGGAAAGATTAGTTTGAGGATGAGACGAAAGATGATATAGATCATGAGATGAGGGTGACAGATGAAAAATGAGTGAAACCTTTACCCAAACGATGACCCTCGCGTCATTCAGCAGAGTAGGGATGACAACCATGGACTATTCTAGACAATCCTCTGGAACACTAGCAAGCTCGCAACTTGTAGGTGTTGTGGACTTGATGTTCACCGGTGCACTCTAGAAACCCATTCATATGTATTGCTAGAGGAGTCTTGGAACCAATACTGTCAATAAATGAGGTAAACCCGACGACTATGGAGTTAGAGCCACTTAAGTGAACCTTGGTGACTATGGAGTTAGAGCCTGTTAAGTGAACCCTGGTGACTATGGAGTTAGCACCTGATAGCTATGAATTTAGTACCTGATAGATAAACTTTGACAGCAATGGACTTTATGTCAATTCCTTAGGTCAATCCTTAGGAATGAATGAATGAAGGATATTTGATTCTTAGGGTAAAACCTTAAGAATAAAGGAGATAACGGGGATGGGTAATTGGGTTGATTGTTTGATGATTGAATATAATAATTGTATTATTATGGGTTGAAAACCCTATATGCTCACCAAGCTCCCAGCCTGACCCACTCAGTTTTCTTTGCATTACAGGTAATGGCACAAAAGTATAAGTTGGTGGACTTGACGAGAGATTTTGGATTATAGATCAGTAGTTATAAATTACTGTTGTAAGGTCTATTTTATACTATTTATGCTTTTGGTCTGTATCGAAACATGACATCCCGAGATTTTGTTATTTAATGAAAATACATTTCTTTAAAGAAATGATTTGATAAATTCTTATCATATTTTGTTTTTGGAACAAATTCCGCAACTGTTTTCTTTAAAAGATTACTCTCATTTTAAAACAAAGCATAAACAAATCGGTCTTTTCTGGCCGTGAAATTGGGGATTTCATAGTTGGATGGCGCCTCTCAGCCACACCATTAAGTTATGGTGTCTTGGGACAAAATAGTGTAGATAAATTCTGAGGTTGGCTTGGTCTTGCCATCCTTAATGTCCTGTAGGTACTTGGGGTAGCTTCTCTTCCAATTCCCATTGTCTTGGCAGTAGAATCAAGTAGCATCTTTTGGATCTGTGGTAAGGGAGTAGAATTGGTTTTTCCTTTGGGTCCACTACTAGAAGACCCATCATGAGACTTTCCCTTCCAATTTTGCTTTGAGGGAGCTTTACTCTTTTTCCCATTTCCTTGTCCAATAGCCAGGATTGGAGCAGCTGTAGTAGGAATGGATTCAACAACCTTTCCTTTCAATCCACTTTCAGCGGTTCTCAGCAAGACTTCATGTTTACTCAATGTAACTTCCTCTTTGCTCAGATGAAAAGTCATCTTGAACTGATCATAGCAAGGAGGAAATAAGTGCAAGACTATGTCAATAGCCAACTCTTCATCGAAGTTCACATTTAGCATGGGCAAATGATCCACATGTCTCTGCATACATCGCAAGTGGTTTGTGATGGAATCTCCATCATTCATCTTGGTGGTTATGAGTGACTTGACTATCTCATACCTTTCTTGACACGCTCTTTGATGGTACTTATCCATCAAGTCCTAGCACATCTCGTAAGGCCAATAGTCCTCATAAAACTGCTATAGCTAAGGAGTCATAGTCGCCACCATAATGCATGACACCTTAGTAGCATCTTTGCATTGGGCTCTATACTAAACTATTTCTTCAGGAGTAGCTTTGGTTTCGTCTGTCTCATTCAACTGTTTGTCGAGGATGTATTCCTTGTCCTTGAATTTCAAGGCCGTTCTGATGTTACAAATCCAATCATTAAAATTGGTTCCATCGAATGTCACCTTTGCACAAATGTTCAAGAGCAAGAAGGAGTTAGCAGAGTTGTTGCTAGAGAAATCGGAAGCGTTGTTTGAGGTAGACATCTACAAAAGAAGAAAGTCAAGTTTTCGATTAGATAGGAAATCCTTAATATAGCACCCAAATGAAATATTAAGGCTATGAACCAACACAATAATTCACAATTCAGAAAAGGATGCCGTAATCCAATTGTAAATTATTTGAAGGTAGGTAAATGACGATTACCAATTCCACCACGAAAAACAAAATTTAAGTGAATTTGGTTTTTGAGTTTTGGAATTCCTAGATCATTTGAGATTCATCGAACCATTCAATGGCATGCTTAATCTTGATTATGCCATTCAAATTTGTGACTAAGATACCAAGGATCACAAACAATGTGTGAATAACCATGCAAATTACTTGATACTCTCGATGTCATTTACCACCTAATCAATGTGCTGGTTAACCACACACACTCCATTGATCAATGATAATTTACGAGTTTCCCATTGCACCCTTTGTTAGTCCATGTTAATATTTTGGTTAACCACACACGCTCCACTAACGACTTATACAAAGTGCAATGGGCAATTTCATGGATTAGCATTAAATTCACATTTTCCTAAAATAACTAAGATTGAGAATTTATAAAAAAATTTATTTACTTTATAATTACCATTATACTTATTAATGAGAGATTAATTTCTTATCCTACCGTTCGACTAACGGCCCTCCACCAATCAAGGAAGCTGTGGGTGAGAGCGGACACCCATTCAACCACCATTTTATAGGTAGTTTCCTTATACTCCCGTTATAGATCGGCTTCGTGAATGAGGCAGAGTTCTAGAATTTATGATTTCAAAATTAAAGTTTTAATTAAATTTCAAATTCCGAAACCAAAGGTGTATTTTTAATACTTTTCAATAATAGTAGATAAAATTTTAAATAATTAAATTAATCAAATAATTTTGCCTTTATCTTAAAATTTGACCAAATCTCTTGATTTGAAAAGGATATAGATTTACCTTTTCAGAAAATTCAATTTTAAGCATTAAAAATGAATTTAGTAATTATCCTAATCAAACAAAGATATCAAAATCGAAAAATCAGGGATCCGACAGCCCGACTCGTCGAGTTATTGCAATGAACTCGTCGAGTCTGATGAACAAATTGACAAATTTGTTCCCACCTCCTTTGGACAATTCACGTGTGCATCGAATTCAATTGAAATACATCCTAGGCTCTGATACCACTGACGGGTTATGAACATAACTACATCCTATGTGATCATGCAACCCTAATTGCTTTGGATCTGAGTTTTTCACTAGTTGAACATGCAAATTGAATACCAAAGCAAAACCCTAAATCTAGCATATATAATTTTGAAAATTACAAAACAAAAGGGTTTTGATGATTATCTTACTTGTTATGTAGTAATAACAAGAACTCGTTATAGATCCTTGACTCTTGAAAGTCTAGTGCCTCAAAGTTGCACCTCTAAGGGTTCACAAACACCACTAGGAAGAGGATAAGAGGAGAGAGGAGGGAAGCACTTAAAATTTTGGTTAGGTTTTCTATTAGAAAGCATAGTGGCCAAAAATCATAAGCCAGGGGTTCCTTATAAAGCTGAGAGCTGCAAGGGTTTCTATAGGAAACCCTACTTTCCTACTTAAGGCTTAATCAACCCATGGACTCCTACTAAGAAGCCTTGGACGAAATTTATAGGGCCCCCTATAGGTTTTCATCGACTCCTAATTAAGGAGTCCATCACCCACTTTCACAACTATCAATGATTTGCAAAACAACCCCTGTTCCTTTAATCAGTTCCTTTAATCCCGAAATTAATTCCAAATTCATTTTTGATTAAATACGAATTAAATAACATGATTTCTAATTAATATATTATTTCCATAATACATTAATTAATCAATTTATTATTCCAAATAATAAATTCAACCTCTCTCTCCAAAAGTCATCCTATCAAGTTGCTAGAATGAAGGCAATCCAAAAGGACCATGCTACTATAAAATCAAGTACATACCAATTATAGTTATGGGTTAGACACCTAATCCAACAATTAGAACATGAAGGAAGGTATCTTACATGCTATAATTTGACTAATAAAGACTTGAGTCTAGCTATTGTATCATGTTGTGGAAGGTCAATAGGATATACTATTCGGTCTGTTATGATAGCCAATTAGGTTACGTCTATTTTAGAAGGACTAGGAGTCACTATAAAGATCAAATTTAGAATGAAGAGAAGGTGCAAGATTGAGAAATGGTAACAGTCAAGAAGCCCAAGAGTTAGAAAATTATTTGAAAGACATAAGACTTACGGTTATTACCTAGGATGGAAAGGTAATGTGCATAGTCATTATACAAGCCCTGTTTTGCTGATGATTCTTGGACGCAATCATCGTTAGGGGAGATAATTGTAACACCCACAACTTTGGGTTAGCAAAATTAAGATATAATAAGCAATAAAAATGACATTTTGATAAAAGGTTATTTAGGCCAGGGCGCGACGTGCTCCGGTGATCTTTCTCCCATTAAATTCAACCTTCAACGCATTCTCCTCCTCACGAATTATAAATTCTATCTCAAGTTTTAGGCTCGAATTTCTATTAGTATTTAAGGGATTGTACAAAGCTTTGAAGTCTCTAGGAGCCCAGAAATTAGAAGCAATCGGGTCGGAGTTCTTCCATTGGAATTTCCGTGCTTCTGTCACGGAAATATTTGTAAGTTAAGCTACACTCATATTGCTTTCAGTGTAACTTATATTTATATTCATAGTCGTTTTTATGAATTTATAAATAATATTTATCAGAAATTCCATGTCATAATACTGATTAATCTACTTACATGGTGATGCATAGGCTAGATTCAGCAAGGTGTTTAAAGTGGGATTTCCAAACATTATACTTTGTATTCCAAACAGAACCTAGTCACATTTTTTCAGTCATCAACTCTTAACAAGTGAGTGGATAGTTACTTTCATCGTACACATAAATATGAAGTATTTAGTAATTAAAGTTTATATGTGCTTATTATCTTCAATATGTTTTAGATGAACCTATATGACATGATTTTACTCGATTTAATATAATAAGTATTTTTGTCCTTTATATATATATATATATATATATATATATATATATATATATATATATATATATGTAGTGATGGGCAATGAGAGATAGGAGATGCCATGACCTTTACCAGTGATGATTGCAATTTATTCATCTAACATAGTATAGATAACAACCACAAACCACTTTAACGGTCCAGTAGAACACTAGCAGCCTCATAACCTGTAAGTGATGAACTCTATGTTCCGACGATGTACTCTACCCCCTTACAAACACGTATTGCAAAGAAGTACTATCTATGCAATGTAGGCGATGATCCTTAGGAGAGGTCCTTAGAAATAAATATACACTAAAAAACGAGGATGGGAAATTGGATTAACTGTTTGAATATTAAACATATTAACTATATTATTGAGAGTTGAAAACCCTATGTACTCACCAGGTTTCCCAACCTGACCACTCAGTTTCTATGTATCTCAGGTATCGATATTAAGGTATTAGACGTTTGGAAATGATGAGATATTAGAGGAAATGTGGGCCACTATATGTTGTAAGATCATTAATGATTATGTTTATGCTTATGTTTCTTGTATCAACTATGACATCCCAAAGTTTTTGATAATCAATGAAAAACATTTCTTTGAAAATAATTTTATGGGATAAATTTGCCATTTACAAATAAATTTTATTTCAAAATAAGCATAAATAAAAGGTCTTTTCGGACCGTGGAAATGGGGAAGTCGTAGTTGGCATCAGAGCATTAGTTTTAGCGAACTAGAAAATTTTAGCATTTCTAGACTTATACTTTGAATGTTAAGCAATGATTGTGAGATATGTGTCTATTTTGCTTTAGGTAGTATACCTGAATCGACACTAGCACTAGGTTACTTTAGGATAAGATGCCTAGTTTTTTGTTATGTGCTAAATGATTTGTAGCTTGATTTAGGTTGCCTAAATTGCTATTACTTAACTAAATGAAAGGTCTGTTGCCTACCATAACTTGGATAAAGAAATTTTATGTGTTCAAGATTCTAAACGTTTAATTACGGTATTAGAACTTACATATAACTTTTTCGGAGTGATTAAGAGGATTATGCATCTAAACATATCTAGAACCTTCTTTATCATAATATACTTGTGACTTTGATACCTAAAACGATTGTTATGACATATAGAACATCACAGTAAGAACACAAAGTAGATTAGGAAATAGTAATGGAAACCTACAACGTGAGCCTAGTGAGTGATGGTTCGTGCACCAGTCGACGCTCCAACACTTGAACTTATCACGATGGTAGGAGTTCAGGGAATGATGCAAGCCATGTTAGACCAAAAGGAATAGGAAACAAGGCGACCACTTCAGAATAATGGGGATGAACCTACTGCACCAATTATAAAACCTAAGCTGATTGGGGAACATTTAGAGGAAGGAAACTATAGGCAGACTTTTAGCAAAGCTGAACCACGAAGGGTTAGGAGGAGCAACCCCGATGAAGAGATTGAAAAAGATAAAAGTATAAAGACTTCATGGCTTCTAAACCACCAGGTCTTTCTAGTATCCCAACTCTAGTAGAAATTATGGACTGGATATTTGTAATGGAAATGGTATTTGAAAGCTATGGTTATAGCAACATACATAAGATTGTCCTTATAGTCAGATAGTGAATGACTGGAGTGTTGAATTAGTGGAAGCTATTGGCTGAAACTATGCCAAATAGAAAAGTCCTTAACATGTATTAGGAGAACTTCCTTAAGGAGTTAAAGATTCAATACTGCTCCGAACAAGACCTTTTGGACATAAACAACGAATTCCAAAATTTAAAGAAACGAAAAATGAGTTTTAGCGAGTACGTTGTGACCTCCACTAAGAAGATGAATCTAGTTCTTGACTTGGTACCTACAGAACTTTACAAACTAAACAAATTTGTTATTGGAATAGCATCGGATTATGGGCCAACGGTGAAGCTAACAACCAATCCGAAAGCAGCCATCAAGGCAGATAGAAATACGGAGACCCAAATAAAGGAAAAGGTCTGAAGAAAGCTGAAACTGGAGAGAAAAGAAGTTTGAGGGATCATAAACGTCCGATAAGAAGAGTAAATTTTCAAAGCTCGGACCTAATAACAAGAGCTATGAGGACATCAATGGAAAAATGTGGCGTACAAAGTGCAAAAGTAAGCACTTCCGGCAATGCAAAAAAGAAGTGACCTGCTACAAATGTTGAAGAATGGGTCACTATTAGACCTGGCAATGGGGCGGGTTTGGAGCGAATCGACCTTGATCCAAACCCTTTTAAAAAATTTCAAAATCTGATCCAAACTCGCTTCATAACCCGTAGGATTTTAAATAATCAAACCCATACACTTATCCACCGAATCAACATATATCCAAACCCGCCCCGTAACCCGTAGGTTTTTTGAATAATCAAACACATTTTACTTAAATCATAAAATCACATTTATTAAATAAAAATATGTTTGATTTATAAAACACATTATGTACTCGAGGGCTTTCTATTGGAATTAAAATCATTATTTTAGTTACTTCCGATTGGTTTTTAACCGTCAATTGCATTGATAGAGAATAACAATTACAAATTTTCTTCCGGTTGATAAATGACCTTATTATTTATAAATGAAATTGGTGATTACATGATGAAATATATATGAAATGAAATCATGACTCTTGGGAGAAGACTGGAAGTCTAGAAGGTGAGTCCTCAGAGTCCTATGTAAAACCAATTTAGTCTTTGACCTTTTCTCTTTGGTCTTCTAATTGGAATTTAATGTAACTTTAGGCAATATAAAATATAAATTTATATTTCTAAAATTTATACGTGGCAGGTTATAAACAGAGCGGATCGGTGATGATCCATACACGACCCTTTTACTAAAAGGGTTAGCGGGTACGGGTCGTTAACGGATAAACGAATCAAAAACTATGCTCCAAACCCATATAATTGTTAAGGGTTTGGATCGGATCAGGGTCAAAACCCGCTCCATTGCCAGGCCTAGTCACTTTTCAAGAGATTATACATTCAATGACAAGAAATAATACGAATATGGAGGTAGTGAGTATATTTCGAAGGATTTTCCAAAGAAAAACGAAGTAGCAAGGATAAATGTGCCGCCGAAGCCAAAGGCAAGAGCATTTCATATGATCCTTGATGGGATAGATGACGCTACAAGAAGTCGATAATATGGAACTGCTTATCCGAATTGCATGATATGAAGAAGACGTCTTATTAGATAGTAGTATGTGATGTAGCCTGAAGTAAGAAGCACAGGGTATGGTGAAATTGAAGGAACTCTCGAGTGGTATTTATAGGCTGAAAAAAGGGTGAAATTGTCGAGTTTTTGGCCCAACTCGTCGAATTTCTGGCCCCCAACTCGTCCAGTTGGTGCCCTGTTTCGTCATCTACTGGGGAGAAAGCAATGGCTCAGATTGCGCCACGTCACCCACTTCGCTATAGCACCCTATCGACTTCTAAACCCCATAACTTTCACATACAAGCTCCGTTTTTGACGTTCTTTATATCCATGCGTAGGTGGGAGCATAATCTAAAATGTCCGTTTAGACTTGGTCGGCTAATTCTTGACCGATTTTAAATTTACAAGTATCATAAGATTACACTGTTAAACGGTCGTGTAAAATTTATAACTTCTACATACATAATCCGTTTTTGTCTGTCTTTTTATCGTTGAACTCTTATTAATGAGATCTTCAATTCTCATTTAGGTTGTGTCGGCTGAAAATCACTCGGTCTAAAATTCGAACTTTGGGCTGCACACTGCTATGCCAAATCTTATAAAATTCATAACTTCCTCATACGAAGTCAGATTTGGACGTTCTTTTTATGCACGCTCTCGGTTTAGCATATACTACAACTTTCATTTAATACGCTAAGGCTAAAAATCACTTTATCGTAAACTCACTTTTTACGTTACAACAACGTCATGCCGGTTTTTTCGTGAAACTTCGACAGGTGATAACTTATTCACTATAACTCGGATTTTGGCATTCTTTATATCTCTGGAACCCTTGTTATGACCACTGCAACTTTCTTCATAAAAATCGGCTTTATCTAACATTTTACTTTTGATGCTTATTTTCATTCTTAATTTATTATATCATTATAAACAGGTATAAAGCACATAAATTCATATTATTCACATAATACTTAAATAATTCCTTTTTATTACTTCTCAATGAGTTACAATTGTTGACCGTTACTATTACATCATCATATCTGTGTTTAGCCTCAAAACACAGGTGTTACAGGAAAGGTAATGTGCAAAGTCATTATACATGCCCTATTTTGCTGCTGATTCAGGGACGTCATCATTCAAATGGGGAGATAACTGTAACACCCACGACTTCAGGTTACACAATTAAGACATAATAAGCAATACAAACGGAATTTTGATAGAAGGTTATTCATGATAAATAACATTAACTAAAGTTTTAGTATATCTTACGACGATTACGTACATATAAAAAAGATTAAAAACGAAGTTTGTATGAAGAAGTCATGCTTCTTCGAATTTTCGTGATTAAACCGACACGACTATGCGCGTCATAAAAAGGTAAATTTTAGGTAGGTTTCTTATTAGTGTAAGCAATCTAAATTAAATTCGTAGTAATTGTAAAACCGATTGCACATATATAGAAAGTCTGAATATGACTTTGTAAGAGGAAGTTAATTATTTTATAATATTTGAATGTAACAGTGTTAGCATAGAAACCAAATTTTGGATTAGTTGATTGTGAGTCAAAACAATCAAAATGCGATTTGAAGATCTCGTTAATAGAAGTTTGTTAATATAAAGACAGTAGAGAACGGTTACCGTATGACGAAAAAAACATGAACTTCAAACGGCGTTTAATAGTCTAAGCCTTTAGAAAATAACAAAATTAAAAATAAATTAAGAATTAGGTGACTGAGTCTAAATGAAGGTTGTAAATCTCGTCGAAAGTTATGTGTGGATATAAATATCGTCAAAAATGGAGTTCGTCTGAAGAAGATACAAAATTTTGAAGTTTCTACAAATGTGTCACACACAAAAAGGCGCGATGCGCTGGCTTCTAGAAGCTGCTGCGTAGCACCACGTAGAACAGGACACATGTCGCACGCTGGTGGCCCAAACATGTCACGGTGCGGCGCGCTTCAATGATTTTTCCGCAATAAATTCAACCTTCATCCCATTCTCCTCCTCAAACATTCTAAATTTTCTCTCATGTTTTAGATTCGAATTTCTCTTAGTATTTTGGGGAATTTGCAAAGCTTTGATGTCTCTAGGAGCTCGAAAATTTGAAGCAATTGGGGAAAGATTTCTGCTAGTGCAATTTCCAAACTATTGTAAGGAAAATATCTGTAAGTTATGCTACACTCATATTTCTTTCAATGTACCTTATATTTATATTCATAGTCGTTGTTATGAACTTATAAATAATATTTATTAATTATTCCATGTTATAATACTGATCTATCTACCTACAGGAATGATGTGTAGGCTAGATTTAGCGAGGTATTTATAAAATGGAATTTGTATATAAGATTTACCTAATGGAACCTACCTTGAATATGAACTTACCTAGTTGGTACTTACTTCATAGATCTTGATGTAGACATTAGAATTGTTGAGGAATCTAGACTATTATTAGCCATGAGGAATATTAAACTAAGACTTAGTGATAATTGAGCCTAGGTAAAATCAAAGGAAAGACTAAGTGCTGATGCAAAGTGTTGACCAACTTTCTAGTCATCTACTTTTAATAAGTGAGTGTATAGTTACATTCATCTTACACATAGATATGAAGAAATTAGATAATTAATTATTATATGTGCCTATTATCTGCAATATGTGTTTGATGAACCTATATATATATATATATATATATATATATATATATATATATATATATATATATATATATATATTTGGTGTATACTGGACTTGGACTGATGTCAATGGGACAACCCAAAAAGGTTTCTTATGTGCAAAAGACATGAATACCCTCTTCATCTTCATCATCAAAAATAGCCCTAGAAAACTTTTTAAGTATTATAGTCTATGTTTCTTCATCGGAAGAATCCAATTCACTAGTAGATTCATCTGTATAACTCGTATCACTTAAAGACAGATCATCATCATCATCAATATATATATATATATATATATATATATATATATATATCGGGTAGTGAGGGCGATGATAGATGGGAGAAGAGAGATAATTAGGAGATGCCATGACTTTTACATGTCATGATTTCGATGTTTGTGTTGTAGTCATCTTTAAGAATATAGATGACAATGAAGGACTACTCTAACAGTCCAGTGGAACACTAGCAGACTCATAACCTTTAATTGATGAACTATATGCTCTTATAATGTACTCTACCCATTACAGGCACGTATTACAAAGAAATACTGTCTAAGAGATGTAGGCGATGATCCTTAGGAGAGCTCCGTAGAAATAAATATAAATTAAAATGGGGATGGGAAATCAGGTTAACAGTTTGAATATTAAACATATTAACTATATTATTGTGGGTTGGAAACCTATGTGCTCATCCGGTCTCCCAACCTGACCTAATCAGTTTCTTTGTATCATAGGTATCAATACGAAGGTATTTGATGTTTCAAAATGATGAGATATTCGAGGAAATGTAGGCCATTAGATGTTTTAAGGCTAGTAATGATTATGGTTATGCTTATTGAAGGTTCTTTGATCGGATACTAATAAGTGAAAGAATAATAGAAAATGACACAGAGTTATCACAAAGATGTTTTCAGTAAGAAATGATTCCAACAAAGAGAATCAACACAAAGCAACGATGAGGATTGCAATGAGAACAATACGATTACAAGAATATATAGATCAACTAGTAACAATCTAAATATGTAAACTGATCCTAATCACTAAGAAAGAGGAATAATTAGCTAACAACTAACATTAGTATAATTACATAGTACATACATGAATATCAACAAAAGATAAAATGTTGACGCTGGCTTTGAGGTACATGAGTTGGCATTGGCGTTGGAGCTTGAGTTAATGGTCAACATGTATTAGTAATTGAGTCATCAGATTATAAGGTTCAACCTTACAATCTCCCCAAATCTATTGATGTGAAAACTAACTCTAAATGCAATCTTCAGCTTCAACTAAAAGTTCTTGTTTCATCCGCTAGAAGTTATCTCCTTTAAGCTCTTTGATGCGCTTGCTTATTTACAGTGAGACCAACCAATTATAATCTTGTTCCGCTTCTTGATAACCCATGGAATCCAAGTGAAGATGAAACAAATGCTCAATGGGAGCATTGGGAAGTTCTTTAGTGCATTAAAAGCACATCTGAATTTGTTCATCGAGATAGAAAATGCCATGTGCGTGCTCTCAAATGAACAAATGCTGAATTGGCTCGACACCCATTGGCAAGCTTTTGTTGATGTAAATAGTGTGAAAAGGAAAAAGAAACTTGGCAATTTTGGACTTCCTTTGGCAACCTGAGATGGACCTGCTGAAGGCACTAAATTTAACTTCTTTACTTTAGAGATCATTTGTTGCAGCACCAACTTTAGCTCCTCGGCATGAATACGTTTATTATTGGAAATTAAATTCTAAATCCGAATCCACTTGCTATAACCATACTTGACATTGATTATGGGGTCAGGTTTAATTCTTCAAGCTAGAACATTCTCAAAAAAATTTATGTCAATGCAAGCATTGAGCTCCAAACCCCTTTTACATTGTTCAACCATGTTGTTGAAGCATTGGAGATTTAAACATTGTTCATTAATGCCTCCCTCAGCGGAGAAAAATTTAGGGCAACTTTAGAGGAACGACGTTCAACATTCTCATGTTACTTAGAGGCATTATGCTTAGTGAGAATTTGTCTGACTTGCTCAACTAGCAATCTCCAATCCCTGGCCAATGCATCTAAATTAACTGTAAGGTTCCTTTTTTTGCTTGGTGGAGCAGAGGATCCTTCACAATCAACATCATGAACTCTCCCTGAGGAGGAGGTTGTCATCCTTGTCCTTGTGATTAGTTGATCATCATCAGACTCAACATCACTATTAGTGCCTTGAGGAATCTTCCCCTCAGGAATAGCTTCTAGATATACAATGTTTAGAGGTACAACTCGTGACATGAAATCCATACGAAGAAAACCTTCATGATCATCATCATCAGTATCAGGATGATTATCATCATATTCAAAATTGTCAACATGTACTACTATTTCTTTATCATTCTCCCCTTTTTTGGCATCATCAACATTTTGAGGAAACACTAGAGAAGTGTGAGAAGAGGAGAGGGAATTCGGGGAGGAGGATTTGAAGGAGGGGGAGGTTGAAATGGTGCTCGTGGATTGTGACCAGTAGGCGGAGGTGGTGGAGATAGCTAATGATTGTGATGAGAGATGCAGAGAGTATCAACAATATCTTCAATGTCATCTACCATGGATACGATGTGCTTTATGTGAGCCACATTAGCATCAAGATTGTTCTCATGATGTCCCAATGACTAAGTGAAGTTGACCAAAAGTGTAATATTAGAGAGAACTAGTGATTAAAAGTCAGATGAGTAAGACTTCCCCTAAAAAATAGAAGGAGCTTGAAGGGGGGAAGGTTGTGGAAAAGTAGCACTAGTAGCACCAATTTGAAGTGGAGATCACTGTGGAAAGGTGAGACCAGTTGTAACAACCCGTTATTTCAAGTCAAGGTAGTAGTGATCATGACATGGATTCCGGAAATATAAAGAATGCCGAAATTTGAGCTATAACGAAGAAGTTATGGCTTATCAAAGTTTCGCGACAAAACCGGCACGACGCCGTGTGTCGTAAAAAGTGATTTTACAATAAAATAATTTTTAGCCTTAGAGATCTAAATGAAAGCCGTAGTATACGTTAAACCAAGAGCGTGCATAAAAAGAATGTCCAAATCTGACTTCCTATGACGAAGTTATGATTTTTCTAAGATTTGGCATAACAGTATGCAGCCCGTAATTCGAATCTTAGATCGAGCAATTTTTAGCCGACACAACCTAAACGAGAATCGAAGTTCTCATCAATCGTAGTTCAACGTTAAAAATATAGATGAAAACGGACGTCAAATGAAGAAGTTATGAATTTTTAATGGACTTTTCCTGTCCAGGCCTGTTAAAAATATAACTTTAAAAATAAAGTTAAAATTTGCCAATGGAGTCTAATAGAAAGTTGTAGAGTACGGTCACACCTATGCGTGGATATAAAGAAAGTAAAAAACGGAGCTCGTATGCGAAAGTTATGAATTTTTGAAGTTCGAGGCTCAAATTCCGAGGCTGGTCTGAAGGAGTACGCCCTACGTACCGGATTACGCCCCGCGTACTCGGAGGCTAGGTCTAGAGTCATCCACATTGCCCTTCCTTCGCATAGTCGGACACATATCTTGCATGGTTGACACGTCCGAACCCCAGGGTCCGATGATACGCCACGTTGCACCTACGTACTGCGTACGAAGGTACGCCGAGCGTAATGCGAGACCTCAGACTACTATAAATAGGGTGCGATCTTCCCGGTTTTAGTTGCTAATTTACACACTTTTTTCACTCTAAACAGCCTCTTAAGCTATTCTAAAGCCCCCAAAGCTTAGGGAACCTCCCTAACACCCGAAGAAAGCCTCAGAGCACCCGCAGTTCCTGAGAAAAGAGTATTTCGGTTTCAAACTCCGCTCAAGCAAAGCCCAGTTTTCAACAAAAACTCATGGTTTCGTCAAAGAAAATCATTTCTAGAAACAAAGTGTTTTCCATATCACCACTTTATCTGGTGAGTTCATACCCCCATATTTTTCCAAACTTTTCAATGTTTTTAAGGGGGGGGGGGGGGATACAAGTAAAATACAAGAAATCATGTGTTTAAAATGTAACACCTGATTCCTGGTATGCCTTTAATTCAAGTATTTCTTATGTTTTTCTCTGGGACTCGACGAGTTGGAGGCCCAACTCGTCGAGTAGAGTCGTGATCCGCAGGAAGTTTAAGTAGTCTACTCAACAAGTCGGGAGACCGACTCCGCGAGTAGACGCTATTTGAACCCTAAATTGAGGGTTTGTACCCTATTTAAACACATTATAACCCCTCAACTCAGCCCCCATCGTCCAGAGCAAACCCTAACTCGAAACCCTAGCCGGTTTTAGTGTGTTCTTGAGCCTTATGGTGTCACTTTGTGTGATTGAAGCTTGAAGAAGAGAAGGAGGCTTGTGAGATCATGGGGGAACAAGAAGATCCAGAGTTTTGAGCATATTTCCAGCTTATTAGAGGTATAAAGCTGAAACATTGTCTATTCATTGTCTTGATCTTGATTTTGGGCCTTTTTCTACATCTTTCAAAGCCCTAGAGAGGTTGTATTCTGGATTGAGTATTGGAAGTCAGTTTGTGCTTCAGATATGGGGTTATTGGGGGTCTTTATGGCATAAAGGTGCCCACCTTGTTTCCATAAACACCCCATGCATCTTGTAGACCATCTTTTATAGCTTTTTGAGCCAAAGACCCCATGCATGGACATCATGTTCGTGACTTTATGTATAAAAGAGACCCTAGGAGGTCAGATCTAGTATTGGATGCATTAATTCCTACTGAAATAGACTGTATAGTATTGGACAAGGAGGGACTCGGCGAGTCACTTGTGTGACTCAGCGAGTCGAGATGCTTTTTCCCCAAAAACGTCTTATGGAAATGGTTTTGGTTGAGTGGAAGGAACGCTCAACCTGCTAGGGGTTTGTCTTTGACCTGGAAATCGTGGGACTCAACGAGTGTATGAGCAGACTCGGTGAGTCCAAGGCAATCTTCCAACATATTAAGACGGACTCGGCGAGTTCGAGAGGAACTCGGCGAGTCATAGACTGAACATCTTCTTATGGATGAGGATGAACTCGACGAGTCGGTTGAAGATTGTCCGATGTGTGGATGAAGGCGAACTTGTCAAGGTCTTGCTAGACTCGACGGGTGGAGACGGGTTTATGACATTTTGGTGGATAAGGGGACTCGACGAGTTGGCAGGCCAACTCGGTGAGTCAGGTCAACCTGATGTTGACTTTGACCAAAGTTAACTTTGACTGATTTGAGTTGACCCTGGTTAGGGTTGCGTATTCAAATTGATAACTTAGAAGGGTTGTCGTGTAGGGATTGAGGAGTCGGGAAGAGTTGAGTTGCACACCAAGGATAATTTGGACACTACACGACATCGAGGTGAGTTACCTTCCAGTAGGGGTGGGTCTAAGGCCTCAATGTCGGCCCATTAACAAGAGAAATTGATAGATAATTGTCTTTGTGATAATTATCTTGGTATGCTTACGTGATATGCGTATGAGATATGCTTACGAGATATGCTTATGTGGTATGCTTATGAGATATGCATATGTGGTAGCTTATGAGATATGCTTATGTGATATGCTATATGGGTTAGTGGTAGTAGCAGGGAATAGTTTTTCCCTGACTCGGTCGTTAGGACCGAAGGGTAGGTCAATACCCAAGATATGCCTGACCATATGATTATATTTGTTATTTCATGATAGAGGTAGGGGTGAAATAGTCCCGGTTGTCGGTCAAGATAGACCGGAGGGTAGTTGGCACCCCAGAATTGCCCGACAGTATGTATGCTATGTGATTTTATGGTATGTGGTATGATGAGGGAACTCACTAAGCCTTATGCTTACATTTTCAGTTTTGGTTTCAGGTACCTCTTCGTCCAAGGGGAAGGAGTTGGCAGTGCATCACACACACACTCATATGGTTTCCGCATTGGGTTTCTAGGATTGTACTATGATTTATGTTACTTGTGTCAAGTTGTTTTCAAACATGTTGTTATAGTTTTGTTTATAAAATGACATGACTTGGGTAATGTTTTGGTAAACTATGTTGTGAAGTATTTATTAAAAATGAAATTTTTGGTCTCGAAAATTGGGATGTTACATAAAAATATAAGTTGCTTATTATGTTTTCTTACAATTAATATGCAATTAGACGTGAAATTATTTAAATACACAAAGAATCGTTACTATTAAATTTACAAAGATTTACAAAACATGTTAAGCCGCAATGGTTTTCACACCAATGGAACAAACTTATAAACTATAACAGGTATAGTTTATGGATCGTACGTGCTATTTCACAAAGTTCAGAACAAAATACGAAAAACTTACAGTTTAAACTAAAATAGGTATAGTTAAGTAACATACACATTATTTTTACTCTTTTTGAGTCACGGAATGATTATACAAAATTACGATTATTTTATATATTGTAAACATTAAAGAAAGATAATATAAACATTAACAAGGAAAAAGGAAACTTGAACACATTTTATGTAAACTAGTTAACACAGGATTGTGATCCACTTACTTCGTTGTACCAAACATGGTACCTGTTAAAATCCTGAATTATAACTAGAGTCTCCTCGAGGGAGAGCGAGAGTTTGTGTATAGATCTATACGGGACTGACAATCCCGCACCTGAGCTACTTGCAATAGCTACGCCGGCAGGCCTGAGGTGACAAACATCATAACATTCTAATGCCTGAAGAATGTCGTAGAAGAGACTAGTCATTTATCATGGTTATAGGAAACTCACAATAGTATCAGCTACACAATGTTTACGGGATTAAACCTACTTCATAAGTTTTATTCTAATAATAAGACCACAAAGTTTTACAAGTAACATAAACATACAATTCAGAAGGGACGTATAATGCTAACACTATGATTCCTTAGTTTATGCGTAAAGGTTATTTATATTTATAGGGTCCGATAGGTAGTAGGATGGGTGATTTCCACTTTATTTCATGTTCCTTGTTTCGTTGTGGGCTTACATCATATTCCCACAGTTTGCTATCTATTCGATCTTGGTTACACATGACCTGTATACACTAAGTAATCATAGGGGAAACACATATGGGTCAGGTCACTATATACAAGTAGAATACGCTATTTTCTAGTACAAAACGTACTTTTCTGAAAGAACATATAATAAGGTACATGCATACACAAAGGGTTGCATTGAAAACACAATCATATTACATTACTTTTCCAAGTACGAGTCCACAGAACTTACATTTCATCACATCAGAAAATATAAGATTTTATGGAAGAATATACTTACATTTCAAAAAGGACCATTACAGTTAACTCCGTAAGTACCTAGTAGATCCGACAGATAGTGGAATGTGTGATTTCTGTCTCATTTCCTGTTCCTTGTTTGGTTGTGGGCTTAGGGCAGAACCACACAGTCGATTGTCTATTCGATCCGAGTTGTATATAACTTGTATACACTAAGTACTCATAGAAGGAACTAGTACAGGTCATACTTCTCACGTTACAGTACATCAGAAAATATAGGATTTTCTGGAAGAACATACTAAGTTTTTCAATGATACAGACAACATGCTTTCTAAAACAAATGCTTATAAACTCACCAACTTAAATGTTGATACACTTTCAAAATCACTTGTATTATCAGGAAACTAGTAGACAGGTACCCTCTCAAGCGTTACGAAGATGGAGCATAGTGGAATTACGTTTTATCTTTTGTTATAGTTTTAATGTTAAACAAGTAATGTTTTGAACATAATGTAAATAATATGTTATTAATACAATGGTTGTTGTTGCTTTGATTACTATTATACAATTGTTGTGATACGGCACATGACGTCCTCCACCCCCGAACATTTCCGCCGTTCCGGTTTGGGGGTGTGACAGATTGGTATCAGAGCATTATTCATAGTGTTCTAAGTATATCAACCCGTAAAAGATATACAACTATAAATACAATGGGGCCGAAGTGCTCTAACTAAAAGCATGCTTTTAAAATATAACAATATTTTTATAAAGGTATACGTACATACATGCTTACATATTAGAACAAGTATCACAAGAAGAACAAAATTGAAGTATTTAGATGTTCGACACTACAATCAAACCTAGGCAGTTATGTAATCATATATGGGATAAATATAGCCTGATCAACTATATTTATTTGAGATATGACCAACGTGTGTTTGGGAGCGATATTGGTGTTGCAACAAATCTAAAACTTACCAACTTTACATACACAAGAACACTAGAACAAAACATATAATTAAAATACTATTGGAGTATTTTAGGCACTATAAATAACTTATGTGAAAAATAAAAGACCCTTACTGACAGGTCTATAATTGCGGAATGTATGCTCCCAGAGTTATTTATAAGTAAGATTTTATAGACTCAAAATTTGTGATCTTCGCTCTACTTCTTGTTCCTTGTTTGGTTGTGGTCTTAGAGTAAAATCACTTATTCGACGGTCTATTTGATCTTGGTTATACATAATATATATACACTACGTGATTATAGGAGGAACTGATCAGGATCACCCCATAAAAATAAGAATGTTTTATTTAGTCATAAACTCTTTAGAGATTCCCATTCTCGCACAAACGACACACCTAGCCATCGCAAACAACCAACAGAGAAGTCAAGGCAGAACCAAAAGGAGTATATCAGGAGGATTTTGAGAGGGAATCAGACAGAGAGAAGCACTCTAAAGACATGCGAGTTGGCTAAGTACCGTATGCATCACACTAATAAACTAATTTAAACTAGTGGGTTAGTGATTAAAATACTCATACTATGTGTTAGGTTTATTGCGTCTTTCGTTACAACAAGTAACTGTAAATCAAGTCACGAAATTTCAATTAAGGATGTTTACTATTAAAAATTCATAAGTTTTTTTAAATAAACCTCTATTATGAATTGTTTACAAAACACTTTCAGAACATGACACATACAAAGCTAAGATAACCTAGTTCTTATGATATTCGATTTATAACCACTGCTGATATCTTACCAACCTTCTAGTTTTAATCTATATGACAGAAAGATCCTGCCTCGTAGATATATCAGGCGTAACAACAACACGAAAACAAATCCACCACCACCACCTCCACAATATGACCCCGCTATGTTCCAGGCTGTGGTGCCTGTTTATGTAGTAGCCACCATGACACATATCAAAACAAGTAGTGACAGTAGAACGGGAATTGGTACTAACAAATTTAACCATGGAAATAGCCACAGAAACTCTAGGGAGTGTACATATAAAGACTTCATGAATTGCAAACCCAAATCCTTTAGTGGAAGTGGGGGAGTCATTGCTCTAATGCAATGGTTTTAGAAAATGGAGTTGATTTTTGAAATATGTGCGTGCCCAGAAAGGAGAAAAGTAAAGTTTGCTGCCTGCACCTTCTCCGACAGAGCCCTTACATGGTGGAATGGCCATGTCAAGTCACTAACACTCATAGTGGCAAACTCGATGGTGTAGGAGAACTTGAAAGCAATGATGATAGAAGAGTACTGCCCAAGGAGCAAAGTACAAAAACTAGAGCAAGAGATGTGGGACCTTACCATGACAAAGTCTGACATAGTGACCTATACTGATAGATTCAGTGACCTAGCGGCACTATGCCCCGAAATGGTTACGCCGAGAACAAGAAAATAGAGAGGTATATCTTGGGACTATCTCCTCAGATTCAAGGAAATGTATTACCCTCAAAGCCAATCACTTTCGATAGTGCCAAACACTTGGAACAAAGACTTGTTGTCCATGGAGTCTGCTAAGGCGTGCTGGCTCCGGTTCCTGAACCAATAAAAAGGGGCGACCATAAGCGAAAGTCTGGGAGTAAGAAAAAGGGATAGCTAACTCAAGAGCCCTCGAAGAAACAACAGATTTTTGCCATTCATGCTGCCACAATACCTACCACACCAACGCCAACGGGGAAATATATTCGGGGATTCGCCCAAAATGTAACAAGTGCAACTTCCATCACTATGGAAACTGCCGAGAGTTACGCTGCAGAAATTGCAACAGGAAGGGGCACACTATTGGATTAGTGTCTAAGTCCATAACTCTTTTGGTATGTACTTGACCCGATTGTGAGCATGGTCCTTTTGGGTTACCTTCACACTAGTGACTAGACATGATGATTGTTGAGGAGAGAGGCTGGTTTATTGTTAAGAATAATAAATTAGGGTATAAATATGATTTGTTAATATATTATGTGAATAATATATTAAATTGGAATCATATTATTAATAAGTATTTAATCAGAAATTAATTAGGAATTAATTTCAGGATTAAAGGAATTAATTAAAAGTACAGGGGCTGTTTTGTAATTATTTGATAGTTGAGACTTTGGGCTGTTGGATCACCTTTATTAAGGCTTGAATGAAAATCCTAGGAGGATCTAGGAGTTTTCATCCAAGGGCTTAAGGAAAGGAGTTCATGGACTTGCTTAGGCCCTAAGCTAAGGGATTAGGGTTTCCACCTTGAAACTCTAGTTAGCCTTAAGTATAAATAGCACCCTAAGGCACTAAATTCAGCCAACCCTTGGAGAAACCCTGTTAGGGTCGAATTTTAGAGTCTCTTGCCTCCTTTCCTCTCTCTCTCATATTCATCCTCTCACCCAAAGTGTGTTTGTGAGCCATTAGAGGCGCGACACTTGTGGCGCTTGCTACCAAAGTTCAAGATCTTTAAGGATTTGATTGTTATTACAATATAAGAATCAAGATATGTATCCTAACCCTAATTATATGTTTATTTCGAAAATTACATGTGCTTCCTAAGGTTTTCTAGTTTTTGTGCTCAATGCTTGTATGTCTAATAGTGAAAAACGTAGATCCTCAAATTATGGTTGCATGCACACATAAGATTGTTTGTTATGTATAAACCCATCAGTGGTATCAGAGACATTGGTTTTTGTTTTCAATTAGATTTGATACAAATGTATGAATGTGACAATTACGTTTTATGGCTAATAAACCATGGATGCTTGATTTTCGAAATTAGGGTTTCTAAACCCTAGATTTCAAAATTTTTGGTAGGGTTTCCTAAACCTTTTTCTTTGGCCCCAAGATTTCGGTTTTAGGGTTATCTAACCCTAGAATTTCAAAATTTGCCTTGTCCCCTAGATATGATTCCCAAATTTTAGGGATTTGGATAATGCCACATCTTGTTATTATCCTTGATTCCTTAAATAGATAATTAAAGATCTTATGAATTATCCCATTCCATAAATTTTCAAATCTTTGGGGATATGGGATTAGATTAAATTAATTGTTTAATTTAATAGATAATCCTACAAGATTTAATAATTAAAACTAATTGTTTAATTTTGGATAATTATTAAATCAATGTTTTAATATTTAAAATTTTAAAATTTAAGGGTTGGATTTTCGAAAATTTTGAATAAAATTAAAACCTAATTTGTTTTGAAAAGTTTCAAAACTTGCCCTCAAGTTTTGGAATTTAAATTGTTTGATTAAAAGGTTTAATTTTGAAAGTCTAAATTCTAAAACCCCTAGTTTTTAAAAGTTCACATTACACCCTTATGGTTTTGTTAAGTTAATTAAAAGTATAATTAAAAGAGAGTTAATAAATCCGTAATCATATGGTTTATATTTAATCAAATTAAAAGTGTAATTTATTAAATTAAACCACCTAGTATTTTAAAAGTGTAAAATACACCTTTATACTATATATAACATTAAAAGTCTACTATTATATATGTATAACTTAAACTGCTAGTCTTACCGTTAATAGACCTCATTCACAAAGTCGATCTATAAGGGGGGTATAAGGTTATGGCTTATAAAATGGTCGTTTAATGAGTTTCCACTCTCACCCACCGCTTCCTTGATTGGTGGAGGGTCGTTAGCCAAACGGGTAGGATAGGGCAAACCCTTTCCATTAAAAGTATAATGAAGTATAAAGTAACTAAATGTTTTTATAAATTCTCAATCTTAGTTACTTTAGGCAAAAGTGAATTGATGCAATTCCATGAAATTACACTTTGTGCCCTTGCAAAGACATTAGTGGAGCGTGTGTGGCTAACCGACACACTAAATGGTTCTAAGCAAAGGTAGCAAAGGGCGACTCAATGTTTGTCATTGTCACACCCCCAAATCAGAATGGCGGAAACATTCGGGGGTGGATGACTTCACGTAGTATCACAACCATTGAATATTGTAAAGAAAGTAACACAACCATCACATATATAATGAAAACGTATGTTGTTGCGTTATACATAATAGCAAAAGAATATTACAATGAGATGATAAATGTTCAATAATAAAACATCCTTAGTGTTCCTTTCTCCAAAAGCTGGTGGTTACCTGTATTACTGATTCCCTGAGAAATACAAGTGGTTTCGAAAAAGTGTCAACAATTAAGTTGGTGAGTTCATAAGTGTTTTGCATTGAAAAGTATGTCCTTTTTGATAGGAAACCGATGAACGAGGTTTTCAGAAAATCCAATATTTTCTATAAATGATTTGAAAAGTTTCCCGTGTTGGAGTGCGTTTGTGTTTTCCATACTTGAATAATAGTGATAAAATTTGTGTTAACGATAAAATGGAAACTGAAATGCATATATGAATCTCGTAAATCAAACTTGTTTTTATACTTTTATGTGAGTTTTATAACCATGCTATTGACACTGATGGCCTGTAACAACGTTCTTCAGGCGTTGGAACTGTTATGACATTTGTCACCCCAGGCCTGCCGGCCTAGCTGTAGCTAACAGCTTAGGTGTGGGATTGTCAATCCCGTATAGATCTATACACAAGTATCACGCTCCCCCTACAAGGGATTATGGTATATAATACAGGACTTAATAATGCATACTCGAACGTACGTGAAGCTGTCTCACATTACTTGGTATAAACAGATTTACGATAATAAAGACTTTACTTCTTTTGAAAGCATTTCATTTGTCGAGATGTATATGTAAAATGTATGAATCACTTGAATACTACACTCATTATAGTTTCTCAAAAGTATATTCCCATTTGGTAATAACAACTTGGTGATATAATAGCCCTTTAAACATAAGGTTATTTTTGTATCAAAACCTTATAAGAACGATATTATAAAAATGATACTTTGATTTGTAATGTACTCGTATTCCCCCCCTAAAACATGAAAAGAATTGAAAAGTAGGGGTATGAACTCACCCGGTAAGTTTGAAGAGAGAGGCTAGGGTTGAGCAGAACTTCGACCGCAGATGGTTGCGTCGTCGGGCTCTTCGGGGATCTCTACAGCATAAATCTTTCGTCGGGGGCTCGAGTGCGGAAACCGAGGTGAGGGAAAGGTCTCTGGAGCTTAGAGGTGTGGGAGAAGGACTGAGGAATGGTGAATGGTGTGTAAAAACTCGAGCTTATGCCTTCTATTTATAGGGCTGGAAACCCTCGTACGCGGCGCGTACTTCCGGAGTACGCGGGGCGTAAAATGGCGTCATGGCTTACGACTCGGGTCTAGCTAAGCTTAGCTTGGGCGGGCCGATGGGACTCGACTCTGGGTCTAGCCAAGCGTAGCTTGGGCGGGCCGATGGGACTCGACTCTGGGTCTAGTACGCGGGGCGTACTCCCATATTACGCGAGGCGTAATCCTGGCTTCCGACTTCTAAATTCCGTAACTTTCGTGTACGAGCTCCGTTTTTCGTGTTCTTTATATCCACGCGTAGGTGAGATTATGCTCTACAACTTTCATTTAGACTCCGTTGGCTAGTTTTGACTTTATTTTTAATGATGTAATTTTAATAGGCCGGGCCTCCTAAAGTTCGTTAAAAATTCATAGGTTCTTTATTCGACGTCGGTTTCCGTCTGTCTTTTTATCGTTTTATTACTACTGAGGAGATCTTCAACTTTCGTTTAGGTGGCGATAGCTAAATAACACTCGATCTTAAATCCGAGTTTTTAGCCCTCTACTACTGTTACGAAACTTTGAAAATTCGTAACTTCTTCATACGAGGTCCAATTTGGGCGATCTTTTTATGTACGCTCACCTTTCAACGAGATCTACGACTTTGGTTTAGATACTTAAGGCTAAAATGCATTTTATTGAGATTCTACTTTTTACGTCAAATAATGTTTTAATGTCGTGTCGTAAATATACGAGTGGTTATAATTTCTTCAATATAACCCGGTTCTGAGCGTTCTTTATGTTCTTGGAAACCTTGGCATGATATCTAATATTTGATGTATCCCAACTCAGATACTTGAACACTTTATTTTTGAGGTTAATTTCATTGCTTTTTAGCTTTCGAGTGTTACAATGCTTTTGGAAAATATAGGGTTGTCACAGTCATCGTTCGGTGGAGCGTGTGGGGTTAACCAGAACATCGAATAGGTGACTGTAACATTGGGGGCACCATGTAAGTTTGCATGGTTATTCACACTCTGTTTTGTGATCCTTGGCATCCCAGTCACAAATCGAGGGGCATATCGAGATTTAAACATGCCATTGAAAAGTTCAATGAATCTTAAAGGATCTAGGATTTTTTCAATACATTTAAAACCTAATCTCTCTTTCATTTTTCATGGTGGAAAAATTAGTGAATCGTCATTCAGTTACCTTCAAATGTTCTGCAATTTGGGTTACGACATCCCTCTCCCAAGTTGTGGAATATTGTGTTGGGTCCTAGCATTAATATCTCATTTGGGTGATTTATTAAGGACTCAATCAATCAGCTAACTTGAATTTTTTCTCCCGTTTTGTAGATGTCAAAGTATGACAACTATGGTCTTCCCAAATCCCGTGGAACAAGTTTTCCACATTAAGATGATATTCCATGATTCGATCGAGGAACACGAGATCATGCTTCACTTCCTCCACCTCCTTCAATTATTCTCCCTAACCCCCAAGTACGAAGGCTTGAAAAATTCAAGATCACTCAAGCCCTTTTGGCAAGTAAACACGAATATGGGAAACTTGTGTGTGCACACATCTTAGAGATGAAGTCACATATTGATAGGTTAAGGATGTTGGGTGTCGAGATTTTAGGTGAGTTGGCTGTTGATTGGGTTCTTCAGTCGCTTCCTAAATCATATAGTGAGTTCGTTAGAGAGTACTATATGATGGATCATGACGTGACCCTCATTGATCTCACCTATTTGCTTATAGCTGCTGAATCAGCAATGATTTGGTGTGCTGGTCAAGCAAATTGTTTTGGTGAATCAAACTCCCAAACTACAATGGACATTGAAAATGGTGACATTGGAAATCCAGAAAAGGTAAACACTGAGATAGTTCCATGTGCCATTCCAAAAGAGTCCATTTGCTTTTATTGCCAAAAAAGGGGCATTGGAGACGAAGCTGCCCTATTTACCTGAGAAATCTAAGAGATCGGAGAGTCAAGACGTATGACTCTACTTCAAGTAAAATCCATTAACTAACTCTTTTAAGTTCCTATTCTAGATTCTTAATACATGATGTGATAAGATTACATTTTGATATTTTGTAGGATCGAAGAAAAGAGAGGAAGCTTAAGGGAAGAAGTGAGCTGAATCTAATCGTGAAGAAATGGATTTCGATCGTATTGCTTTAACATTAGATTCTTGAGCTACTACTTTTAGTTAGCATAGATTGCTAAGAAATATGTAATAACATAGGTTTTCAATTTAATTGCATTGTAAGGACAAATTTTTCCGCAATAAAATAAATTTTGATTTTATCTTATTTATTGATCCTTCCAATGGCGTGTATGAAAAATGGATGTTTGTGTACTTCTATTATTTGCAAAACGGATTTGATTCTTAATTAGGTTAACGAAAATACAAATTTGGAAATAAGTAAAGATAATGTTATTGAAAGTTGTAGACTATCTCGTTAGAAACATTTAGGCGAAAACCTCAACGAAATCTGAGTTATAACGAAGAAGTTATGACTTGAAGTTTTGCGACAGAACCGACACGATGCCATATGACGTAAAAAGTGAGTTTACGATAAACTGCTTTTTAGCCTTTGCGATTTAAATGAAAGTCGTAGTATTCATTAAACTGATAACTTTCCTAAAAAGAAAGTCCAAATCTAACTTCGTATGAGGAAATTATTATTTCTCTAAGATTCGACATAACAGTACACAACCCGAAACTCGAAATAAAGATCGAATGATTTTTAGCTGACACAACCTAAATGAGAAACGAAGACCTCGTCAATAGTAGTATAAAGGTAAAAAGATAGACGGAAATGGACGTCGGATGAAAAAGTTATGAATTTTTAACGAACTTTTCATGTCCCGACCTGTTAAAAATATAACTTTGAAAATAAAGTAAAAATTAGCCGAGAATTTCGCCTACACGTGGATATAAGGAACGTCAAAAACAGAGTTTGTATGCGAAAGTTACTTATTTTTGAACTTTTGGGCTCAAACTTCGAGGCTGGTCCGAAGGAGTACACCCAACGTACCGAAGTACGCCCAACATACTTGTGTAAGTGATCCGGATTCTGTCACCCCCTACTCCTTTGCATGAGATACACATGTCATAGCCTTGACGCGTCGGAGCTGATCCACTTCGTACGCCCAACGAAGAGATTTGCGAGGCAGTACGCCCCGTGTACCGAAGACTTATGCCCAACGTAATAAGGAGCTTCAGCCTCCTATAAATAGGATGCGAGGCTGCCCTGAAAATGGTTACAAAAATTACTTCTTTCACCCTTCTACTTTCTTTCAAGTTACCCTTACACCCCGTTCCGAAGCCTAAGAAACATCCCCGACACCCAAAGCGAGTCCTGACGCACCGAAGACCCGAGAAAATAATATTTTCAAGTTGAAAATCTTCCCGCGCAAGGCCCGATTATCAACAAAAATCCCTGTTTTCGTCAAAGAAAGTCATTTTTAGAGATGAAGTACTACCCAAATTATCATTTTACCATTCAGTTATCGGTGAGTTCAATATATGGACAATTGTATGTTATGTGTTATATGTGCAATGTGCTTTCCCGTGTTATTATGATAATGGAGCTATACCTTTGACCATGAAGTGAATGACTAAGCATCACTTTGGTATTGGTATGAAGC
Source organism: Lactuca serriola (assembly GCF_051521515.1). Lineage (NCBI taxonomy): Eukaryota > Viridiplantae > Streptophyta > Magnoliopsida > Asterales > Asteraceae > Lactuca > Lactuca serriola. The sequence continues at coordinate 71,259,845 of NC_136411.1, read as the reverse complement.
CTTTGGCCATGTAGAGCATGTCTCATATCACTTTGGTATTGGCTTTGTGCCTTTGGCCATTGTCACACCCCAAAACCATGAACGGCGGAAACGTTCTGGGGCGGAGGACGTCATGTACAGTATTACAACAATGAATAGTAGTAAACAAGCAACAACATAATCCATTTCATTAATAATATAATTTCATACAAGTGTGTTCTGTCAAGTTATATAGACACCAAAATATACATATCAAAATAAAAGACGAGTCTTGAACGAACTCCATCTATTCAAAAGCCTGGCACCTGTACCTGTCTACTAGTGACCTGAGAATACAAGTTATTTTGAAAGCGAGTATCAGCTTAAAGCTGGTGAGATCATAAGTATATTAGTGTCTGTGTTTGTATGAAAGCATTTGTAAAATGTTTGTAAGATGTTTTGTACTCTCCTAGAAAACCATATGTTTCCTACTAATAGTAGCCTTCTACCAAGGCATCTAGTGTCTGTGCGTGTGTCTCTTGTAAGAGTGTGTGCTTTCCCAATTCTAACTATCATTAACCATAAATATAATTTTTACATTACCGTGCATCATGTGAATATTCACAAAGTGAGTGTAATGGGAAAATATCATAGTACCGTAGTATTTGTAATAAGTGACTACTGCTGTACTAACTACCTTAAAAACAAAAGGCGTTTAAAGTAACATGTGATCGACCTATATCCTGCTACTGACTCTAGTAAAACAACGATGTAAGACGCCGTAAGAAATGACATTTGGCACCCGTAGACTTGAAAGTCCCACGGTAGCGAGCAGCAAGGTGTAGGATAGTCAATCCAGTATAGATCTATACGCAAACTCATACGCTCCCCAATTAAGGAGATTCTGGATACAAAAACGGTCATGGCAGGAAGTGCCATGACCCCTTTAATGGTTCACATGACTGCATGAATGTACATTTAATGAATGTGCTAACTATAAAGTGTACTCTTTCTCTGTCTAGCCTATATGTACTATAATGTTCTGCGTGTGCTAGCTGTAATGTGTGTTCTCTCTCTATCTAGCATGTATAGTAATGTACTGTGTGTACTAGCTGTAATGTGGGCTCTCTCTATCTAGCAAGTATTGACTCATGAATGAACTGACTCATTGTATGATTCTTTGTTCTAGTAATAGTTTTAGTATCTTCCTAAACTACGCTTATGGTAGCTTACTAGTAATGTATGATCATGTTTGTGAAACCCTTGCTACCCAAAGGTATGGAACTAGTTGAATGAACTTTGATGTCTATATATGTATACATAATATATATAATTAATATTTAGATTACCTTCGGACGGATAACCGATGCCCTAAAGCCACATCCCAACGAGGAAAAGGAGATAAAGCGAGATGGCCTTCCTAAGCCCTTTAAACATTACTTATATAACTATACATACATAGGCATGCATTTGATAATAAGTATAGAAGAGTTTAAGTAAAAGTATTTGATAAATAAAAGAGTTTGTAAAACAGTTTGAAGCAAAACAGTTTGGTAAACAGTTTGAATAGTAAGCAAACTACTCGTTTGGTAGTTATTAATCACATGTGATTGATATAATAACTATAAGTATTCAACTTGTACCCCCCCCATAAAATCGTTTAAAAACATTTAAACCATTGATTAAGGGGTATGAACTCACCTGTAGTGAGTGGTACAGATGAACTGGAGATGTAGGATTGCTTGGTGTCAAGTAAAGACTTGAACACACTCTACGATCCTAGTTTACATATAATATCACATATATGTATCCAATCAGTCTTTAAACAACTAATAAACAAAGTTAAGACACCCTAGGACATGCTAAACACCTTATACAAGTGTTATAAGTCCCAAGGGTTGCATCTAAGTGTTGTAGGGAAAGGCTAGTGTGCTTGGGGTTCAAGGAAAACTTCATTATGGAGTTTATGGTTTTGTGGTCACTAACAAAAGAGTTTACGGTCGTAAACCCTTGAGTTTACGGCTGTAAGCTCCCCCTCTTTTGACCATTTGATTGTTTGAAGCCTTAAAAGTCCCTAGAAGCTTTTCTTCTTGAAGTATGTGTTTATGGAAGGAACTAGGGCACCATTTCACTCCTATTTCGAGTTTACGGTTCCTAAACCATTTTCCTTTGAGTTTACTATCGTAAACTCATACGGTTTATGGTATTTTTGGGCTTTTCAAGTCCTTAGCTTATCAAGGAATGGATCCATGTAAGTTACTAAGGCATAGGAAGGGACTAGGCACACTTTGGCACCTTTACTTGGTGTTTACAGTCCATGAACTTCTTGGACCGTGGACACCTTGTTCTTGGTGTTATAGGGACGATTTCTTGATGTAAAGATGTATAACAAGCTTTATAAGACTGTAGGATAGAGGTACTTACTATATTGAAGCTTGAAATGAGCTAAAAGTCCAAGAACACTATTGTGTGTTCTTGGTGAAAAAGGAAGAATCAACCTTTTGGAATGATTTCACGGTTAGAAGTGTGTTAAAACACTAGATTAAGCCATATAATCACTTAAGAAAGCTAGAATCACTTACTGATTTGAAGATCTTGAAAATCTTTTGGATGATACTTGAGAGAGAATTTGATTTGGATCTTGAGTTTTTGGAAAAAGTGTAAATATTGACCAATTCTCATATATATACTCCCAAATTTAGGGTTTTTCGCTGAAAACATTTTATTCAGGCAGTAAACTCTAATTTCATAGAGTTTTGGAATAACAGTGTTGCACAATAAACCTAGTGTATCCTCTCTCCTGATATCTCTAAAGTGTGAATCCTGAAATACTCAAACTTATTTTAAAAAGTCTGAAAATTAACAGCAACTGTTCTGACTTCTGTTGACTTGATATGTTTGTATAGAATAGAAATTTCGGGTTGTCACAGCCATGTATAAAATGACTTGTATCACTTTGGTAGTAGCAGAATGCTGGGTAGGGCTAAAAGGCTGCATATTCTAGCAAAATGATAATCCGAAATTGTATTTTCTGTGCCATTTGGGCTGAAGTCTTATTGATGTATATGACGTTGAAATTGTTGTATCTCATTGATTGTAAATCTTTGAATCAGATCATTTGTTGATATGGAAAGCCTATCATATGATACTCATCTGCCTTTTTTGTTCTCTGTCCCTTTTTGTTTATGTCATATATATATATATATATATATATATATATATATATATATATATATATATTCATGGCGTAGCGTTATATTCTAATTGTTATTGAACTCACTATGCATCACCCGCTTATCCATCTCAGTGTTTAAATATTGCAGGTGATAAGCATCAATATATTCATGTACTGTAAGAAGATGTAGAATAGTTAATATTATCACTTTTGTACCTAGTGTATAAATTCCTTGGAAGTTATGTAATATATAAAATTTTGTAAAAACCTCGTTAGTCGGTTTGTATCCAGTATTTTGTTATAAGACCATATATGTAAAGTATGTTGATGAATATGAATGTAGTATGTTTGGAGTAATAGTATTGTAAAGGTATTAGAGAAGTAGTGATTCTCACAGATGTCACGGATGAAGTGATGACGATCAATGTGTTTGGATATAGAATGTGAACTGGATTTGGTATCGTCCACATTACGCTATTGTTGTCACAAAATATAGTAGTCTTGGAGAATGTGAATCCACAATCCAGAAGCTGATTATGAATCCAAAGAATCAGAGTGCAACACCTAACATATTTCGCTTTAGCAGTAAAGCAAGCCACTAACATCTGCCTTTTGCTTTACCAGCTTACAACTCTGTTTTCCAGACAATTGAGTTCCTCCCGAAGTACTCTTTCGATTGATACGATATCCACCATAATCAGAGTCAGTTTAACCAACCAACTTGAATTCTGAATCATGTGGATACCATAACCTAAGATTGGTTGTATGCTTTAGATAATGGAAGATTCTCTTTACAATGTGAAGATGTGATTCTTTGTGATTAGCTTGATAGAGAGCACACAATATGGTGGTGATCATGATATCCGAATGATTGGTAGTGAGATAGAGGAGATACCCTATCATTCATCTATACATTTTTCGCATTAACGTCAATGCCAAATGGATCAATGGATATAGTAACATATATGACATTGTGGTCTTTGTTGGTTTACAATCAGTAAAACTAAACTTATTCATCAGTTCAGTGATGCACTTACTTGACAAATAAATATCTTGTATGCTTCCTTTTTCACACGTTGAACACACCTTATCTTTTACAAACTTCATCTTAGGTATCCCTCTCACAAGATGATTTCCTAATATCTTGGAAATGTTCTTGAAGTTTAACTGAGGAATTCTCTTGTGCCACTACTGATTTAGATGAGATTGTGAACAAAAGAAGAACCGACTCCTAAGAGGGTTGGGTTATCAGCGGAAAACATGTCCAGGACATAGATTTCATTTTGATGATTTTCAAAGAGTATTGTTACTTTCATTTGATCAATCACATTGCCTTCCTTTTTGTTGAAGTCAGCTTCATAGTCAAGATCACACAGGTGGCTAATTGAGATGATATTGTGTTGAAGAACTTTGACATACGACACATTCTTGAACTCGACCGATTTACACTTTATTGTTCCATAACCTTTTGTAACTCCCTTGATGTTGTCTCCATATGTCATCGTAGGGCTATTTTTCTATACATAATCATCTGGAAGAGACTTGAATACTAGCATATGCCTCGAGCATCAATTTTCTAAATACCAGTTATGCTCTTAACCCTACAACACTAAAACACATATTAGCACACACTGACCCATTTTGCAATGGGTCTTTTAGGATGAAAAATGTTATAGCATTTATTAGTAAGAAAATCTAGAGAACATTCCTTTTTGATCCATTCAAACAATGATGTTGTCTACACTTTTAGTATTCTCTTTAAAGGTGCACTTACTAACTTTGTGTGAAGGGTCACCACAATGATAAAATACCTTGATTCTATTTTTTCTCGTTTCACAACTTGAATTTTTATTTATTTTAAAATTTCGTTTCCAGTGAGTGGAATCATGTTCATTTAATTTAAAAACACTTTATTTTGTTTTGGAACCAGACACACTACAATGTGAGGAAACACTGTTGTGACACGCTGATAAGTTGGAAGACTCATCATCGTTAGAGATATTTGAAAGACATTCAGTGTCAATATTGTTGGATTTATGTCTAAGTGCATAACTATAATTGGTAAGACTTGACCTAACCCGACATGGTCCATTTGGGTTGCATGGCATCATGCATTTGGATAGACTAAAATGAGAGAAATAACACTTAAGGTTTATTAATATATTATAAGTTATAATATATTAATAAGATTATTTAATTAGTATTGATCAAGAATTAATCTATATTTAATTAAGTGATCAAAAGAAGACTAATTAAATATATGGGTTGATTGTGTAAATCATCCATACTTATATAGTGGGCTAATGCTCCATGGATGCTACATGGTGTATTTGAACCCATGGATCCAAGGAAATGGAAAGGCATGACAATTAGGGTTTACCCTAATTGTAACACGCTATATGTGACAACCTGGAATTTTCGTTCGGTCAAACCCTAGAGGTCAATCACTTCTTATTATAAGTTAATATCAATATTTCTTATTTTAATAAATTTAGAGTTCGTTTGATTGTTTTAATATTATTCTTTAAACGAACGGGTGTAAGAAAGTGTCGTCTCGGGTTTTGAAATTTAAAAACCGCAAACACCTCGTGTCTTAGAAATTCCCGGCCAAACTATTATGTTTGAGTCGAAAAATCATCCCAAAAATCCATGAACTCATGCTTATCCATGAGTTTACTCCCCAAGACTAGCCATTTGTGTTTACTCCCCATATACCAAAAGAGTAAACTCATAATATCCTTTCAAGTATCATCCTAGATTTTGTTCTAGATCTTCAAACTAGTAAGTGTTCTAACCATTTCAAGTTGGTTTAATACTTAATCTAGTGTTTGTACATCTATTCATCCATTCATTCATGTATTTTTATTAGATTACCAAAAACACCAAGAACACCAAGAACACACACTAAGTGTTCTTGGACTTTTAGCTCAAATCAAGCTTCCTAATAGTAAGTACTTCCATCCTTGAGTGTTATTAAGCTAGTATTACATTTAAACATCAAGAAAATATGCCAAGAAGACAAGGTTTGAGGTGTTCACGGTCCAAGAATGTTCTTGGGCCGTAAACACCAAGAATAGCACCAAAGTGTGCCTAAGTCCCTTGTTTAGCCCTAGTTTGATGTTTAAGCATTACATTGACATCTTTAAACCTTCCATTGATGTGTTTAAGCCTTGAAAAACACCAAAGACCAACATTTATAGGTGTTTACGGTTTGGGGATCTCCCAAAACCGTAAACACCCTAAAGTGTGTTTAAATGGGTCATATTCCTTCCTTAGGCCTAAAAACTAACGTAGGCAATTACGTAGTTGTGTTAAGGACTTGAAAACATGGAAATACCCTTTTTCATAAGGGTTTACGGTAGTAAACCCAAATGGAAATGACCATGAGGCCGTAAACTCCTCCAAGTAGTGTTTTTGTTGCCCTAGTCCCTTCCAAAGACCAAACCACCAAGTTGAAATGCTTCAAAAGACTTGTAAAACCACAAAACAACACATGGTCAATAGGAGTAGAGTTTATGACCGTAAACCCTATAGTTTACTGCCATAAACTCCTTGGGTTATGACCATCAAAACCGTAAACTACAAGGGAGTTTACCCTTGAACTCCAAACACCCTAGCTTTGCCCTACCAACACTTGGATGCAATCCTTGTGATATTTAACACTTGAAAGAAAGTGTTTTCATGTTCTAGAGTGTCCCAACTTAATTTATTAGTTATAAATTGGCTAATTAGTTATATATGTTCATTATATGATAACTAGGCTCGTGCGTGTGTACAAGTCTCCATTTGTCACCTAGCACCGTGTCCGACACTTCAATCCAATCCACTCACCACAAGTGAGTTCATACCCCTTTATCAATGTTTTAAATTATTTTAAATGCTTTAATGTGGGGGGGGGGGAATACAAGTAGAAAACAACATGTTATTAAATCACTCATATGTATTTATAACTATGTTTCCATCCAGTAGATTTCACGTACTTCAAAATGTGATGCATGAAATGGTTTTCTGTCTTAAAAATACACTAGTAGCAAAAGTTTTATGTTTTGAAATGTTTATTAAAATGACATCAAGTAATTGTTAATTATTGTTCAAAAACTCATAGATGTCTTAGAAAACCATTTTTACCTTCTTGAACAAAACTATATCTATACATTTATGGTCTTATATATGTATTGATGTTATAGTTTTCATCCATCATTTAGTTTCCCACACTCTTGTGTATCAAGGGTGTATAAACCTGTTTGGACGATCAATTACCTTCCTGTTAACTATTATTGGGACCGTTAGGAGATACGAAACAATATTCCTATTACAAGGAATTACACCCGAGTCAGTTCATTCATGAGTCTATACTATACATTACATGTTACATGAATACGCTTACATGAATATGCTTACATGAATACGCTTACATAAATATGCTTACATGAATACGCTTACATGAATACATTACATGAGTACCTTTACGTAGATACATTTACCTGTATACACATACATGAATACTTGTATCTCGATTCACAAGGATGATTTATTAGTACCTTCTGTGTAAATTGTCCTGCCTATCCCAGTTCAACGGGATATCTAGACGGGACTAATGTCACACCCCCAAACCTAAACGGCGGAAACTTTCGAGGGCGGATGACTTCATGTGGTAACGTAACAACTGAATACATAGTAAAGAAAGCAATACAACCATCATATATATAATTGAAAGTTTACATTTGTCAAATGTTACATGTTCAAAACCAATTACAATATGATGTCAAAATATGAGATTAAACTGGCGCCGCACCATCCCTTCATCAAAAGCATAATGATACCTGAAATTACTGATTCCCTGGGACATACAAGTAATTTTGAAAGAGTAGATCAGCATTTAAGCTGGTGAGTTTCATAAGTATTTAAGTGACAATGTTTGTATGAAATGAAATGTTTTGTCTTTGTTTGTTTGTGTTTAGAAAATCCTATATTTTCTACTAGTATAAAAGTAGCTTTCACTCAAGACCAATGTTTGTTTCTAAAAATGTATGTAAGTGTAAAATAACCAATGTGTTTGAAAACCTTGTAAATCAATGCATTTTTAATACCCCATGTGAGTTTTATAACCATACTATTGACTCGGAATGCCTATACACAACGTTCTTCAGGCGTTGGAATGTTATGACGTTTGTCACCCCAAACGGTGGACTGCAGCTAACAGTCAGGGCGCGGGTTGTCAAGCCCGTATAGATCTATACACAAACACCATGCTCCCCCTCCAAGGGATTCTGGTATATAATACATGACTTGAAATGTGTACTCGAACGTACGTGAAGTTAGTGTCTCACAAAAACCGGTGTATAAAAACAGATATACTTGTTAAAATGTTTCGTTTGTTTTTGTATATGAAAGTGACTTCTTGAAATTCATGTTTCTAGTACATAAGAGTTAGGAATTTGTTCGTAAAACTATACCTATTATAGTTTTCTAAAAGTGTGTCTCGTTTGTTTAGAAATACCTAGAAAAGGAATCATTTGTTATGAAAGCGTAGATTTTTGTAGAGCCTAAGATAGGCAAGTATACATATAATCATAAAATGTTTAGTTTGTACATGCATTAGAATAAAATGTTTAGTTTGTTTAGAAATACCTAGAAAAGGAATCATTTGTTAGAACGCTATTGTAACATATTTTCTATATGAAAGTTCCCTATAAAGTTTGTAAATCGCATGTGATTTGGATATATAACATCATATAAAATAGTTCTTTATGTAACACACGATAATACTCGTGTGTTTTACTTGTAATCCCCCCTTGAAAGCATATAAAAGAATTTATGGAACATTTAAAAGGTAAATTAAGGGGTATGAACTCACTTGAAAGTTTGAAGATAGCGAGATGGAAAACCGGGCAGAGTTTCGTCTTGGGAAACGGATTTTTCTCGGGATTCTCGGGAATCTCGGGAGTAAAATCGACCCTCGGGACTTGAGAAAAAAGACCAGAGCTTCAGGTTTGAACGGGCACGGAAAACGAGGCAAGATCGTGAGAGAAAGGAGAGAAATGAGCAAGTTTTTCGGAAGCCTTCGCATGCTATTTATAGGGGGTCTGAGAAGCCTCGGTACGCGGGGTGTACGCTAGTACGCAGCGCGTACTCGTACGTCATGCATGACCGAGTCCTCGATTGCCTCGGCTTCGGATGGGACGGATCGGATGGGGCGGGTCGGATGGGACGGCGGGTCGGATGGGCGGGTCGGTAGCCTCGCATAGGGGCGACGTGGACGAACCGAGACCAAGGCCCTCGGGTACGCAGGGCGTACAGGGTTACGCGGCGCGTAGCTCGGATGAGGACGCTGACTCCTCTTCGGATATTCCAGATTTTTGAATTAAATAAATATATAATTTATTTAATAAACTTCAAAAAATCATATCTTCTTCATACGAACTCCGTTTTCGATGGTCTTTATATCCACGCGTAGGTGAGACTACGCTCTACAACTTTCGTTTAGATTCCGTTGGCAAATTCCGAACTTATTTTTATTATTTATTTATTAAAATGACGTGATTAAGGAATTTCTTTAAAAATTCATAACTTCTTTATCTGACGTCGGTTTTTGCCAGACTTTTTACCGCTGAAATACCATTGTCGAGACCTTCGATTCTCGTTTAGGTCATTCCGGCCAAAAGTCGCTCGATCTCCGATTCGAGTTTTTAGTTGTCTGTTGCTAAGCCGAACTTGGAAAAATCATAACTTCAATATACGAAGTCGGATTTGGGCGTTCTTTTTACGTACGATCATGGTTTAAAGACATTTAAACATAGAAGGAATTTAAATAGAACTTTTTGGACATTTTATTATCAAAGTTAATTTTATTAACTCAAATGTGGTTACAATACTTGACTTTTTAGGTCATTACAAAGAATTGAAATATCGGGTTGTCACATCATCCCCCCGTTAGAGGGAATTTCGTCCCGAAATTTAAAGTAGTAAAGATATTAGTGAACATGAAAGAGATGAGGGTACTTTTGTTTCATCTGATCTTCGCGTTCCCATGTGAGTTTAGGTCCCCGCTTGGCATTCCAGCGAACCTTCACGATGGTTATGCGACTTTGTTTTGTTTGTTTGACCTCTCGGTCCATGATTTCTACTGGTTCTTCCACAAAGTTGAGGCTCTCGTTGATCTCGATCTCGTCGAGTGGAATAACAAGAGTCTCATCGGACAGACACTTTTTCAAGTTTGAGACGTGGAAGGTTGGATGTATGTTACTAAGTTCACGCGGTAGGTTAAGCTTGTAAGCCACAAGGCCGATTCTGGCAAGAATCTCGAAAGACCCTATGTATCTTGGATTTAGTTTCCCACGCTTTCCAAAGCGTATTAAACCCTTCCACGGTGAGACCTTTAATAAGACGTGGTCTCCTACCTGGAATTCCAAAGGTTTCCTCCTTTGGTCAGCGTAGCTTTTCTGTCGGTCTCTAGAGGCTTTCAATCGTTCACGAATCTGAACGATCTTCTCAGTTGTTTCTCGTATGATTTCCAGACCGGTGAGAGTGCTTTCAGGAACTCTTCCTCTAGCTAATTGGGTATCGCCAACTTCAGTCCAGCACAGAGGGGATCTGCACTTTCGACCATAGAGGGCTTGAAACGGAGCAGCCTTTATGCTTGTATGATAACTATTGTTGTATGAAAATTCGACAAGGGGTAAATGGATATCCCATGCCTTTCCAAAGTCAATCACACAGGCTCTCAGCATATCTTCTAAAGTTTGTATCGTTCTCTCACTTTGCCCGTCTATTTGTGGGTGGTAGGATGTACTCATGTCTAGCCTAGTCCCCAGGGAACTTTGTAGTGACTGCCAGAATCTTGAAGTGAATCTACTATCTCTATCGGAGATAATGGATATCGGAACACCATGCAGTCGCACTACTTCCCTTAAGTAAGTTCTTGTAAGCTTTTCCATTTTGTCAGTCTCCTTGATGGGTAGGAAATGCGCAGATTTGGTCAATCTGTCGACGATGACCCATATGGTATCGAGTCCACTCGTCGTCTTGGGTAACTTGGTTATGAAGTCCATAGTAATCCGCTCCCATTTCCATTCTGGTATCTCTGGTTGTTGTAGTAATCCTGACGGTTTCTAATACTCGACCTTAACCTTAGCGCAAGTAAGGCATTTACTTACGAAGGTAGCAATTTCTGCTTTCATGTTAGGCCACCAGTATAGTCTCTTAAGATCCAGATACATTTTATCTGAACCTGGGTGAACGGAATATCTTGAGTTGTGTGCTTCGGTCATGACTACGTTCCTGAAACCACCATGTTTCGGGGTCCAGATTCGGTCCATGAGATAGTAGGCTCCGCTACCCTTAACTTCTAGATTCTTTTCCATTCCTCGCAGGGATTCACCCGCCACATTTTCAGGTTGCAAAGCTTCCATTTGTACCTCCTTAATTTGGGTGGATAAGTGGGAATGGATAGTCATAGTCAGAGATTTGACCCTCTGACCAGTGTATTCCTTTCGACTGAGGGCATCAGCTACTACGTTGGCTTTGCCACGATGATAACGAATTTCGCATTCGTAGTCATTTAGTAACTCAACCCATCGCCGTTGTTGCATGTTGAGTTCCTTCTGATCGAAAATGTGTTGAAGGCTCTTGTGATCGGTAAAAATAGTACTCTTTGTTCCGTATCAGTAGTGCCTCCAGATCTTCAGAGCAAATACCACTGCTCCTAACTCAAGTTCGTGTGTCGTATAGTTCACTTCGTGTGTCTTAAGCTGTCGGGAGGCATAAGCAATAACCTTCCCTCTCTGCATAAGAACACAACCAAGTCCTTGATTTGACGCATCGCAATACACTACGAAGTCTTCTATCCCTTCGGGGAGGGATAGTATCGGTGCGGTGCACAAGGCCTGTTTTAGTGTCTGGAATGCCTTCTCTTGTTTCGCTTCCCAGTCAAAGGCCACGCCTTTCTGGGTTAATGTAGTAAGAGGTTTCGCAATGCTAGAGAAATTCTTTATGAATCTGCGATAGTAGCCAGCGAGACCTAGAAATTGACGAATTTTTGTAGGTGTCTTTGGTGCCGACCAGTTCTCAATAGCCTTAATTTTGGAGGGGTCCACGTGTATCCCTTTCTCGCTAACAACGTGGCCTAAAAATTCGACTCTTCGAATCCAAAATTCGCATTTAGAGAACTTCGCATAGAGTTTCTCCGTTTGCAGTGTTTCTAGGACTTTTCGTAGGTGCTGACTATGCTCTTCCTCACTTCGGGAGTAGATAAGTATATCATCGATAAAGACGATGACGAACTGATCCAAGTAAGGACGGCATACCCTATTCATTAGGTCCATAAATACTGCTGGTGCATTGGTTAATCCGAACGGCATCACTACAAATTCGTAGTGTCCATAACGATTTCGGAAAGCTGTCTTTGGAATATCCCCCTCTAGAACTCGTAATTGGTGGTATCCGGATCGTAGATCTATTTTTGAGAAGTAGTTTGCTCCTTGAAGTTAATCGAATAGGTCGTCAATACGGGGTAGAGGATAACGGTTCTTGACAGTAAGTTTGTTCAGCTCTCTGTAGTCGATGCACATACGAAACGATCCGTCTTTCTTCTTTACAAACAAGACCGGTGCTCCCCAAGGTGAGAAACTTGGTCTTATGAATCCTTTTTGAAGGAGTTCATTAAGTTGACTGGAAAGTTCCTGCATCTCTCCTGGTGCGAGACGATAAGGCGACTTCGCTACTGGGGTAGCCCCTGGAACTAAGTCGATTCTGAACTTGACTTGGCGTTGCGGTGGTAATCCTGGTAGTTCTTCTAGAAAGATATCGGGAAAGTCGCGTACTACCGAGATGTTCTTGATGTCCTTCAGTTCTTGACTTGTATCAACGATGTGCACTAGGAATGCTCGACAATCCTTCCGCAAGCACTTTCGAGCTTGGATGCATGAAATGATGCGAAGGTTTGTACTTGATTTGTCGCCGTAGATAACTAATGTTTCGTTGTTAGGGAGATTAAGACAGACTGCTTTCTCAAAGCACATGATGTCGGCGCGAAGAAGACTCAACCAATCCATGCCGACTATGACGTCGAAACTTTTAATTTGGACCGGCATGAGATTGATTGGAAAAGAATGGCCGTCTAAAGTTAACGTACAACCCATGAATATGCAGTTAGTGTTTTCGGTTTTTGCATTGGCCATCTCTACAGTGAATGATTTTTCTAACTTGCTAGGTTTAGGTTTAAGTAAATGAATAAATTTTTGACTCACGAAGCTTCTCTCCGCTCCACTATCAAATAATATGCATGCATATGAATTATCGAGAAGGAACGTACCAGCAACTATAGTTGGGTCAGCTACAGCTTCGTCGTGGCCTATTGCCAAAACTCGCCCCACACCACCGGTGCCTGCTGCCTTAGGACAGTTCCTCTTGTAGTGGCCCACCTCGCCACAACCGTAGCAAGTCTGCCCTACACCCGCACTGGGAACTTGAGTGATCGGCTTTGCGGGGTCTTTGCAGAAACGGGCTGTGTGTCCCTTTCTGTTGCAGTTGGCGCACTGCATTTCCCGACAAGGTCGATGGTGGTGGTAAGTGCATTTAGTGCACTTTGGGAGGTTACCTACATAAGGCTTTGATGGGTAGGTATTTGTAGGAGCTGTAGTAGGTACAGTGGCAGCATTCACTAAAACCAGTTGTTTCTTTGCGGATTCTTGGGAAGACCCACCCTTCCCTTTTTTTCACACTCTCTTCATGCTATTGTTGTTGTTGTTGTTGTTGTTGTTGTAGTTGTTGTTGTTGTTGTTTCCTTTCTATGGTTCAGGTGCAGGAGTGGTTGAGTTCTGATGACCTCCGTAGTCAATCAGAGATTGTGCTAGTTCCTTAGCACTTTCAAAGGTGTCAGGTTTGGAAGCTAACACGCTTGATCATATTTGGGGCGTCAGTCCCCAGATGTACCTTTGATTGTTATATTGCAATAACAATCAATTCCATGCTTTGATTGGTGTCAGAAAGCTTAGTGCCTCTAGTAATGGAGTCACAAACACCACTAAGCAACTTGGATGAAGAGGAGAAGAAAGGAGGCTGCCCAAAATGTCTAGAAACCCTAATCTAAGAGTTCACCACGTTTTTGGGGCCATAAGGGTCCTTTATATACTTAGGCAATTAGGGTTATCAAGCTAGTAAACCCTAATTTGACTACTTAAGCCCTAAGCAGCCCATGGACCATTCCAGAAGGCCCTTGGACGATTTCTTTATGGATCTCCATATATAATTCATCCATTGCCATCTAATGGATCCTTAGCCCAACTTTTTAACTATCTTATAATTACAATATCAGTCCCCTAAGTTTAATTAATCTCTTTTAGCCACAAAATTAAATATCAATTAATTCTTGACTAATATTAATTAAACAGTATGATTTCTCCTTTAATATATTATTCTCATAATATATTAATAAATCATAATTAAACCTATCTCTCCTTAATTTCATCCTACATATTGTTATGGTGAAGGCAACCCAAAAGGACCATGCTCATAATCGGGTCAAGTATATACTAAAATAGTTATGGACTTAGACACTAATCCAACAGTCTCCCACTTGGATAAGTCTAAAAACTATATTCCATATGACTTCATAACCTGATCAACAATCGTAGCTTTCAAAAGCCGCTGTCATCTCTGATCTTATCAGATAGCGTGTCCTTTAGATAAGGGATCATATATTCCTCCATTCTCAAGATATCGTGTAGACATAAGACATGAATTTCAATCATTCTCTCTATACTGTTTCCCGACTTCCGATTTATGACGACTGACAACAGACTACTATTAAACACATCAACTTAGTCCCGACTTAGCCAAGCACTTAGGTGTCATCACTAAATCATCGAGAGGCTCACATATATCTCGTTTATCCCACTTTGGGTAAAAGGATTGGATAAACCTCAACTCAAATGCTCGCTTGCATTTACTGATCGAATCACACACAACAATAAATTTTATAACACCAAGTTACTGCTGCATTTACTTATTATCAATGCGCAACTGACTAGCAAATAGCAACTCACACGTCTCGGTTTCAAGAATATACAATATTATCGTCTCACTAATCACTCGTGATAAATCCATGAAGTGATCTAAGTGAGCATGGGTTTAATCTAATACTCTAATCTTATCAAAGCACTCATGAACCCTGCAACAAACTTGTGTTATGTCTAACCTCTTCAGACAATCTATAGACTCTTCATGATAGTCTTCCTTCATACCTACTTCCAACGTATGAATGAATGTGGAGGTTCGAATAACCCAGTTATTCTGGAAGTCAAAACATGCAAACTGAAACATAGCAATAATACTTAATCCTATATGGCCCCAAACTCGTGAGAGTATATAAAACACTTCTATTTATCCACCATATTGATTACTCATTATTTATCATTTAATTTTTCGGATAATCAACTCATTACTTGAAATACAACAATAGTTGTCCGATGCACAAAGCATGCACACTATGTTTCCTATGGTCCTTACTTTGTGAAATAGATCAATTGAAAAACCTTTCCAATGACGCTCATTTCACAATTCCCAATCCTCATCATTAGTGTTAGAACACAAGGTTCTTGCCACTACTAGAATATACTAGATTCTAACATTTTATGCAATGATCCTTTCGCAAAGTCGTAGCACAAAAGTCACCAAGACCTGGCTAATGAAATTACAAAGTACTCTATCAGTAATTGTTACAAGACAATTTCATAGACGTGAAGTCTCACATTCAAAGTACATTCCTTTGAACATCATTCTCGCATAAAATTTTCTAATCTAGACATAGACTCTCAATATCTAACTCCCAATATGGAAACATTTCCACAGTTGCCATATAACAACTCATTCTTAATAGAATCTTATCTATTCATAATAATGTCGATATGGTCCATCGAATACCATACTTCCAACTAATCACAAACAACCAATCCTCAACGAACTTTGGATTGTCCTTTGATAGTTGTTTAATTATTTTAGTCAAAACCGATTCTAGTCCTTTTTCCCTCATAATACGCTAGACATTTAGAAAATTTGAGAATGGTCAAATATTATAGCATTTGCAATCGATTCTATACCCAAAGCGTATGGGACACGATGTATAATGTCTTACATAAAAATATTTTATGTGTCACGTTCAATCTTCTTCCATAATATTTTATCAATCTTCTGCCATAATATTTTATGTGTCACATTCTCACAATTCGAACTATGAAGATGGATGTCGTAATCATAATCGAAATTTGAGAACACACTATGTATCCTTTGACTAAATTCATTAAAATTTCTCAATCTAAGATTTATATTTTGAAACAATGTATAATATTCTCTCCCTTAATTATAGCACAACAACTTTTCAACCCATGCAACTTTGCAAATTGAATCTTTGTTTTTCTATAATTAATATTGCTAACTTGCAATACTTTCCATAATAATCATACAAGCATAACACTTATGCTCCCACTATCATGTTGATTATTACCATATAAGCATAACACTTATGCTCCCACTAGCTTTGACATGTATTCAGAAAACAGCTGAACTTCTAGAAAACAATGCCTATTGAATTTCTGAAGTTCATATTTCTAATACCAGATGCTTCGATAAGCCTTTATCTAAGCTTCTTAAACTTATACAGCTTTTCCTTAGATAGATCATATGTGTGTTCAAACAATTCAAAACTTATATTACTAAGTTCCAAATGTTCAAACTAATTGCCAAATCTCACAATTCGAACTATGGAAAGGGATGCCGTAACCATAATCGAATTTGAGAATACAATTTTCACAATTGCTATCTTCTTAAAATCTCTCTTAGTGAAAGCATTTCCTCATAGTCATTTTCATGAAGGAGGGAATCTTATGACACTTAGATTTTATGGTGTATGAGTTCCTATCCATGTGAATTTGCCAAAACCAAAGTTGGCGACAAATCCAAACTCATATGGACTGAACTTTCTTAATCTTGATTTCTTGCCTTGTGGTGACACGAGTGCCCACCATGTCTTCGAAGTAGTTTAGCAACTTATCCTTACATATCAATGTACTTTCCATCGATCAAGGTACTTTGTCTTTATGCATTCAAATGAGAACTTATAGAACTCACATGCATAGTTAACTCAATTGGAATGACACATAAACAAACTAATGTCAACACGATAGGTTGTTAACCTTAAGTTGTGTGCTAGTGATGATGGATAAGGTTTATTCTTGATCTGTTCTTGAAACTTTTCCAAGATCATTAAAAACTCCCACTGACTCCTTGACATATAAGGTTCTCTTGTCAAGAAACATTTCTTGACAAACAAATATTCAAGAGTTAGTGTAGTTCTTATCAAGACAAAACACTTCACAAATTGGTCCTAGTTCGTCTTTGTCTTATCCAAGACATCACAACTTACCTATTTTAAATGTGCAAGAATAAGAAAACCATTTATGAATTCCACATTTGATGAGTGTTATAAACCTACTTAAGACTTGTCCCTGAATTCGCAATCTTGGAGTATGACTCTAAGATTCGATATTGGAACGAAGTATGATTGACTTCTTGATTTAACCATTTCCACAATTCTCGATTCCTCTTCTTAGATATACAAATGCACTAAGAGTCACTTAGAGAATCAATTGAGATATGGTTCTTAATCATTAAGACTTAACATAAAACACAATAAAAGGTACTCTCCCTTCTTCTTAGAATAGAGAAACTTTTATCTTTCTGCCCACTTGATTCTTCTTTATTCGTTCTGCTATTCATTGAAACTCTTTCAATCAACTCAGAAGTACAGTTAATCTTATAAGTATAATCATATTTACTAAACTTTTAGAAAATCATGAAAAATATCTTATCTCTCTTTGTGGTGGACTTGATCAACACACAACCTAGTGTACTCGATCTACTAGTCCTTCACTTGACACTTTGTCAAAGAGTTAGTCTAATTTCGAAATATGGAAGTTTTCCTTCATCACGCAACCAAGTTGTATGATTCCAAGTTTTCGTCCAATTGAAACTTGGGCGATGAGAAACTCTCCCTATTTGGTGAATTCTTGACATCTCCACAAACAACATAATCAAGAATCAAATCCTTTATTGCTAATAATAGAAATCTTCAAACATCAATTTTTCATACACGCCATTGCAAGGATAAATAAATAAGATAAAATCAAAATTTATTTTATTGCGGAAAAATTTGTCCTTGCAATGCAATTCAATTGAAAACTATGTTATTACATATTTCTTAGCAATCTTTTCTAACTCCAAGTAGTAGATCAAGAGTCTAATCTTCAAGCAATGCGATCGAAATCCATTTCTTCACGATTAGATTCAACTCACTTCTTCCCTAAAGCTCCTCTCTTTTCATCGATCCTACAAATCATCAAAATGTAATCTTATCACATCATGTATTAAAAATCTAGAATAGGAACTTAAAAGATTTAGTTAATGGATTTTTCCTGAAGCAGATCCACACGTCTTGACTCTCCCATATCTTATATCCTTCAGGTAGTTAGGGCAACTACGTCTCCAATGCCCCTTCTCTTGGCAACAAAAGCAAATGGACTCTGTTGGTGTCACAACTAGGAATTTGAAGCCTTGTAAACATTGAACAAAGATAACAAATGTAAATCAACAATGGGAAACCACGTAAGATGCTTATTCATTAACAACAAAATCTCAATCAAACACATCATATATGCACTACAAATAGCCAACAAACTATTGAGAACCAAGAAATCCTTGTTTAAGTCCATTTTGGACTAGGATTTCCTTATTGGGCCCAATGGACCAATAAGCTTCCAATTGGACAATCTTGGGCTTAGAACTCTTGAATGAGCTCTAATTAGACCCATTTTCATTTATTTTAATATTTTGGGCCATATTGGGCCAATAATGAAACAAAATATTTAAATGGACCGTATTGGGCCATAATTAACCTAATTTAGCTCTAATAGGTCATAATAAAAAAAAATCATATTTATATTTATTTGGGCCAAACATCACTCAACATAACCATGAAATGGGCTTAAGCGTACAAGGCCCAATCCTTTTCTTTTCCCCTCTCCATTCTTGGCCCAAGCCCAACCAAAGAAGGAGAGTTAACTTTTCCTATGCCACCTCACATTTATCCATAGGTTTCCCAAGCACCAACTCATGTTTTTGATGCAAATCAACTCAAAAACCTCTCTTCTCTCCCCTCTCTCTTGCTCTCGGCTGAATCCAAGCACACACACACACATTTCACTCACAATTCTCTGAAGAAAACTCTCTCCACTCCTCTCCATATTTTCGAGATTAAGGAAGCTTTCAAGGAGATTTATCCCACAAACAGATCATCTAAGGTAAGTTGATGTTAAATCCATAATCTAGCTATTTACTTTCATTCAAGAATCATCTCTTAATTCATTCAAACTCATGATCTTGCACCTTAGAAGCATCTAAGTTCGAGATCCATCCAAGGAACTTGATAGGGCTGAAAATGGCACCAAACTTCTCCAAATCTCCTTCAAAAACGATCCACAACTCAAGGTGAGTTTCATACCCCCTTCTGTTCGGTTTTTATGAGTTTTACGGGGGAGAATACAAGAAAATGTGTTGATCTATGTGTAAATGTATGCTATGTGTGATTTGATGCATGTATGTGTGTGATATCATGTGTTTTGTGATGAATATGTTATCAAAAAGTGTGTAATAACGGAGATCAAAGACATGAGAAAGAAAATAAACATAACTTAAGCTATTTTACACTAATCAAGTCAAGAAAAATAGTTTATAAGGTTAGGATAAACATACTTGAACATAAAAACCATTTTTGGGCTTAAATTGCCAAAAATACAAACATGGGGTAAAAATCAACAAGTTACGGTTCTTGATGCGTAAGAGGGTCCAAAACAGTTTCCATAAATATTTTCCTGATTTTTAGAAATTTCTATGGACTTAAAATGTAAAATTTTAACCTAATGGGCTAATTTTGGGCTTTTCGGCCCAATAAGCCCCAAAATGCGAAATTTTACAAGTTGAGAGGCTGGAAATGAAATTTTCTGTAAAACAGGGAGTAATTAGCAAAATTAAATGTTTATAAGGTTCAAAAATGCTTTTCATTATCAAAAAGGACTAAAAATGCAAACTTTTTAGATTTTATGCCAAAATTGTAAATGTTGTGAAAAATGGGTCCTTAACCGAGAACCAGTATTCTAGAGGGGCTGAAACTGTCAACTAAATAAACTTTGGGGTAAAATCGTGTTTTCATCAAATAAATCATACAAAAGTGTCAAGAAAAGTGTTTTAAGGACTAAAAATGAAATTCTTTTATATAAAAGGACCAAAAGTGTTATTTTTATAAAAGGATGAGTAATTAAAAAGGGCCAAACTCTACTTACAAAAAATCAAATTAAGATACAAGATCCACGAATTACCGACGAAAATGGAAAACAAATACACTCTCAATAATACATATCGTTACCAAACGAATTGATTCGGTCTCGAATCAATAACAACACAAAATCGTTAAACCAAAGTAATTCGTTAATCACACGATAACTACAATAAGTCAACATACAAACTTTGGGCTTAAAAGTTTTGAAATCTTGCTTGTTATGCCTTTGTAGCCCAATAACATGATCTTTGGGCCCAAAGGGATTATGCTTACGTGATATTGGGCCTTCTATGACCAATTCCACGTAAAAGGACTTTCAATAGCTCTAATGTGTTATTGGGCCCTAATGGCCCATTAGTACTGCTAGTGAGGTCGAGAAGTCAAATCCGAGTTGGGCCAAGTGTCTTTCCCATTCCTGATAGCCTTGAATAACTCCTGGTAATAAGGGGGCTTCGTACCCTCCTTTCTCCTCGATTGTTGGGCTATGAGAAAACAAAGTAAACAGATTTAGGACGATAAACAATAGTAATCAGGGTGGGGGGATTAAGTGAGTAGTAACGGTCGACGCCTTTAAGGATCGTTCGTAATCTGTAGTTATAAACTAGTCATTTTCCAAATGGGTGATTATAACAACTCACAAACCCTAATTAATCCAACGCCACCCGGGTATCAAAAACATTTGACGTATCGGTATAACAATAAACAAGTCATGTATTTTACGTATTGGGAAAACATCGGGTTTTCCTGGGAAGTTCAACATTTTCACTTGTGTGACGTATACAAAGTTCAACAACTATACATGTTTTAAAAATCAACAAGCAAATTTACGGACCTTCACACTTTTTTTTTAACAAATACTCTTTTCAGAAAATATCGGATTTTCTGGGTTTACAAACTACACCAAATCATTTGACTACAACATTACTTATGAACTCACCAACATTTCATATGTTGACGTTTTTCAAAATAACTTGTATTCTCAGGTAACAGGTAAGTCGAAGAATAAGTATCAAGTTATGTTATGGTGTTTTGCTTAGATTATCTATCGAACGGTTTATGTTATGAAATTGTAATGACTAAAACAATGTAATGGATGTAAAAAATATCCATTTTATTATTTCAATGCATGGTCATGAATGATGTTCTGATTTATGTATAATCATTGTGATGGTATTCAATTTAAGTCACAAGAGCCCTCGGACGTTTCCGCCGTCTGGTTCGGGGGTGTGACAGGATGGTATCAGAGCTCTGTTTATAGTGAACTAGCATATCTAACCACACATTAATATGCAACTATAAACCAAAAAGAGGGACTAACACAACTCTGAACAAAACGAGTAAAACATAACAATAAAAACACCCTTGCTTGTATTAGGAAAATAACATAGTACCGAACCAAACAAGATAATGCTAGTATCTCGGTTAAGCCAGGACTGTTCTTAGTTGTATCAAGGAGTGGATGTAGCCTGATCAACTACATTCCCTCCAAGGTACAACTATCACATGTCCTGAGGAAATCGTGATAGCTAGGGAACCTAAAAACATACCCCTTTATCCCCAAGAAGGGAACCTCAACTCAATATATGCAATAGTTGTAGAATCATAGGAGTAATGATAGTTTATTCGTATACCTCCTTCGAGTCTTCATGGAAGGGGAGCAGCAGGGCATTCAGTTTCATCAAGTCTTGGTGGCTCACGGGATGCTCGAGGATGAACCTAAAGAAAATCAAGGGGGAGCACACGACGTTGGGCCTGACGAGTACACGGACACCGACTACGAATTTGATGGGGCCGATGATGACATGGAGGAAGAACAAAACTCGGGCAAAGATCACACCACATCATTTGTCAGCGAGGCGCAACAGGACCACCCCGCCCCGCTAGAGAATCCTGCAAGGGAGAATCGCTCCCCCGAAGCTGAGATTGCTGCCCTGCGACAACAGTTGTTCGCCATGGAAGCACGTGCAGTGCGAGCTGAGCATGACAGGGATGAGGTCATTGGAGACATGACTGAGATGGCCCAGTTGTTGGCTCAACACTTTGGCATATGATCTCGCCACTGTCATAGGACACTCCATAGAAGTGCTAGGGATAAATTTATCTTACTATGTCATTAGGATCTATGCTATGTACCCTGACTCTATGTTTAAGTGACTACACTACTCATAGAGCCGTTATGCTGTCAAACTAGTACTGCTTATGTATGCTCTTTCGAGAAAAAAAAATCATGTATCAAAGTGCGGGTAATAGTAATGAAAGTTTTTACATGTTTTACTGTGACGTTATAATCTGCTATGTGTTACGTATCCATTATTGTATGCTAAATTGTGGAATTACTTATGTTTATGCCACACACCTAGTTTATAGGATCACAACCTCACAAAAACCATAGACACTCAACATCTTTTCGTTCCATGACAGAAAGATGCCTCAACGACCCACTCGTGGAAACCCTGGGCCAACCCCACCCGACGTCGACTCAGCTTCATTCCAAGCAGCTGTATCTGCTGTGGTCACCGCAGTGATGGCACAAATTCACCAAGGGAACAATGGAGGAGTCAACGGACAAGGGGCCGGAAGTTCGAACAACGGAATGAATCAAGGACCCGCCAAAACATGTTCCTACAAAGACTTCACCAACGCCAAACCACGAACCTTTAATGACACTGGAGGAATGATCACCCTGAAACGATGGATCGAGAAGGTGGAATCGATATTCGAGATATGCGATTGCCCAGAGGAGATGAAGGTGAAGTTTGCCGCATGCAGTTTCGTTGACCAAGCGCTCACTTGGTGGAACGGACACGTGGAAGCCATGACACTCCCCGTAGCCAATTCCATGCCATGGACAGAGATGAAAGAAATGTTGATGGCCGAGTATTGCCCTCATGGTGAAATTCAGAAAATGGAACAAGACCTGTGGAATCTCACTATCGGAAACACCGATATAGATGTATACATATCAAGGTTTAGCGAACTGTCTCTGCTGTGCCCTGGCATGATCACCTGAGAAGGTAAGAAGATCGAGCGATTCATCTGGGGACTAACCTCCCCGATCCAAGGAAACGTGATATCTGCAAATCCCGAAACTTTCGACAGTGCCAAGATATTGGCCAAGAAGCTGTATGACCACAACAAAAAGAAGGGTGAGAAGCTAGTGGAGACTGAAGTTAAGAAGGAAAATGATAGCAAGAAGGGGAAGAACAAGAAGAGGAAGGGACGTTAAGGATCCGAATCGTCCAAGAAGCAGCAAACAGTGGCAGTTAATGCTGCGACCTTTCAATTTCCATCCACACCACATGCTCCAGCCTCATCTGCTCCAAGTGCTCCTAGACCTTATTCCGGTAATCTTCCTAAATGCAACAAGTGTAGTATCCATCACAATGGAGAATGTAGAGAGATGCAGTGCACCAGTTGCAATCGGAAGGGGCACACGACAAGGTATTGTAGGACCTACCCTCCTCAAAAGCAACAACAGGGAAACAACAACAACAATAACCGCAACAACAACAACAACAACAACAACGCCAACAATGGCGGCAAAAATGCAGGACCTAGCCACACCTGCTATGGATGTGGAAGGACTGGGCATTTTCGTCGAAACTGCCCCAACAACAACAATCCCAGAAATGGAGGAACAGGAAGGGTGCTGACCATGGGTCAGGGAGAAGCGATTCAGGATCCCGCTGTTGTTACCGGTATGTTCCTTCTAAACCACACTTATGCATGCATCCTATTTGATACCGAAGCAGAACGAAGTTTTGTGAGCAATAAGTTTAAACATTTGTTAAAACAACAACCCCAGAAGCTCAATGAAACCTTTACGGTGGAAATGGCCAATGGGAAAACCAAATCCACTGGGGAAGTCTACATCGGATGTACCTTAACTCTAAATCAATACGTCTTCCGAATAGACTTAATGCCTGTTTCCATTAGGAGTTTTGATGTGATTATTGGCATGGACTGGTTAAGCCCCCACCATGCTGAAATTATGTGTCACGAGATGGCCGTTCGCCTTCACCATCCAAATCATGAAACCCTAGTTATTTATGGCGACAAACCTAGCACGAACCTTCATCTCATCTCGTGCGTCCAGGCACAGAAGCATCTGCGAAAGAATGATTTGACGTTCCTAGCGCATATTGTGGATAAAAGCCAAGGAAGAGGTTAATGTTCGAGACATTCCTGTAGCACGTGAATTCCCAGACATATTTCCTGAAGATCTTCCTGGAGTACCCCCAGAGAGACAAGTTGAATTTTGAATTGATCTTGTTCCAGGTGCTACTGTCATCGCTAAATCGCCTTACCGATTAGCTCCTGCTGAGATGCAGGAATTGTCCAGCCAACTTAGTGAACTCCTGGGCAAAGGATTCATCCGACCCAGCTTCTCGCCATGGGGAGCCCCAGTCCTCTTTGTCAAGAAGAAAGATGGATCTTTTAGGATGTGCATTGATTACAGAGAACTAAACAAGCTCACTGTCAAAAATCGCTATCCACTCCCACGAATCGACGATCTATTTGACCAGCTCCAAGGAGCCAGTTACTTCTCTAAGATAGATCTACGATCTGGGTACCATCAACTCAAGGTCCGGGAAGAGGATATTCCCAAAACCGCTTTCCGAACTCGTTACAGACATTATGAATTTGTTGTAATGCCCTTCGGTCTAACGAATGCCCCTGCTGCATTCATGGACCTAATGAATCGAATCTGCCGATCATTCCTCGACAACTTTGTTATTGTTTTCATTGACGACATTCTAGTTTATTCTCGAAGCGAAGAGGAGCATGGTCAATATCTCCGACAAATCCTGGAAACCCTGCGAACTGAGAAGCTATACGCAAAACTCTCCAAGTGTGAGTTCTGGCTCCGTAGCATGAACTTTTTGGGTCATGTTGTTAGTCAGGAAGGAATACATGTGGATCCTTCTAAGGTCAAAGCCATCGAAGGATGGGAAGTTCCGACAACACCCACAGAAATTCGCCAATTCTTAGGACTAGCAGGTTACTACAGGAGGTTCATTCAAAACTTCTCTAAGATCGTCAAGCCATTTACCTCGCTTACACAAAAGGGCGTACCATTCAAATGGACGGACAAACAAGAAGTTGCATTCCGAACTTTGAAGCGAGCACTCTGCAGTGCCCTGGTACTATCACTACCAGAGGGAACGGAAGACTTCAGAGTCTATTGTGACGCTTCAAACCAGGGTTTAGGTTGCGTTCTCATGCAGCATGGAAAGGTGATAGATTACGCGTGCCGGCAAATCAAGACACACGAAGTGAATTACACAACCCACGATCTAGAGTTGGGAGCAGTAGTCTTCGCCCTGAAGATTTGGAGGCATTACCTTTATGGTACGAAGTGCACCATCTTCACGGACCACAAGAGTCTCCAGCATATCTTGAATCAAAAAGAGCTGAATATGAGGCAACGAAGATGGGTTGAACTATTAAACGATTATGAGTGTGAAATCAAGTACCACCCAGGCAAGGCTAATGTGGTAGCTGATTCCTTGAGTCGGAAAGAGTACTCTAATCGTCGTGTGAAAACTCTCTCAATAACCATCCAATCTCACCTAACCACTCAGATCAGGGCAGCCCAGTCAGACGCCATGAAGGTGGAAAACAAAACAAGCGAAGCGTTACGCATAATGGAGAAGAATATGAAGGTGGAAAACAAAACAAAACAACCGTATTTGGGTCCCTAAATTTGGAGGATTTAGGGAGGTAGTTATGAGTGAAGCTCACAAGACACGATACTCCATCCATCCGGGTTCGGACAAAATGTACTTGGATATTAAGCAACATTATTGGTGGCCTAACATGAAGGCAGAAATTGCCACCTATGTCAGCAAATGCCTTACTTGCGCCAAGGTAAAGGTGGAATACCAGAAGCCCTCAGGGTTATTACAGCAACTAGTAATTCCCGAGTGGAAATGGGAAGGGATTTCTATGGACTTTGTGACCAAGCTACCCAAGACGTCAGATGGATTGGACACTATATGGGTAATAGTTGACCGACTGACGAAATCTGCTCATTTCCTGCCAATAAAAGAATCCTACAAGATGGAGAGACTGACAAGAATATACATTAGAGAAATCGTGAGGCTTCATAAAGTACCTGTGTCTATCATCTCGGATAGAGATAGTAGGTTCACTTCACGTTTTTGGCAATCGCTTCAGAAAGCACTGGGAACCCATCTCGACATGAGCACTGCTTATCACCCACAAACGGATGGTCAAAGCGAACGAACCATTCAGACGCTCGAAGACATGCTTTGTGCATGCGTGATAGACTTTGGGAAGTCCTGGGATACCCACCTACCCTTAGTTTAATTCTCGTATAACAACAGTTACCATTCGAGCATCAAAGTCGCTCCTTTCGAAGCGCTATATGGACGTAAGTGTAGAACACCGTTGTGTTGGGCTGAGGTGGGCGACACCCAGCTAGCGAGGGAACTAGCATCAGACAAGACGTTAACAGGACCGGAGATCATATGTGAAACCACAGAAAAGATAGTTCAAATCAGAGCTCGATTACAAGCATCGCGGGACCGACAAAAGAGCTATGCTGATAGACAGCGAAAGCCCTTAGAGTTTCAGGTCGGGGATCGAGTGCTATTAAAAGTTTCTCCCTGGAAAGGGTTCATTCTTTTTGGAAAATAGGGAAAATTGAACCCACGATACATTGGACCTCTCGAGATTCTTGCCCAAATTGGTCCAGTGGCGTACAGACTGCAGCTACCCGCTGAGCTCAGCAGTGTTCACCCCGTGTTCCATGTTTCCAATCTAAAGAAGTGCCTATCCGATGAAACTATCGTCATTCCCCTTGACAAAATTGAAATCAACAAGAATCTCTTGTTCGTTAAAGAACCAGTCGAAATCATGGACAGGGAGGTGAAGCATACTAAGCAAAGTCGCATCACGATCGTGAAAGTACGGTGGAACGCGAAGCGTGGGCCAGAATTCCTGTGGTAACGTGAAGATCAAATGAACCAAAAGTACCCTCATCTATTCTAACATTCTCAAATCGGGCATTCAAAAGAATTTTGGGACGAAATTCCCTCGAACGGGGGGATGATGTCACAACTAGGAATTTGAAGCCTTGTAAACATTGAACAAAGATAACAAATGTAAACCAACAATGGGAAATCATGTAGGATGCTTATTCATTAACAACAAAATCTCAATCAAACACATCATATATGCACTACAAATAGCCAACAAACTATTGAGAACCAAGAAATCCTTGTTTAAGTCCATTTTGGACTAGGATTTCCTTATTGGGCCCAATGGACCAATAAGCTTCCAATTGGACAATCTTGGGCTTAGAACTCTTGAATGAGCTCTAATTAGACCCTTTTCATTTATTTTTATATTTTGGGCCATATTGGGCCTAGAATGAAACAAAATATTTAAATGGACCGTATTGGGCCATAATTAACATAATTTAGCTCTAATAGGTCATAATAAAAAAAATCATATTTATATTTATTTGGGCCAAACATCACTCAACATAACCATGAAATGGGCTTAAGCGTACAAGGCCCAATCCTTTTCTTTTCCCCTCTCCATTCTTGGCCCAAGCCCAACCAAAGAAGGAGAGTTGACTTTTCCTATGCCACCTCACATTTATCCATAGGTTTCCCATGCACCATCTCATGTTTTCATGCAAATCAACTCAAAAACGTCTCTTCTCTCCCCTCTCTCTTGTTCTCGGCTGAATCCAAGCACACACACACACACACACACACTTCACTCACAATTCTCTTAAGAAAACTCTCTCCACTCTTCTCCATATTTTCGAGATTAAGGAAGCTTTCAAGGAGATTTAACCCATAAACACATCATCTAAGGTAAGTCGATGTTAAATCCACAATATAGCTATTTCCTTTCATTCAAGAATCATCTCTTAATTCATTCAAACTCATGATCTTGCACCTTAGAAGCATCTAAGTTCGAGATCCATCCAAGGAACTTGATAGGGCCGAAAATAGCACCAAACTTCTCCAAATCTCCTTCAAAACCGATCCACAACTCAAGGTGAGTTTCATACCCCCTTCTTCTTGGTTTTTATGAGTTTTATGGGGGAGAATACAAGAAAATGTGTTGATCTATGTGTAAATGTACGTTATGTGTGATTTGATGCATGTATGTGCGTGATATCATGTGTTTTGTGATAAATATGTTATCAAAAAGTGTGTAATAACCGAGATCTAAGACATGAGAAAGGAAATAAACATAACTTAAGCTATTTTACACTAATCAAGTCAAGAAAAATAGTTTATAAGGTTAGGATAAACATACTTGAACATAAAACCCATTTTTGGGCTTAAATTGTCAAAAATACAAACTTGGGGTAAAAATCAACAAGTCACGATTCTTGAAGCGTAAGAGGGTCCAAAACAGTTTCGATAAATATTTTCCTGATTTTTAGAAATTTCTAAGGACTTAAAATGTAAATTTTTAACCTAATGGGCTAATTTTGGGTTTTTCGGCCCAATAAGCTCCAAAATGCGAAATTTTACAAGTTGAGGGGCTGGAAATGAAATTTTCTGTAAAACAGGGAGTAATTAGCATAATAAAATGTTTATAAGGTTCAAAAATGCTTTTCATTATCAAAAAGGACTAAAAATGCAAACTTTTTAGATTTTATGCGAAAATTGTAAAAGTTGTGAAAAATGGGTCCTTAACCGAGAACCACTATTCTAGAGGGGCTTAAACTGTCAACTAAATAAACTTTGGGGTAAAATCGTGTTTTCATCAAATAAATCATACAAAAGTGTCAAGAAAAGTGTTTTAAGGACTAAAAATGAAATTCTTTTATATAAAAGGACCAAAAGTGTTATTTTTATAAAATGATGAGTAATTAAAAAGGGCCAAACTCTACTTACAAACAATCAAAATTAAGATACAAGATCCGCGAATTACCAACGAAAATGGAAAACAAGTACACTCTCAATAATAAATATCGTTACCAAACGAATTGATTCGGTCTCGAATCAATAACAACACAAAATCGTTAAACCAAAGTAATTCGTTAATCACACGATAACTACAATAAGTCAACATATAAATTTTGGGCTTGAAAGTTTCAAATCTTGCTTGTTGGGCCTTGCTAGCCCATCAACATGATCTTTGGGCCCAAGGGGATTATTCATACGTGATATTGGGCCTTCTATGACCCAATTCCACGTAAAAGGACTTTCAATAGCTCTAATGTGTTATTGGGCCCTAATGGCCCATTAGTACTGCTAGTGAGGTTGAGAAGTGAAATGCGAGTTGGGCCAAGTGTCTTTCCCATTCCCGATAGCCTTGAATAACTCCTGGTAATAAGGGGGCTTCGTACCCTCCTTTCTCCTCGATTGGTGGGCTATGAGAAAACAAAGTAAACAGATTTAGGACGATAAACAATTGTAATCAGGGTGGGAGGATTAAGTGAGTAGTAACGGCCGACGCCTTTAAGGATCGTTGGTAATCTGTAGTTATAAACTAGTCATTTTCCTAATGGGTGATTATAACAACTCACAAACCCTAATTAATCCAACGCCACCCGGGTATCAAAAACATTTGACGTATCGGTATAACAATAAACAAGTCATGTATTTTACGTATTGGGAAAACATCGGGTTTTCCTGGGAAGTTCAACATTTTCACTTGTGTGACGTATACAAAGTTCAACAACTATACATGTTTTAAAAATCAACAAGCAAATTTACGGACCTTCACACTTTTTTTAACAAATACTCTTTTCAGAAAATATCGGATTTTCTGGGTTTACAAACTACACCAAATCATTTGACTACAACATTACTTATGAACTCACCAACATTTCATATGTTGACGTTTTTCAAAATAACTTGTATTCTCAGGTAACAGGTAAGCCGAAGAATAAGTATCAAGTTATGTCATGGTGTTTTGCTTAGATTATCTAACGAACGGTTTATGTTATGAAATTGTAATGACTAAAACAATGTAATGGATGTAAACAATATCAGTTTTATTATTTCAATGCATGGTGATGAATGATGTTATGATTCATGTATAATCATTGTGATGGTATTCAATTTAAGTCACAAGAGCCTTTGGACGTTTCCGCCGTCTGGTTCGGGGGTGTGACAGTTGGCATAGCACATCGGACAATCACAGACTTAGTTCTTTCTGGACTTCCAATCTTGCCAGTGTCCATTGAAGTTTGGGAGTTTGATTCACCAGACAAATTTGCTTGACCAGCACGCCAAATCATTGCTGATTCAACAGCTATAAGCAAATATGTGAGATCAATGAGGTTCACGTCGTGATTCATCATATAGTACTCTCTAACGAACTCATTATATGATTCAGGAAATGACTGAAGAACCCAGTCAACAACCAACTCACTTGAAATCTCGACACCTAACATGCTTAACCTATCAATGTGTGACTTCATCTCTAAGACGTGTGCAAACACAAGTATCCCATCTTCGTGTTTACTTGCCAAAAGGGCTTAAGTGAGCTTGAACTTTTCAAGCCTTCGAACTTGAGGGTCATTGAGAACGATTAGAGGAGGTGGAGGAAGTGAAGTATGACTCTCATTTCCTTGATCGTATCTCAGAACGTCATCTTCATTTGGAAAGCTTGTTCCAAAGGATTTGGGAAGACCATTGTAAGATTTAGACATCTACAAAATGGGAGAAAATTCAATTTAAGTTGATTGAGTCCTTAATAAAACACCCAAATGAGTTGTTAAGGCTAGGATCCAACACAATATTCTACAACCTAGAAGAGGGATGCCGTAATCTAGTCGCAGAATATTTGAAGGTAGGTAAATGATGACTTACCAATATCCAACATGAACTTTTCAATGGCATGTTTGATCTCGATTATGCCCTACTATTTATGACTGGGATGCTGAGGATCACAAATAAGGTGTGAATAACGATACGAATCATGTGGTGCACCCAATGCTACTATCACCTAATCAATGTGCCGGTTATCCACACACGCTCCAATGATCTATGATAAGCATCGAGCCACCCTTCGCCACCAATGTCATCCCCAAATTAGTGTGCCGGTTAACAACACACGCTCCACTAACGTGTGAGAAGGGTATGAAGTGTAATTCCATGGGTTAGCATATAATTTCACATTTTGCGTAAAGTAACTATGATTTGGGAATTTGAAAAGCATTTAGTTACTTGTGTACTTCATTATACTTGTAATGGAAGGTTTATGTCCTATCCTACCCGTTCCGCTAACGACCCTCCACTAGTCAAGAGTGCGGTGGGTAAGAGTGGATACCCATTCAATCGCCATTTTATAGGCAATTTCCTTAAACACCCCTTATAGACCAGCTTCGTGAATGAGGCCTACTAACGGTAAGATTGACTGTTTACTCATACATATATATAATATTAGACTTTTAATGTTATATATAGTATAGGGTGTATTTTACACTTTTAAAATACTAGGTGGTTTAACTTAGTAAATTATACTTTTAATTTAATTAAACGTAAACCAAAACTTTATGGGTTTATTAAATCTCTTTTAATTATACACTTTAATTAATTAATATAACCATAAGGGTGAGATTTGAACTTTTCAAATTACTAGGGTTTAGGAATTTAACATTTAAAAATTAAACTTTTAATCAACTTTTAAATTCCAAAACTTGAGGGCATGTTTTGAAACTTTTTCAAACTTAGGGTTTAAAATTTAAATATTTCAATATTAAACTTTTAATCAAAATTTAAATTCCAAAACTTGAGGATAGGTTTTGAAACCTTTCAAAACATTAAGGTTTAACTATTTAAATTTCAAAAACAAAAACTTTTTAAGTTCAAATTTAAACTATAAAACATAACGGGGGCAAATTGAAACTTTTCAAACTTAATAGGTCAAATATTTGTTTAATATTAATCATATATTATCTATATTTAACCAAATCCATTAATTTTGATAAGGATAAACATTCCAAACATAAAAAATCGACTTTAGGCAATAAAAACGAGTTTTGGTAATTATCCCCATCAAAATCTGGCCAGAAAATCGAAAATCACGGCAACAGAATTGGTAACTCGTCGAGTTCTTAGAGAAAACTCGGCGAGTTCATCAACCAGTCAGCCAAAAATTCGATTTTCAGATCAAACAAGCGTTAAATTCACTAACAAACAGCCCTAGGCTCTGATACCGCTGATGGGTTTAGAGCAATACTTCAATCCTATGGTGTACATGCAAACCCTAATAGCTTTTGGATCTAGTTTGTCTAATGAACATGAAATTGAATATCCAAAGCTATAAACCCCAGATCTATTAAATAAGAACTGAAATAAGGGTTTAGTAATTACCTTTGATTGTTATATTGCAATAACAATCAATTCCTTGCTTTGATTGGCTTCAGAAAGCTTAGTGCCTCGAGTGATACACCTCTAATGGAGTCACAAACACCACTAAGCAACTTGGACGAAGAGGAGAAGAGAGGAGGCTGCCCAAAATGTCTAGAAACCCTAATCTTAGAGTTCACCATGTTTTTGGGGCCATAAGGGTCCTTTATATACTTAGGCAATTAGGGTTATCAAGCTAGTAAACCCTAATTTGACTGCTTAAGCCCTAAGCACCCCATGGACCATTCCAGAAGGCCCTTGGACGATTTCTTTATGGATCTCCATATAGAGTTCGTTCATTGCCATCTAATATATCCTTAGCCCAACTTTGTAACTATCATATAATTATAATATTAGTCCCCTAAGTTTAATTAATCGCTTTTAGCCACAAAATTAATTATCAATTAATTCTTAACTAATATTAATTAAACAGTATGATTTCTCCTTTAATATATTATTCTCATAATATATTAATAAATCATAATTAAACCTATCTCTCCTTAATTTCATCCTACATATTGCTATGGTAAAGGCAACCCAAAAGGACCATGCTCATAATCGGGTCAAGTACATACCAAAATAGTTATGGACTTAGACACTAATCCAACAATTGACCCTAGACATGATTACATAATTGCCCAGCTTTAACCGCAGTGTCCAACATCCAAATACTTTTGTTTTTGTGCTACTCATGATAATGTTTCTAGTATGTAGGTATACTTGTATGCTTTTTGTAAAAATACTTATACTTAAAAAATATACTTTTAGTTCAAAGCACTTCAGCCCCCTTTTGTGTTTATAGTTGTATAACATGTAAGGTACAGTATACTTATTTCACTATAAACAATAGCTCTGATACCAATCTGTCACACCCCCGAACCGTCATAAAACAACGGCGGAATCGTCTGGGAGCGGGTGATGTCATGCGTAGTATCACAATAGTTGTATCATAGCAAGCAAAGTAAACACAACCATTACATTACAATATAATTATTCACATCTGTTTGAAAACTTAGTTTGTACATAACAGTATATGACAAAAGTAAAAGACGTGACTCCAAAATGCTCCATCTTCTTCAAAAGTTGGCAAGGGTACCAGTCTATTGTTGGCCTGAGAATACAAGCAGTTTTGAAAACGTATCAACATAAAGCTAGTGAGTTCATAAGCAATTTTTTGAATTGAAAACCAGTCACTGAATTTGTACAAATGATTTATTTTCATTATATGTAAAACATCGTTTGTATCGAAACCCTGGTGACCACCAGTATGTAAGATGAGTTAGGTTTGAAAACCCTGGCTACCACCAGTAAATAAAGT
Organism: Lactuca serriola; assembly: GCF_051521515.1. Taxonomy (NCBI): domain Eukaryota; kingdom Viridiplantae; phylum Streptophyta; class Magnoliopsida; order Asterales; family Asteraceae; genus Lactuca; species Lactuca serriola. The sequence continues at coordinate 71,225,649 of NC_136411.1, read as the reverse complement.
AAGTAAAGTATGTTCCGTTTGAAAACCCTGATTTCTGTTAGTATAACAGGTACTATGTTTTCACCGAGAAAATCCCTTATTTTCCCAGTTGTGTGAGTGGTTGCTTTAATGTTTCTGTAACGGTAAGACATAAATATAATCCATATCTATGTGATTAAAGCAATAGTTTGTGAGCATCGTATTATTACGTAAAAGTGTCATAACTATTGGCGTGTTTTATGACCATACTTAAAATTGATACGACGTGAAATCGGACGTTGATATCCTTTATGACATTTGTCACCCGTAGACCTGCCGATCCGACTGTAGCTAGCAGCCAAGTGCGGGATAGTCGGTCCCGTATAGATCTATACACAAAAGCCAAGCTTTCGCTCCAAGAAATTCTGGTTCATAAGGGAAGTCCTCCACTTAGTTAATGTTGTAAGCTCCCAAGGATGTGTCTCCCATATATGTTAACGACTGTACGAGTAATAATATATAAGCATACTGTCCTTTCATATGTAAAGTCGATGTTTGTTTTGTAGAGTAAAAATAATTATATTTAAATAATTAATCATAGTTGTACTCTCGTAGTAATGTAGGTTATAAACTAAATTTGTCATAGTTCATGTATTCAACCGTGTAAGTAGTTTGCATTTGTAAGACTGGTAATGAAATCCCCAAACTACACCCTTTATAGTTTGAATGAAATATTATGTTCGTGAAATGTTTGGAAAATTATGCAATTACATTTAGAAAAACGTCCCTTACGCTCTGCATACTACAAAAGGGATTATCTAAATGTTTTATGAAAATCATTGATTTTTATAAATTGCATAAGTTTGACTTGTTGAAAACTTTGTGTTTGGCTTGTATTCCCCCCTAAAAACGTTTAAAACCCATAAAAGCGTAAGGGTATGAACTCACTGTTTAACGTATGATTTGAGTGTACGATTGGGATGAGTGTTGAGTGTCAACTGTTGTTTCATACTCAATTGGACTCTATTAACATATGGTAACACATACACGTATTAGATGAGGACATAACACTATTTGTTATGGAGGGAAACCACCTTAGGGACTTGGAAACACTTGAAACTAAGCGCTATAATCACACGAGATTGAATATGGGGAGTTTGCGGCCGTAATCAAGAGTGTACGGTCATGGGTTTGCGGTTCCATGGGTTCACAGTCTTATGTGTTTACGGTCTAATGATCTTATGGTCATAGGGTTTACGATCCATGGGTTTACGGTCTATGGGTTTACGGTCTATGGCTTTACGGTCTATGAGTTTACGGTCATTGAAGGGTGTACGGTCTAAGGAGATACACTAGACCGTAAACACCTTTTGTTCATGGAAAATGATGATTGCAAAGCAAAACATAAGAATCATAACTAGACATAAGTATAAGAGGATGATACTTACAATTTGAAGGCAAAGAAAGGTGTTTTCGGTCCAAAACACTAAGGTGTTCTTGAGGATTCTTGAAGATCTAGATAAAAAGGTGAAATCCATGGATGAATCATGAGTGAGTCATAAATATAGGAAGGATTATCACCCAAAGGAATGAATCACTTAATTTCCTGAGAATTCCTTGAGTAAACTTGATGAAGTTAAAGAGTGAGTATAGAAAGAAAGTCTTTGAAGTATCTAAAGTGACAAATTAAAGCCATATACCCTATATATAGTGTAGAGTTTTCGGTCAAGGGGGAGGGGTGCAGGTGTACGATCGTAAACTCGAGTTTACGGTTGTACACTCCTCTCAACGGGGTGTTTGGCTCGGATGCTATGCATTGACTTGGAAAAACTCATTCTTGGACCCAAACCTCGATTGTACTGAGTTTAGAATATTTAATTAGACCCGAGATAATGCTGACAAGAGTAGAAATAAATTCTAATTTGATTTATTTTTTTAACGGTATGAACGGTGGAAATTTCGGGTTGTCACAGCTAAGTGGGTTGTCAATTCGAAATAGGGATATCGATCCTTGACGTTGGTTTTTCTTGATTCATAGTGGTCAGTGGTTCTATGGGAAATCCATTTTTCCTCCTTATGAGTTAGACGGATGTTCCCTGAGGTTACAGGATTGGTCTGATGATTTCCTTACTTATTAGATCGTTCTATTGATCGGACAATATATGTTCTTGTGTTGGTGCTAAGTGGTATCGGGGGTTTGGTTACTGGAATGGTTCAAAGAATCGAGTTGATTCCGAACACAACTTGTCACATGGGTGATGTTTTCTTGAAAGGCTTCGGGAATATCTGGGGGAGGTTGTTAACCACTGGTATTCCCATGATGTCTTTTGTTTCTTATTTCTCATCTTTATTGTAGGGTTGGGAAGGAGCATGGTGTCTCTTACATTAGTACTCACTTGCCTAGTTGTTAGAGGTTGAAAGAGTTTTGCTAATCGATTGGGTAGGACGAAAAGTATCTTTGTAGTGCTTGAAGGTATGGATAGGATCAAGTTAGTTCAAGTCAAGTGACAACGTTGGACTTCTTATTATAACAGATGTTTAGTCGATTTGGAAAGGAGATGATCATTTAGAATGATAACGTATCCTATGCGTATATCCTTGATGCTTCCGGTTTTATCCTTATTATGAACATTTCATAATGCAATCCCTAAAAGGTCTTTCTATAATCGTTGGGCGTATACAGCTCATGTATAGTTAAGATTGAGAAGACAGTCGACTGAGTAACTCTACCCTAAATCCACAATCAATCAAGAAACAGAAAATAAGGCAGAATCGCGCACTCTAAGCCTTTAGAATCCTAATTATATATGACCCCTAATGTGTACACCAAGCCATCATAGCTCACCTGTGAAGGTCCTTAGTTTTTATATGAATGACGTGTTTTTATTCAGTTTAGGAAAACAATTTGTGATTTTTAATTTATTGGACGAAGATTTTGTTGAAAATTTGATGCTCAAATATTGTTGTTTGCAGACATACCAAAAATCCCAGTAGGGTTCCTTTCTGCTTCTTCATGTCCAGTTGTTAAACTCCTCCTGCTTCTCCGTCATTCCTCTATGTTGGGCAATTTCTCGTAATGTGACCCGTTTCGCCCTATACTGGGCTTACTTCAGTGTTGATGGTTGGAGTGGTGTTGGGCTAGAGCCCTACAGAAACATGCGGTATGCCCCTTCCTATTGTACTTATTGCAATATAATTCCTGACATACTCCATGATGATGGTAGTTGCACTTGTTGCAATGTGGGAGTGTTGGGGTGCAAAGTTATTCATTCATGACTTTGTAAATGTTTGACTTTTGTAAAACCCACTTGCATGTGGTGCTTTAGCCTTTAGACCCATTTGTTTGAAAGTGAGAGAGAGACATGTAAACACCTCTATAAATAGTGGGTTTGTCCACTTGTAGAGGTGTGCTTGAGAGATGTAGAAGTGAGTGTGTAAGTGTGTGTTAATTATGTAGTCTAGATCTAGATCTTTTTTGTAACACCATATACATTCAATATATCTCTTAAACACCCAAATCACCATGTTCAATTGTGCAAGCTTTAATTCCGCATGCCAAACCATGTTCTTTGTCAGTACAATTGGTATCAGAGCGGGTGTTCTTGATTTCATCAAGAATTGATCCTTGATGGCGATTTTGATTTGGTGATTCTTCATGTTCTTGTTGATCTTCGTGTTTTAGAGAGTTTTTGGATTCTAGAAATCGAATTCATCTTTGATTCTATTCATAATTCGATTTTCTTCACTAGAATTCAAGTGATTTTTACTTTCTCTCTCTAGAAAACCCATTCAAAATCACTTTCTCTCTCTAAAATTCTTCAAGTTTTTGTGATCATGGTGGGTTTGCCATATGATTCTTGGATTGTGATCATTAAAGATGTGAAATACAAAGTCAATGAAGATCAATTTTATGGGTTGTTGTTAAGAAAATTGATTTCATGGGGTAATTTGGTTTCTTATGGAGGTTTGAAGGATGATCATGGAAGCTTGGTATTTCAACCACTTTGTAAGATTGCATGGTTGAATAAAATTGCCTTGTCTCATTAGTTCGTAGTAGAAATCAAAAAGAAGGAGAAGAAAGAGATTTGTTCAATAAGAAATACATTTCTCTAATTGAAAACTCAAATGATCTTCGTGCACTTAAGATTGTTGAAGTTCTTGACAATGGAGTTCAATGTGATGTTCTTGATGTTCAAGAAAAAGGAGTTCAAGTTGATTTTCATGATGAAAAAGTTTTTTGCTCGATTGGAGTTCAAACCGATGATATTTTGTGTTCTTGTGATTCATTTGAAGGAATGATTCCTTATCGGAAGCCGGTGATTCAAGAAATTCACAAATATTAAACTCCAAAAGATTTGATTCAAACTCAAAATGTTCATGTTGTTGAAAGTGGGTTTGTTCATGAAGTCAAGCCTTCAAGATGCAAAAAGATAAGAAAGAAAAAGAAGAAGAAGATGAATCGGAAGAATATGCGGGTTTACTCACAAAAATCGTCATATCTTTTGAAGACAAAATCCGTGAAGCAAATTTGGGTTCCAAAGCAACAATCTCCAAGTGTTGAATTGAATTTGAAGTGAAAACCCAAATGTGTTGGTGGTTCTTTTGAAGATGTTTTTGGTTTGATGAAGAACACGAAGAGCACGAAGAACGAGTTGTACATCTCGCATGGTGGGTGGTACAATGTTCGATTTGGAGATTTTCTCATTCCGACAAAAGAACCAAGATCTTCCAAATTTGATTCGTTTGTTGAAAATGGATCTCGATTCGTCAAAAAGGTATCACAAATTCTCAAATGGATTCCAAAACGTCCATGATTTCGATTCGTGCTTTGCGTTTTTCAAATTTTGATCAATTTTGATTCTTTGGATCTAATTCGTTTCTACCCCATTGGTGATCCAATAATTTTTTTTGATGTATCAAGTCCAAACAAAATCAAAAATCAATTATGTTACTATTCATGTATTTTGAGCCCAAATCAAATTCCGATTATTGTCTATGATTGTTGGGCTCATAAAAGTTTCGAGTACTGATCATTTAAAGCCCAATTCATTATACATATTAATTCGCTCTGATTTCTCTTTTTCTTCATATATCTCGAGTGTAGTTGATCAGTTTGTTCCATCTACTTATTTGATTCAAGGTTAATTGTCACAATGATTTACACTCTTCATAGAATATGAAGAATCGAATGAGCAGTGACTCAATCCCATTTTTGTTCATGATCGTATCTTCAAATCTATTCATCTAGTATCTTCCGATTTTCATTTCAATTTGATTTGTTGATAATCAAGATCGACTTGGAGTCAGTTTCATTCATACGAGATTATGGATGAAAAATCAGTCAAGGTTTCGATTTGGACTTGATTGGAATCGTAAGTAAGTTCGATTGGTGTCGCAATGACTGAATTTTAACATCGATTTTTTATTTTGAGTCAAAATTGATTCTTGGTGTTGATTTCGATTCATGTGGGAAATCGATAGTGAATGAAATCGAAGCAGTAAATAGGTGTGGATGATTTCAACAATCGATGGCAAGTAACGAAGGGATGATTGGATTTGATTTTGAATATTTTTGTTCTTGGGTCGATGAAAAAGCGAATGATTTGGGATTCTTGATAACTTCGATTTTGGAGTTGGGGCGTATGATCGATTTTGGAGTCGATGTTCGAAGTTTGAGTTATCAATAGTCGACTGTTTTAGGTTAAAATCGATTGTTGAAGAAAAGATTGGAAAATGTTTGATGTCTAGTCGTTGTTGAAGAAAAGCGAAGATTTTTGACATGAAAAATTCCAAATAGAGCACGTTCTTTTTCCTTTGGAGTTTTATAATCAAATTTCGATTATAAAAAGGGGGAGAAGTTTTATATGGAAATTCGAACTTGAATTTTTCATATTACGCGGATTTGAAGACCGAAGTGATCTTGAAGTTTTGAAGCTTATGAGATGATGCAATTGGAATTTTGGAAGTGATGTATTCGAAATGGGTTTGGTTTTATTGAAGATTTTTGGGGTGTGTTTTTATGCGCAACTTTTGGGTGATTATTTGGAGTTTGGAATACTCTTAATCATTCGTTGCTGCTCGGATTGTATGGTCTCACATTCTAGAGCCCAAATTGAAGAGTCATGGAAGAATTGAAGATTGAAGTTCGTTTCGACATGTGTCACCTTTGAGGCTCGAACCGCATAGTGCTTGATTTTGGAAGATTTGAAATGGGTCATTCATTCCTAACTTTGAGGGGGAGAATGTTGGGGTGCAAAGTTCTTCATTCATGACATTGTAAATGTTTGACTTTTGTAAAACCCACTTGCATGTGGTGCTTTAGCCTTTAGACCCATTTGTTAGAGAGTGAGAGAGAGACATGTAAACACCTCTATAAATAGTGGGTTTGTCCACTTGTAGAGGTGTGCTTGAGAGATGTAGAAGTGAGTGTGTAAGTGTGTGTTAATTATGTAGTCTAGATCTAGATCTTTTTTGTAACACCATATACATTCAATATATCTCTTAAACACCCAAATCACCATGTTCAATTGTGCAAGCTTTAATTCTGCATGCCAAACCATGTTCTTTGTCACTACAGGGAGGTTTCCACGACATGGTTCTCTAAGTGCTGAGATAGTAGGGACAGTGGGGGTATGGACTGCTGCAACTTGTTGCCTTTTGGCAAGCTCTTGATTCGAATTACTCCATTTCTCTTCCCGAACATTCGTTTCATGATCTTAGGGTTGGGGTTTGCGGTGTATTGGTAAGTTGTCCCTCGTTGGTTTCCTTGGTTGTTACTATGGTTGGAATTGTCGATATTATTTCCATTTTCGTTTGTGTTGTTGGCGTTGAGTTGCGCCATGACAGCTGTCACAATAGTTGTCACTGCGGCTTGGAAAGTAGCGGAATCTATCTATAGAATTGGTGTCTCACCGTTGGGGTTGTTATTTCCGTGGGAAGACATGATTCTGTTGCACGATGAAAAGAAATCTTGTAAATGACTATGGGCATTTCTAGTTGTACTTTATCAGTTTATATTTACATAAAATTTCGTGTTTTGCTGTACGATTCTCAATGTTTAGACCTACATCCCAATGATGTAATTTTGGTAATGAGTAGTAGCAGGTATTGGATGATCGTTAATTTTAACAAAATCGGATATAGATATTAGTACAATTTCATGATTCGGATTACACGGGTTCTTGGAGGGTATACCTCTCTTGATTTACTGCTACTAGTTGTAAGGAAATACGTAATGAACCTAGGACCTAATGCGGGTAGTGTAATGATGCTCCTATTCCGAAATAATGCCCAATGAGCTCAGCCATTTCACTCGTTTCACGAGTGATCTCATCTACCCTCTGTTCTGCTTGAACCACCCTAGCTTCGGCTGCAAGGAGCTGCTTCTTTAGGGTGGCCACTTCCTCCTCTAAGGAGAGTAGATCGTCGGTAGGGTCTTCTTGTGCTATGTTTTGGTTCAATGTTACTCCCAAAGATTGATGGCCGCTAAGGATCCCTCTGGTTTCTTCATTCTTGTTTAGCTCTTCCTTAGAATTCTCCCCCTCATAGTCTGTTACATGGTATTCTTCGGGACCCACTTTTGGGTTTTCCTCTTGAACCTCTCCCGGCTCGTCTTTGATCCATTCGTTGGCCACTAGGGCATTGTAGTAGTGGTCTCTGTGAAGATGAAAGTCAGCCATGTTTCATGTGCGAGAATAGAGGTATGAAAAGTATATAGAAGATTTTGGCGTGAGGGTCCTCTGGTATCCTAAGATACTCCTATAGTTTTTTAAACATTATGGTCGACTCTAATGTTCCTTTACTAGTGGGATTGGTAAGTTTTAGGCTTGTTGCAAAACCACCATCACTCCCAAGCACATGTTGGTCATATCTCAAATAAATATAGTTTATCAGGCTATATTTATCGCAGATGTGATTACATAACTACCTACGTTTGACTGTAGTGTCTAACCTCTAAATACTTTTGTTTTCTTCTCATTACGATACTGTTCTAGTAAGTATTTATACTTTTATAAAATACTTATATTTTTAAAGTATACTTTTATTCAATGTTTTAGTCCCATTGTATTTATAGTTGTATATCATGTATGGTTTGATATAGTAGTTCACTTTAAACAGTGCTCTGATACCAATCTGTCACACCGCCAAACCGAAATGACGGAAACGTTCAAGGGCGGAGGACGTAATGTACAGTTGCATAACAATTGAATAGTAAAGAAACATACCAACACAAACATTCATAAAATAATATTAAGTTTGCATTGTTTCCAATACTTGTTCTGTTCAAAAGCTAAACACAAATATCAAAAGTAGAAAAACAAAATGTAGCGACGTCGGGCCTCAAACGTGGTGAATACTTGTCTACTAGGTCCCTGAGAATACAAGTCGTTTTGAAAAGCGTCAACTAAAAAGTTGGTGAGTTCATAAGCATTTTTGTAGGTAAAACATCGTAATATCTTAGTTCATAATTTGTTGTAAAACTCCAGAAAATCCGATATTTTCTATAAAAAGTAGTTTGCGAGTCTCGTTGTAAAATCTATGTATAGTTGCATGCATGTTATTTGTTTTGTCTTGTCGATATCAGAAAGAAGGTGTTCCCAGAAAATCCTATATTTTCTGTATAAAAAGAGGGTTGCGGTCTTAAAACCCTAAGACCGGAGTTGTGAAAATTTAGTTTACACGACATATGAAACGTAGTTTTGTATTTTTATAAAACTAATGGGGTGTATATCCTTCACTTGTAAAGTACAAATATATAGTTTCAGAAAAATCTAGTATTTTCTTAAAGGTGAACTATCGTCTTAAACCCCAAGACCGAGATGGAAGAAAGTATAATACGGAAAATAGTTTATAACCTCATTTCTTTTAATAAAGCTAATGAAGTAAAAGCTTTCCGTAAACCATGTCTTAAAATTCCATTACCAAGATGGAGGTGAATATCATACCCAAAGTATTTTTTAGTTTCATTTCTTTTAATATAACTAATGAAGCATAAGCTTGTTGTAAAACAAAAATCTTTTTGTTATTCCCTATGTGAGTCATTATAACCATACTAATATGACTGATATGCCTGGCTTGCCGTTTTACAAGCGTCAGTTTCCATCCTAAGATATTTGCCACACTAGACTGGCCTAGTGTAGCTATAGCGAACAGCTAAGGTGTGGGGTGTCAACCCCGTATAGATCTATACACAAACTCCCGCTCTCCCTCCAGGAGACTCTAATTATAACTAACAGGACTTACAACGTATGCTAGGTGGGTACGCAAAAAAAGCGCCTCAAAAGAGCCTTAATAGATTTACGTGAACTATGACTCCTTTTCTTGTAAAAATAGGATAGTTATACCTTTAAATGAATAATCGTGTCTTTGAAAAACATGGTTTGTGACTTCCAAACTATACCGATTATAGTTTATCTTGTTGGTTTGAAATAATTTATATATTCTTTTATATAAATATAAAGGTGTGTTCCAGCATGAAAAATTTGAAATCGAAGCATAGTATGTTGATGTTAAGACTCCCTAGATTTTGTGTTTGACTATAATGTACTATTCTTGAAAATAAAACCATCCTTTAATAAAAGTTCCCAAAACCATATAGTTTACAGATCTTAACTTTTATTATGATTTTATAACTTTGACCATGTTAGTTTTTGCTAATGCAAATATATTCATATCACAATACTTATACCAAACTAAAGTATACATTAACCTGTAAAAAAAATAATTTAACCTTAACACAAAGATGATAAACTTGTAGTTATTTGTGACAACCCAAGTTGTTCCATTACGTTTCCCCGTTACCGTTAACGGAATCTTCCAGTTTATAAAAGTTCCGTTAATTAGAGGTCGTCAATTAAATAAATATTTCATTTGTTTATATTTAATATGTCGTTAAGTCATGATAAAAGGAAATAAAAACACATAGCACACATTTCCATTTAATTGGAAAAAGTTAGTTTGTATTATTACGACCACTAAATCAGGTGCGACCAAAAGCCCCATATAACGACAGTATCGGGTAGATTTCCATTGAGCTTCAACTCCAACCCATATATAAGGGGGAATGGACTTCATTCCACCCCTTTTTCACTCTCTCTCTAACCTCTCTCCTCATCCAAGATTAAGGTCCAAAAACATAAAAATTAAGGCTCCAAATCATAGAGGTAACTTGCCTAACTTGTTATTCAACCTCTTAGGCCTTCAAATATATGTTTAAAACGTGATTTTGGACCTGGAACATGTGTTTACGGCCAAGGAGCATGCTTGGGCCGTAAACACTTAATAAATGGGTTTTTGAGCAATTTAACCCCTCCAAACCAACATTGGGACTTAGATACGACCTTATGGCTTGCAAATCCGGACTTAGAACACCCTAATCATGAATTTTGAGGAGCAAATAAGAGTTTATGGCCAAGGAATATGCTTCGGCCGTAAACCCCTCGAACATGGGGAGTAAACTCATTTTTACATGTTTAAAAGCCATATAACTCCACCAATAGCCTTGGAATAAATCCTAGAATCATCTAAAAATTGTTTGGGGACCTTAAACATGTCAAACACCCTCCATTTAGGAGTTTATGGCCAAAGCTTCCCAAGAAATAGTTCCAGGGCCGTAAATTCATAAAAACATGTTAAAAGGTGCCCTAAATTCATACCAAGGCTTAAGACATAAATTAGGGGCTTATCATTTCGGGTTTAAACCATTTAAACACAATGAAATGAAGGGACAAAAGGAGTTTACAGCCCAGGCATGTACTAGGGCCGTAAACACCCTTAAACATGCCAAAACATTAAGTTTTGTTCCCTAAATGGCCTTAGTCTATTTCTATAAAATGCTAGGAAGGTATTAGGGGCTTAAAACTTCACTTAACTCAAGGCATAGGAGTTTACGGCCGTGAACTCCCTTGGGGAGGGTCCATGGGCCATAAACTCCCTAAAGAAGCCCTTAGGAGCCTTAAACCCATTCATGCCTTTTTGGAATTGGACCTAGAAAAATCCCACTAACAAGATTAAGCTTTAAAACACACTAGAACCCTTCACCATGAGTTTACGGCTGTAAACTCATGGTGAGTAGTCCCTGGGCCGTAAACATGGTATTGAGAGTTTACTCTCGGAGAGTAAACTCCATTCCTAAGCCATACACAACTTTAGACGCTACCCGTGACACCCCAAACACTTAACCAAAGTGTTTTCCGCTCCTTTGAGTGCGTATACGTGTTAATTAGTATTAAATATACTAATTGTATGTGAACATATGTTATCATATGTTAAATAGGTCATTGAGTGTGTTCGAGTCCTTTACTTGACACCGAACGCCCAAACGGCACCTTCGTCGGACCTACTTATACCAGGTGAGTTCATACCCCTGAATGAACCTTTTAATATTTTTACATGTTTTATAGGGGGGAGTACAAGTTAAACATGCCAGTTATCATATCAATCATATGTGATTGATAACCTTCATGCACAAGATTTTACCACACTGTACACTGTCTTACCGAGTAGGACACTATAATGGTTTTCAAAAAGGTTTTCATTTGTTTCAAAACTCTCACTTATACTGCTTTGTCAAAGTTCATTTTAAACTGGTTTATGGAAAGTTTTCAAAGAATTTCTAAAGGTTTTCAAACTCATTTACAAAGGATACCAAATGTGATTTTCCTAAGTATAAAGGTTTTCCAAGATTTTCATCAAAGTTCTCTTTCACGTTATATACTTTTACTTGTTAAATATTGCTGCTTCGCTTTCACTTAGTTTAAAACTCCTACTTGATAACGCTATCACTTCGTGATGCATTTATACCTGTTATTGTCTCTATTTCACTTATACTTGTAGTCGCTTATACCTGATAGACGCTCTTACTTCACTATTGTCGTCTCTACTTCGTGATACGCTTATACTTGTTCGACACTCTTACTTCACTTGCGACCGCTCCTACTTCACTTGTTAGACACTCCTACATCACAAGAATCACTTCTACTTGATACACACTCAGTCGTAGTTAGATGTATGTCTGTGCTTAGATAGATACATATAAGTAATGATTGAAAGACTTAGGAAGGCTCGTCCGCCCTATTTCCTTTTCTTCGTTGAGATGTGGTCTGGTGGGATCGGATGGCCGTCCGAAGGTCGTTTGATTCATTAGTTATATATTATGTATATGAGTATGGACATACAGGAATGCTCTAGTCAGTTCAGTTAAGAGTCTCTACCTCTAGTTCAACACTTACATTAGAAACCCACTATTTGGAAGTCTCTACCCACTATTTGGGATGCATCTTCAGGACACGGCCTTCTCCGTCGTCTAGTTGGTAACCAGAGTCTCCTGTAGGGAAAGCGGACATTGTGTGTATAGATCTATACGAGATTGACAACCCCGCACCCAGACTGCTAGCTATAGTCCCGGCCTACCAAGCCAACGGGTGACAAATGTCACATTTTATAGACGCTTGTAGGGTGTCTGGTACTCTAGTCAGTATGGTTACGAGTATCCCGGGTTACCTTATAATTCATTGGCCTTAAGGTAACGGTATTTCGCCAACAATTTACACTATATGCTGGTAACCCATTTTTCAGAGTCACACTGTTTTGACCTTGCAAGATGTATCTTTCATTTGATATTGTCTACGGTCTATATTCTTTGTTTTAGACCTTACTAGACGCATCATTCATTTGGTGCTGTATGGGGTCTGTATCCACTGTATTCGTTGTATTCACTGTATTCATTGTATCCACTGTATTCACTGTTTTAGACCTTGCTAGACGTATCATTCAGTTGGTACTGTCTGGGGTCTGTGTTCATTGTATTAGACCTTACTAGTTGTACCTTTCATTTGGTACCGCCTAGGGTCTGTGTCTCTTTCCGTTAGACTGAGCCAGGCGTGTCGTTCGTTCGATACTCTCCTGGAGTCTATGATTCCTTTGCCTTAGTCAGCAGTCCTCACTGCTGAGGCATATGTTATTTCCCTGTTGTCTCTTGATTTCTTTAATAATCAAATTTAGTATTTTGATAATGATAGCAATTAAGGGAAAACTTCTTTTTACCACATAACACTGACCAGTCTTGGTAGAAGGCTGCTTTTATTAAAGAAAATATAGGATTTTCTGGAAAGAACTCTAATGCACTGTAAACACTTAAACTATTACTTCATAAAGTTATTTGACTAAATGACACTAAATACTTATGAACTCACCAGCATTTGTAAAAATGCTGATACTCGCTTTTCAAATAACTTGTATTCTCAGGTTAGCATTAGACATGTACATCCCCGGAGCTGTTGATGAAGATAGCTTAGTACCATGTTGTTCTTATTACATTTGCCTGTATTACTGTGATGTATTGTAATGTAACCATGTAAAACTATTACTATTATTGCAATGTTTTGTTGTACTTTGATTACTATAATGCATGTGTTGTGATACTTGACATGACGTCATCCACCCCAGAACGTTTCTGCCGTTCCGGTTTTGGGGTGTGACATTATTTGTGGAATAAATATAGTTTGACTTGTATTCCCCCCCCCCCCCCCAAAAAAAAACATAGAATAGCTTGAAAATATGGGGGTATGAAGCTCACCTTGGTTTGGTTTGGTGGATGATTTGAAGAGATGTTGAGAAGTTATCAAGTCCTAACACTTGAAGAGTTTGGTAAACTCTTTGAACCTTAGAATATCCTCAGAATATTAACACATAATTTGATGTGTAAATATGATGAAATAAACAAAATAATATGTGGATTCACTAGTCAAATATGAGATACTTACAAGAATCTAGGGGATGCTTTGAAGAATTAAGACTTGAAGCTTGAATACGTTTGAGAACAATTTAGGAGTTCACACAAAGTGAATATGGTAAATGTGGAGTAGTTTTTTTTCATGAAGGAAGAATAGGAGTGATAAGGATGGGTTTACGTTCATTATATAGGAAAAGAGGGTGATTTGATGTTTGCTTGAATTACTAGTGGGTAATACATAGAGATCTGTGAATGCATGGGAAAATGGCAAAGGACATCATGTCTTAAAGTCAAATGCTTGCTTTTCTCTATTTCAAACTGTAAACGTGTGTGGACACATGTGTTTACGCCCCCACATGCTTCCTAGGATGGTGTTTACGCCAAAGATTCCTTCCTAAAAAGGTGTTTACACCAAGGATGCTTCCTAGGATGGTGTTTACGCCCAATTATTTTTTTTCCCTAAGGAGCTTATGCCCCAAATGCTGGTTCTTTAAAGTGTTTTTGCCCACTAGGTGGTCCACCATGGAGTTTACGCCCAATTATGGATCCCCTAATGTGTTCATGGCAAAGGTTGATTCCTTAAAGGTGTTCATGGTCAAGTAAGGTCCACTAAGGGGTGTTTACGGCCATCTATGGCCCACTGAAGAGGGTTTACGGCCAAGGGTGGCCCAAGGGAAGTTTTTCACGGTTTTGGGTGATTTCCAAGGGTGTGTTCATATTTTTAGCTAGTATGCACTCAAAGGTGATAGCCTTAGTGGGATATTGTGCTAAAACTTCCATACAAGTTGTCTAATGTGTGTTTTCTTGTTAACTAGCCAAGGGTGCATTAAATCATGGTTCCACAAAACTTGTTACACATATTTATATCCATATAGGTTGGCTTATGTCATTATTCTTATTGCCTTCCATGTTCTAGGGTGGTGGGGAGGCTAAGCTTAATACCACTAGACAATCTTTTGATCCAAGATTCTTATTCTAGTTCATTTGTCTAGTTTTCCTTGACATACGTGTTTACTTTCGAGTGGTTACCTTATATGTGACTTCCAAAGTGTATGCTTCCATATACAAGCACTTATTTCGTAATGGTTTCCAAGGTTTTCATTGCAGTAGGGTTCAAATTTAGACCTTGCTTGATCCAAATTTTTCGTGTTATCACATGGATGCATGATCGGAATGCTTCCTCTTCTTTTGAGGAGGCGAAATAATTCCCTAGGTGTATTTTTGATTTGAGCATAGAGAGGCATTATTTTCATCCAACTTTGTAAGTGTAGCATCTGGAAGGATGAGTGGATGTGAAGACTCAGATTCAGATTCCGTATGAATCCGATATGGTGTCATACACAAGAAATGTGGTTGTGGGCCTTCTAGAATCCATCCTGGTGCAAGCTTACTATTATGTATGGCATCATGAATAATGATAGACCACCAACGAGGGTGATGAATCAAAAAACTTATTCTTTGAAGCAGGGAGAAAATTGAGGAAATCTTCCCGAAGAATAGACACGTAGTCAACACTGATGTCATAACAGAGCCCATACATGTGAAGCCACAGGTCTGTTTTACCACGACTGTGTCGACCAGCTGATCCGAAAATACATCGAGTGAGGACGGAACTGAGAAAGTGTCATGGGTGGGAAGACAAGATTTCCGAATTCTTGAAAGGCATGGTTCCTTTTTGTCTTCAAATTTGTACCCCATTTCCTTGAACATTATCAACAATTGAGCAAAAGATGGTGTGACAAATGTCTGAGGTTGATGATAAATATCGCTTAGACCTAAACTAATTGCCAACCCTTCTTTAAATAGAACCAAGGTAGCTTGAAAAAGATCAAATTCAACATCAAGTTGTTTTGACCTTGCCCTTGTGGAGATGATTGCTGATTGAAAGACATTTAAGATAAGAGATTGTGGAGTTGGAAAAGTAGAAATGAGTGCATATGCCAATGGGCACTTTTGCAAATATTCAACTATAACACTGAATTCTTTGGGTTGTTCCTGAGTATTAAGAAGTGTAGTATAGTTGAATGCACCCATGTCAATTTTAGGTGATGATGAATTTGTCTCAGTTGAAGGTCTAGTTGCACGAGATTATGAAGCCTTATGAAGTGACTTTGCTTTAAAGGTCTGTCCATCTTCTTTGGAAGCCATGTCTTGAGAGAACAGAAAATATGTGAATTTGCATTAACTAAATTCCAAAAAAAATGGGGGTGGGGGTGGAAGAAAAAAATGTATGAATTTGCATTAACTAAACAAGGTTGTGACTTGAATAGTATTGTTGCTTCAACTATGGATAAGAGGAGTCTGCAAATTCATTTTCACTAGGTATAGGCCAGAAAGGAAATTACATGACAAATTGGAATAAAAATAAAAGAACTTGATGTCATATAAAACAACAACACAAAAAATTGATGTTACTAAATCATAGAAAAAGTGCAAGGATCAAGTAAAAATGCTAAGTCATGGCCTATGATGACTATGGCATATCAAATTAAGATGTCCTTAGAAACTAACAGAAAATTAGGTATCATAGAGACAGTAGTTGACAACTATTTATGTAAATCCAATAACACATAGAGTAGTGAATGGATTTAGATAGAAATAAAAACGAAAGAAAAGAATATGCTGAACAAGAAGGTATTGAGGGTGGCTAAAGAAGGTATTGAGGGTCAAGATAAGTTGTTGAAGGTGCATGAAATATATAGAGAATGGTTGGGGTTTTGAGGTTTGAGTGATGCACAAGGAACTAAGGTCAAGAGTGTGGCTCAAGAAGAAAAAAAAGTGGCGCAAGAGAGTATCCTCGGTTTGCTTGATCACGAAGAGATGTATGGAACAAGAAGAGAAGTCTGGCTCAAGCAAAAAAAAAGGAAATGTTGCAAGAGGGTAACCTCGGTTTTCTAGATGATCACGAAGGGAAGTGTGGAACAAGAAGAGAAGTGTGGCTCAAAAAAAGGAAGTGACGCAAAAGGGTAGCCTCGGTTTGCTTGATGATCCAAGAGGTGAACGCAAAGTCACTTGTTGATCACAATTAGAATTTGAAAAAAAAAAAAGTTATGGCTCAAGAAGGAATTTTGAAAAATAGGTGGTTGAGACAAGTTAGGGTTTGCAAAAAAAATTGTGGCTCAAGTGGTGAATTTGAAAATTAGGTTGTTGAGCCAAATAAGGGTTTGTAAAAAAATCTTGTCGCTCAAGAACGAATTCAAAAATTGGGTTGTTGAGCCAAAGTAGGGTTTGCAAAAAAAATGGCTTGTGGCTCAAGAGGGAATTTCTAAATATAGTTGTTAAGTCAAATTAGGGTTTGCAATAAAAAAGGCTTGTGCCTCAAGAGGAATTTCAAAAATATGGTTGCTGAGCCAAATTAGGGTTTGCAGCAAAAAAGGCTTGTAGCTCAAGAGGAATTTCAAAAATATGGTTGTTGAGCCAAATTAGGGTTTGCAACAAAAAAGGCTTGTGGCTCAAGAGGAATTTTTGAAATATGGTTATTGAGCCAAATTAGGGATTGCAATAAAAAAGGCTTGTGGCTCAAGAGATGAGTTTCGAAATATGGTTATTGAGCCAAATTAGGGTTTGCAAAAAGATGACTTGTTGAGCCAAATTTGTTGTTGTGCCAAGGCTGCTTGTTGCTCTCAAACTGATGTTGCTTGTTGCTTACGCGATTATTCTCATGAAGCCTTGTTGCTCCAAACGAGTATGAGAGTAAAAATTTGTAAGAGAGTGAAAAAGAAAGAATGAGAAATATAAGTGAAGTATTTATTGTTGGACGTTTCTAGGGTTTTTCAATGTGCCGGGATAGGGCTTGCATGGGTCAATTTGTAGGCCCAGAAGACTTGGACGACACTCAAGTATAAATAGGAGAATGTCAAATTGAGTCACGAGCGCGACAATGATGCCTTGAGAATCAAGAAATTAAAGGTGGCACATGTATGGATGTTATCTTAGAGACGTCCATGGCACCTAAGGAATGTTCATGACCTACTTGAGATGTGCATGAACTACTTGTCACATACCTGGCGTACTTGAGATATGCATGGCCTACATGAAAACATGTGTGGCACATTTATTATGCTCTATGCAGACTTGATGAGCCACATAGGTGTGACTCATGAAGTAGCTGAAAATGATTCAAGTTGTTGATCATGTGCCAATGCTCTTGATCATTGTCCAATGTTGTTGAAC
Organism: Lactuca serriola; assembly: GCF_051521515.1. Lineage (NCBI taxonomy): Eukaryota > Viridiplantae > Streptophyta > Magnoliopsida > Asterales > Asteraceae > Lactuca > Lactuca serriola. The sequence goes on along the minus strand of NC_136411.1, from coordinate 71,207,786 downwards.
ATGGTCCAATGTTTTTAAGCATGCTCCAAGTGACTGACGATGCTCCAAGCTGGTCCAAGTGATCAAGATCCTTCAAGTTGATGAAATTGCTATCAGATACTTCCAGTCGATCGAGATAATAAAGATGGTCCAAGATGCCTCAAGATGATCAAGTTGATGAAGATGGTCCAACATGCCTCCTGATGATCAAGTTGATGAAGATGGTCCAACATGTCTCAAGATGATCAAGATGAATGAAGATGCTTCATTTATTCATCCAGTTGGTCCAAAGAAGAGGAGATAGTCCAAGATGCTCCAAGATGGTCCAAGTTGGATGTTGTTGCTCCACATGTGGTCCATGTATTTGAAGTTGTTCATTGTTGGTCTAAGAGTATGAACTTTCTTGAAGATGGTTCTTTAAAGCTTTCGATCTTGACTTTCTTCACAATATACAAGAATACTCCATAAACCAAGACAAGCACATATGGTTTTCTTGAAGAGAATGGTCCATTGTCATAAGATGCTCCACTTGGCTAAGGATGTTCCAGGATCAAGTTAGTGATATTCTTTATCTAACTCAGATGCTTTACCTAGATTCTAAGGCATGATTTAAGTAGAAAGTATAAAAGTGCAAACACTGAATAATATAACTTTGAAAGTGATGTGTGTGCATATAGATAGAGAATCTGATAAAGGAATAGTAAAATTCAGTGAAGTGTGTGCATGTGAAAAAAAATTTTAAGGAAAGAATAAAACATAGAAGGATGTCTGATTTAGAAGCATTATGGATTATCTTGTTGTTACTTACAAATTTATCAAGCAACTAAATTATGTGTATGATTCTTAACTTGTGTCTAAATTATGTGTATGATTCCCTTGTTGATTATGATGCTTTGAAATTTTAACATCACATAGAATAACCGATTTGTACTCACCAATTATGTCTCACCATAATGCGTATCGTTGTGTGTAAGTCCTAGTTACTTCCCAAACCCTAAATACTAACAATTCTCATAAACGTTCCCAACTTATTTTGAACAACATTCATTTTTTGCATTCCTACAACCTATACCTTTTTATTTACACCTTTTGTTTCAAAAGGTATCGCCAAATTCCAAGTGGTTTGACTTTAAAAAAAATATTATATATAATCATTGATGAAATGAGAAAATTCAGTAAACCTAGACTTTTTTTTGAATTATTTTTAATTCTTTTATTTGAATCTTTTCTTATAACTCTAACTTTGACAAAGTAGACAAGCAAATAATTCTTATCTTTACTTCTATTTGTACTTTAGTTCGTGGCTATCTAAGAGATTCATTGGAGTGCTCGGAATCGCTTAGGTCACTAATGGTGTCCATGACTTTCTATGAAACACTTTTAAACAATATTTCTTCCTATCCATCCAAGCTTTTATAATTAGGTGGATAGATATAGATATATCCCTGGGGGAATACTCATCGAGTCCCAAAGGTCACAGATTGACTCCACTCCTGAACTTTAACTTATTGAATATATAACTAGACTCAAAGTGCAGAAATTAAACAGATAAACTCGGAACTTGGCTCGCTTTATTTTAACTAAGAAGATTTTTATTGGGTATAGATACTCACAAAGAAAAACTTTTTATGTCCCTCAAACTACACAAGTTCGCATTTTTGTCTCATGAGTTCACTAGGACAGGGAAGCCACAAATATACTATAACATATTGGATTGACTAAGCCATAGATTTCACCTCAAATTATCCCACATAACATTGTTACTGGATGTATGTTATAACTCTAAGTAGAGTATAACCATGAAGCTTGTTAATGTTTACGGAAGTATCAATATTAGTTGTGTACTTAAGCAAACTGAAGAACAACATAATTTAGTATTTTGAAAAATCATTAAAGTGTGGAGCAACTAACCTTTTCATTTGCATAGTTGTGATGACAAATTGCATTTTCCTAACAAAAACAAAAATAAAATCTTTTTGGTATTTTCTTTTGTTTAAAGCAAAGAAAAAATACAGAAAATAATTTTTTTTTGTAGTTTTCTCTTATGTAAAGCAAAAAAAGTAAAATCTTTTTGATGTTTTCTTTTATATAAAGTAAAGGTAAAAATACAGAAAATAAGATATTTTTGTAGTTTTCTCTTATGTAAAGTGAAAAAAAAAAGTAGAATCTTTTTCGGGTTTTTCTTTTGTGGAAAATAAAGAAAAAAAACAATAAAGTAGAAATAAAATATTTTTGGAGTTTTCTTAAATAAAAATTGAAAAAAAAAATTTCAAACGCCTACCGAATCTAGATTAAGCATGCAATTCGTCCTAGAATGTGTAAGAATTTCGATTCATCTAGAGCTTTTCTGAACACATCTGTAGTCTCTTCATCTCTAGGAACCAAATGAAGCTCAATATGACCTTTTTGAATGTTATCTTTTAGAAAGTGATACCTGATATCAATGTGCTTGGTCATCGAGTGGTTGACCGGATTGTGAGAGATTGCAATTGCACTCTTAGAGTCACAAAAGATTGGGATATGTTGCATTTTTAATCTGTAATCTCTCAGTTGTGTTTGCATCCAGAGAACTTAAGAACAACAAATGGTAGTAACAATGTATTCAACTTCAGCAGTAGAGGTTGAAACACATGTTTGCTTCTTTGAGGTCCAACTAACCAATCTGCCTCCTAAGAATTGACAGCTACTAGAAGTGCTCTTCTGCCGAGCTTGCATCCTCCATAATCTGAGTTAGTAAAGGCTTGGAGATAGAAGTTGCCTTTAGCAGGAAAGAATATACCCATAGATGCAGTTCCCTTCACATATTTGAAAATTCTTTTGACTGCTATGAGATGTGATTCATTGGGATTGGCTTGAAAGCGCACACACAGACATGTTGAAAACATGATGTATGGTCTAGTGTTTCTGATCTACATATTTCCCATCAAGGTCTGAATCAAGTGTGGGGTAGGGTTTTGGTTATATTAGTAACATTAGAATCCTAATTTTAGGTATAATTTTAAAACAATTTTGCATTAAAATTGCTAGAACTTAATTTAGAAAATTTTGGTAAAGGCAATTAGGATTCAATGCTAGTATTGTGTTTGATGATTTTATGAGGACCCAAATGTTTAGTTGAGCCTATATATGTTATAGTGCATTTATGGCCCCCCTTTATTCTAGTGAAATCATGGGGCAAAAACATAACCTAGCTTAGTTTGAAGGATGTAATATGTTTAGCGTCGTGTACCCGAAATGTATACAGGGAAACCTAAGTAGTCATTGCACATGAGACTAATGCCTTTAACCAATAAAGGATGAAGTTAAATCCCCTTGCATAACCATACGTTTTTTTTTAGGTTTTTAGTTTTGAGAGAAAAGAAAGTGAGTGTTGAAAAAAATCAGAAAAAAAAGAAAAAAATTGAAAAAGAAAAAAAAAGAGCGATGTAATGTTTGAAAAAAGAATCTACAAAGCTATGAAGACAAAGAAGAAATATAAAGAAGAAAAGCTACAAATTATTGAAGATTCAAAGTATTAAGTATTTTTTTTTCCATTATAATCTTCTTTTCTAGGTTATTTTATGGGTGCTTGGGGGTTTAACCAAAAATGACTTGAGCTTAAGAAAGTTTTCTGCGGATGGATTCGGATGGATGCATGAAATGAGTATTTTTCAAGAGAAGTCGGCGAGTGTTTATAAGTATTTTAAGTATTTAGGATTAGGGGGTCCTTAGGAAAAACTTTAGACAAAAATGCATGTGTTGCGGTCTTAGCATAATTGTTGGGTTTGATTGGGATTGTCTTCTGTGATGCTAGTGTGCTAAAATTCAGTTTTGCTTGGGGGCAAGCTGTGACAACCTAAAAATTTCCGTTAGTTTAACGTCGAAATTAATTACATCAAAAAAAAATAGCCAAATTTATCCCGAAAATATTTTTGACCGGATTTAAACCCGTTGGAATATTTTAAATAATATTCGTTAAGCGAACCAAAATTAAGGTGGTATAATTATAAAATGTTGCCGTGTTTAACGGTAGTCGTGAAAAACCTCGTTCACGGTTGGTGTCAGGTGAACCCCAACTACGCCATAAACTCCACCCTATATAAGGGTTGAGTGGGTTTCATTCCCACCTTAGACACTCTCTCTCTACTTTCTCATTCTACAAATCGGGTTTACTCCAAAACCGCCTCTTTCAAGCCTCAAACTAGTAAGTGATCTACCCTAACTTGTTGTTTAGCTCATTTAACTTACAAATACGTGTTTAAATTACCCAAAACCATCAAGAATATGAGTTTACGGTCCAAGAACACCTTCATGGACCATAAACACTCATAAATGGGGTTTAATGCTCAAAACCCCTTCCAAACCACTTATGGAGCTTAGTTATGACTTAGAGGCTTACATGAAAGGACTTAGAACACCAAAATCTTAGCAAATGGGGAGTAAACATGAGTTTACGGTCTAAGAGCATCCTTAGACCATAAACCCATCTCCAAGGACCATAAACACCTTTTCAGGTGTTAAACTACCCCTTAAACACCTCCAAGAGCTTCTATGAACTTCCTTTAGTGCATAGAACCTTATACTCCTTCTTGAGATGCAGCAAAGCATACACAAGTAAGTCACACTTGATTTTATGGCCCAAGAAGGTTCTTGGACCGTAAACACCTCTTCTTAGACCATAAACACCCCCAAAGGGTGTTAAAGTGCCCTTAACACTTTGTATGGCTTAGAATTGGACCTAGAACTTTGTATGCTTAACCTACAACCAACAAAACACATGATTCATGGACTAACATGAGTTTACTGCCATAAAATCATGTGTTTAAGGTAGTAAACTCCCCAAGAGCAGCTTCATAACCGTAAACACCTTTCCAAGGTGTTTAAGTGCCTTTAACACCTTCCTATGCTCATATAAGTGACTAGAACCTTGCATGCATGAGTTAGAACCACCAAACAACAAAAGAAATGGACTAACATGAGTTTAATACCATAAACTCATGTGTTTACGGCCATAAACTCCTCAAGGAGTGGTCAATGGACCGTAAACTCCCTATTGTGTCCATTTTGAGCCCCAATCACTTCCTTAGCCCTTGATTCAACTCTAACATGATTCCATGAGTGAGTTAAGACCTTTAAACATCCCATGACACCACTACCATGAGTTTATGGCCGTAAACTCATGGGGTAAAAGGTATTGAAACCGTAAACACCCATAAGGGCCTTCATTTGAAGAGTAAACTCCAATGTGAATCCATACACACCTTCTATGCAACCCTTGATACTTCTAGCACTTGTAGCAAAGTGTTTTTATGTAGTAAGACATCCTTACTTGCTTAATTAGTTATTAAATGACTAATTAGATACTTAAATGTATCATTACATGTTAAATAGGATTCGCGTGTGTAGTCAAATCCTCACTTGACACTTAGCATCCTATACCGTGCATTCATTCGAAACGCCAATGTCAGGTGAGTTCATACCCCTGAATTAACCTTTTAAATGTTTTTACATGCTTTTATGGGGGGGAATACAAGTTCAAACATGCCAATTATCATATCAATCATATGTGATTAATAACCCGCATGCACAAGGATTTATTACACTTTCAGTTGTTTTACCAAGTATAATACTATAAATGGTTTTCCAAAACATCTTTACTTGTTTAAATCTTTACTCAAATTGTCTCTCGCGCTCTATGTTTTACTTCAAAACCGGTTACAGCAGTATTTTAAACAAAGGTTTTCTTTACTTATATTGTTTTATCAAAATTTATATTCAGAACTTGTTTATGAAAGTTTTTCAAAGGATTTTCAAAGGTCTTCAAGCGTGTTTTACAAAAAGGATATCAAGTCACAATTTTCTTAAGTGTAAAGGTTTTCCAAAGTTTTCATCAGAGTTTTCTTCCATGCTTCTATGCTTCTATTTCGTTAAATGCTACTACTTCGTAAGATACAGTATCAAATGAAAGATACATAGAAGCATGGAAAAAAACTCTGATGAAAACTTTGGAAAACCTTTACACTTAAGAAAATTGTGACTTGATATCCTTTTTGTAAAACACGCTTGAAGACCTTTGAAAATCCTTTGAAAAACTTTCATAAACAAGTTCTGAATATAAATTTTGATAAAACAATATAAGTAAAGAAAACCTTTGTTTAAAATACTGCTGTAACCGGTTTTGAAGTAAAACATAGAGCGCGAGAGACAATTTGAGTAAAGATTTAAACAAGTAAAGATGTTTTGGAAAACCATTTATAGTATTATACTTGGTAAAACAACTGAAAGTGTAATAAATCCTTGTGCATGCGGGTTATTAATCACATATGATTGATATGATAATTGGCATGTTTGAACTTGTATTCCCCCCCATAAAAGCATGTAAAAACATTTAAAAGGTTAATTCAGGGGTATGAACTCACCTGACATTGGCGTTTCGAATGAATGCACGGTATAGGATGCTAAGTGTCAAGTGAGGATTTGACTACACACGCGAATCCTATTTAACATGTAATGATACATTTAAGTATCTAATTAGTCATTTAATAACTAATTAAGCAAGTAAGGATGTCTTACTACATAAAAACACTTTGCTACAAGTGCTAGAAGTATCAAGGGTTGCATAGAAGGTGTGTATGGATTCACATTGGAGTTTACTCTTCAAATGAAGGCCCTTATGGGTGTTTACGGTTTCAATACCTTTTACCCCATGAGTTTACGGCCATAAACTCATGGTAGTGGTGTCATGGGATGTTTAAAGGTCTTAACTCACTCATGGAATCATGTTAGAGTTGAATCAAGGGCTAAGGAAGTGATTGGGGCTCAAAATGGACACAATAGGGAGTTTACGGTCCATTGACCACTCCTTGAGGAGTTTATGGCCGTAAACACATGAGTTTATGGTAGTAAACTCATGTTAGTCCATTTCTTTTGTTGTTTGGTGGTTCTAACTCATGCATGCAAGGTTCTAGTCACTTATATGAGCATAGGAAGGTGTTAAAGGCACTTAAACACCTTGGAAAGATGTTTACGGTCTATGAAGCTGCTCTTGGGGAGTTTACTACCTTAAACACATGATTGTATAATATTTTAATACTTTTTGGCTATTTTGTCTCGATTTATGAACAAAAGGTACTTAATTATGTTTAATCTATGTTTTCAGCCTTAAAGACATGCTCAAGTGAAAAAGAAAGAAGAACTAGCAATTGGAAGCTTGGGAATTAAAGTTTGAAGAAATAAGGCTTAAAAAATAGAAACTAGGCGAGTTGGCGATCAACTTGATCAGTAGGTGGGAATATTCACGAACCAACAATGCCTTACCGTACACGCCATATACGCGATTAAAGTAAAGAACTCGTCGAGTCAGTCTAGTAACTCGACGAGTCGGTGAGTAATTATGAAAATTCTTATATATATACAATCATTCCCGAAACCTAAACACTTTTTGACGACTTTCGATGACTTTTGGCAACTCAGTGGCAATCAGAAAGGTTCTGGAAGCTCTGGTTTTCGAGAATTCGACATAGACATCATGTTAAAAGAGATCAAAGGCAGTAAAAACCATACTTTGGTTTTGATCTTTAGCATGAACTATGTTTACATCATTAGATTTCTCTTTTAGGTTATTAATTGTTGTAGATATGAGCTAAAAGCTTATAACTTCTGTTTAGAGTAGATGAATTTATGAATATGGTATGACTTTATGGCTTAGATTAATTTGATTTGGTGAATTGTCTTGTTAAGCTTATTAAAGACCCTTATGTGTTGATAATAATTATTTTCTGTTAATAATCAAGTTATTGAGTTGCATAAATATCATCTTAATTGCTTGAATCATATGGTTTTGTGAAAAAAGAATATTATATGCCTAGTATTAGTGAATATGAACCTAGGATTAACTAGAAAATAAGTACATTAATGTGTAAGCATGCATGATGAACAACCATACATGACTTAATTGAATTGATAAATTTAGTTAGCTAATACTACAATTATTACTTGATTCAAATTGAATACTAGGAAGCATGTTAGTTTAACCAATTGGTCACCGTTTGAATTCATCTGTTTGCTAAGGATTAGTAATGGTGAACATGAACATAATCACATTAGGAATCGGTAGCCAATGACAAATTAATCCATTGCACTTGCCATGAAATCAACCATAGGAATAAATGAGTCAAATCCAAACAAAAGTCTCTTTTATCAATGAATCTAGTTACCTTCTATTTGCTTTAGTTGTTAATTGTTTTTTTATGTGCTAGTTGCTTATTTAAGTTTATAGTCTTGCGAAACCAGAGAAAACCATCTTTTATTACATATTTTTAATTAGGTAATTCTAGTAGTTAATCTTAATTGTTACCGTTCCCTGTGTTCGATACCTTACTTGCTTGAACTATATTGCTAAATGATAGATACACTGCCTTTTGTGTGTTTATTTTGTGTTTGAATTAGTAGGATTAAAACTAGAGTGCATTTTACACACATCATAGAGCCTATTTGATACCTTTAGGCTCTATCATGGATAGAAAGCTTGCATATAAGCATTCATTCTTGGTTGTTGAATAGGTCACTACTCCAGAACCTAGATCACCTATGATTTGTTCGGCTAGATGATCCTTTGTCCATTTTCTGAGGCGAGCTTCATTAAGGATTTGAGGAGTGCAAACTACCTCATATTGTTCTCTTGAGCGAGGAGGGTAGAAAGAAGTAAATGTTCCTTCAAAAAGATCGTCTTGGAAATGTCCAGAACTACCTAAAATAGGTGGATCCCCCTCAACTTTTGCATGCTTGAATGCAACAGACGGAGTAGATGTGAAGGAACTTGAAGGACTGGAACTAGTCGAGTGGGGTTCCCCCTGAAACCATGGATTGGATGGTTGGGAGGATTGTAAAGTACCTTTAAGAATGGAACCGTTCAAAGGTGGTTCCCCAGCGAAAGATGCAGCGACTGGTGTTATGATTGGTCCATATTGATGATGGGAGGTTGGGGTCGATGGTTCAGAAGATTCTAAGGGACTTTTAGGGATAGAATCATTCGAATATGGTTCCCCCTCAACCGAACCTTTGGTGGAACTGGAGTCTTTTGATGCTTCATGAGGTTGAGAGACATTAGGAGAAGCTACTTTTGTGAGCTTTTCTGATTCTAGTGCAGAAGATTGAGTTGGAAAGAGGAAATCAAAATCTACTTTAATAGCATGGACTGGAGTAACAGTATTAGCAGGTGATGGCTGGTTCATTTTATCAAAAGTTACTACCATTTGAGAACCAAAGTGGTTTGGATCTAGAACCCTTACATAACTTTCATCAAAAATGACATCATTGCTTTCCTCTATCACCCTGGTTCGCTTGTTCAGAACTCTATAGGTTGCGACATGAAGGCAATATCCAAGAAAGATACCTTCATCAACATTGGGTGCAAATTTCCCTAGTTGATCCCTATTGTTCTTGATGTAGCAACGATAGCCAAAGATGTTAAAGAATTTGACGTTGGGCTTCCTCTTGTTCATTGCTTCATAGGGAGTGACTTCAAGCCTGGCGGGTGTAGTGGCTTCTATGCCACAACCAACTGATGTTAAACGTAACTTTGGAAAGAAGACAGATATTTGGGCCCCCCTCAATTAGTTTAATATCAATAGGATACATGTTCCCATTTTGTGGGGAATCACCAAGGATGCGCTTGTTTGTATCCATAATCAAACTCTTGGTTTTGGTGAACAAGACCTCATGATCATTGTCACAGAGTTATGCAACACTGATAAGGTTATGTTTAAGACCATCTACATATGCTACACACTTAACGATAAAGTTCTCATTTGATATGTTTCTGTGTCCCATAACTTCTTCCTTCATGTTGTTTCCAAAAGTAACATACTGACCTGGCGTTGTGATCTTGAAATATTTGAGATACCCTTAGTGCCCGGTCATGTGCCTGGAGCATCCATTATCAATGTACCATATATCGTCGTGTGCTACCCCAACATAAAAATCATGAATTTATAAAGAATGTTTAGGCACACATGTTTTGTTTGGGTCCTTGAGTTTTAGCTTCCTTCCGACTTGTGGGAGTTAGGACAGCCTTTTCATGTTTTGCATCAACCACTTTGGGTGTTTCTTGGTTTTTTGAGATCTTGGTTTTGACCTTTTTAGTGGTCTTCTTTTGAAGTTCGGTCTGTGGGAAAAATAGAGAGTTGGTGAACTGAGTAGGAATTCCTAGAAAGGGAAAGCCATAGTTCACAGGCATTCCAAATTGATCAAACATAGGAAATAGGGCATTTCCCTCGAACTAATTGATCATTAGAAACCCATAGTTTCCCCCAAACATGTGATTCCCTCCTATGGACAGAGAAAAACCATAATATGGACCAAGAATAGAATTCATAGGTAATTACTATTCTGATACATGGAAGGGTTGGTTTGAACAGGTCTTGGTGTCATCATTTCAGACAAATTAGGAAGATTGTTAGGTCTGAAATTATTCTGATAATGAATTCCAATTTGGTTTGAAAATCCAAAATTGGAGAAAGCATGATTAGAAGTAGAGCTTCTTTGAGTCCTTGAAGTTTTGGGAGGACTGGTATGTATGGTATTCCCTTCGCTTAGCTTAGCCTTAGGTACTCTCTTGGGCTTCCTATCCTTGTCATTATTTGTAGTCTTAACCACTCTGGGTTTTAAAGGATGGACTATAGTTGGACCATGTTCTTTAGAGACATAAATTTTGTCTTTTCCCTTGTCTTTAGAGACATTAGTTGGATTTACAATTTTCTCCTATTGTTTAGGACTGGGTTAAGAGATTTTAATTGGAAAAAAAAGGGCTCTTGAGTATTTCAACAACAATTTTCTCATTACTCACAGTTTTCGAGGTTTCATCCTTGTTAATTGGAATTGGAGACATCCTAGTCTGTTGTTTCTTAGAATATTTACACTGTAAGTCTTTTGTTCCAGAGACAAAAGCATTAAGAGATGGGAATGTTTCTTGAATGGGGAACTCAATGGGTTTAGTCTTAGAATATCCTATTGGTTCATATGATCTAGGTTGTTTATCACTAGATGTTGAGTCAGGGACATTTAATTTTTCAGAAGTGGCATCTTCTGAATTGAAACTTTCCATGGTGGGATGTTCAAGAGAAAATTCTACTGGAATGGCATGTGAGTATTAAGACCCATGATTTCCTTGTTCATTTCATCATAACCAAGACCATAATTGATCCATGATGGTTTTGGTCCCTTAAGAATGGCATGTGAGTTCTGTTTAAGAAGGGTTTTGGAAGCCTTATAACTATTGATTTTTGTATTGATTTGGGCATACATCTTACGATTGTCTTTTGCAATAATGTCACGTTGATTCAATACAATTTCATATAGTTCAACTGACGTAAGATGTGCCTCTGTTTTGATTGCAGGGTCATTCTCTAGCTTAGAAATATTACATCTTAATTCTTTTAGTCTGAACTGAGTGTCGATTAGTTCATGTTTGTAATAACTAACACGATATTCAACATTGGTGACGTATTCTTTGATTATTTCAGTAATGTGGGCAAACTCATCTAGAAAAGGATCATTTGTTAAGTGATAATCACGAAGTATGAAATTTACCTTCTACACAACTTGTTGATGGATACAAGAAGGCTCTTTGTCATCATCAGCCATGAAGCAGAAGCAGTTCTTGTAGGCTTCTGTTTCTTCTACTTGATCCACTTCATCATCTATTTCACAGACTTCCATATTTGGAGTTTCCATGACCATGAAAGCTTTATCTTTTTGACTGCTTCTTGATCTGCTCTGGTTTATGAAGGTAGTATAGTTTGTCTTTGACCTTCTTGGTTTTCATTTTGCAACCCTTGGAAAAGTGATTTTCACCTTGACAGTTGTGGCACCTGATTACTTCATTATCGTCATGGGACTTCATTTGGTTATCTTGAACCCTTTTGTTCATCCTCTGAGAATTGTAACTTTCAGAATTTGAATTCTGAGAGTTGAAGCTTTGTTAACTATTACTTCCTCCTTGGAAGTTTCCAGAGTTCTGATGATAGCGTTGGGGTTGCTGATAACTTTGTGCTCTAAAGTTCCCAGTTGGCTTTTTCAAAAACTTCTTGAAGTTTGGATTGAACTTGGTCAGGAGTGCCATACATCCTTCATACTCATTTTCCTCATTGATTTGAGGAGATTCCATGATGATTCCAGTGAAACCTTGATGATTATACATGTACCCATTTGCGATATGAAGAGGTTGTTGAGTTGGCAAGTAAGAATTCTGATTGTATTGTTGATCCATACTCGAACTTTGATAAGGATATGCTCCATATCCTTGGTTGGAAAATTGATCAACAAAGTGGTTTGGGATTGGATTGTGATGTGCAATCAAATTTTGAGAATGATTTGCCATGGGTGTTGAATTTGCCAAGGCAAGTCCTTGATTATCAAAAGGAGTTACCTTAGCTAGCTTGTTGACTTTTGGCTCATGTTGTTGCAGTTCAACATATAGAGAAAATAGAGAAATGGTGTCTAGATTGGTGGTAGTTTGCAGTATGATCATATGCACTGTATCCCATTTTGGAGATAGACTGTTCAAGAATTTCATATTGAAATCTTCTTGCGATCTTTCTCATTTGAGTTTCTTCACCCTGTTGACAACAATGTTGTACCTAGAATATGCATCGAAGAGATTTTCATGAGGTAACATCTTGAAGTTGTCCATGTCTGTCAATGCAAGTTTCTTACTGTTTGCAAGGATTTTATCAGTTCCCTCAAATTGTTTCTTGAGTGCATTCCATACATTGAAGGGTGAACTCTTATCTTCATCAGGAAGTTGCTCATAGATGTCATGAGGAATTCCAGATAAGAGCTCTTGCATAGCCTTAACCTTAAACTTCTTGATTTTCCTCTTACAAATTTGAGCACCAGAGGAAACAGATCCAGAGATAACTTTGGAGGTTTTAGGAGAGACATCGGCTTCAGGAACTCTGATGTCCTTCAGAAATTCTGGAGTATGTTTCTCGGTAGAGATGAAGGTCTAGAGGTCAGATTCGTGACATTCTAGATAGTACTTGATGTGATATGCCCATGAAGTGTATTCACTAGGCACATGGATAGGTGCACGATTTCGTGCTCCAAGACTGTTTGCAACTGAAACTGAATAGAGAACATTTTGGTTTTGATTCACACTTGCCATTGAAAACAGGTGATACTAGTTTGAAACTTGACAAATAATGTTTTTTGTGAAAAGTTTTCTAAGTATCAAAGTCGATCACTCAAGCTCTGATACCAACTGAAGGAATGGGAAAAATTCAGTAAACCTAGACTAGAATAGTACAAGTGTTGAAAATACTGAAACATAGTTTTAGAATCGTCAAGTGGCAAGTAATGCAAAAAATAGAGACTTGTGAATCACCAAGTTAATGATAAAAATGTTTTTTATATGTTCAATATCAATGATTCAAAAGTTTCTCATATTCATCAAGAATCAATTACAACCATTTGAATGATAGACAAGCTAAAACACTCAAATGGCTCTATGAAAACTAATCTAAGCAGAAATTGTGCAGAATGATTCGGAATGATCAAGGAAGAGCAGAAAAGAGAAACTTTATAATGGATCCCAAGGGGCCTATTTATAGGATTTGGAAAACCTCATGACATGGATTGACCAATCAGGTGCTGACACCTCATCATGACTTAGTCATTAGTTGACACCTATGCCCTACTTAACAGAGAATGGATGGAATATTCCAATTCCGTTAGTATTTTGTTAGGGTTCCATCCAAGTTATGAGTCTTCATAATTCTTGAGGCTTCATGATCAACATTGAAAATACGATGAGCAACATGAGCATCATGTTGCTCAATAGTCTTCTTAGATGTTATCAACTTCCAGAAGTGTTGTTGACCAAGTTGAGTTGTTCCTTGAATGTAGGAATGTGTCTTGGACTTGAAGATGTACAAGTGCTTGTTCAAGATGAACCATGGACGAAATACATGTGCATTTAAGCATTTGGACGTGCGTTCATTATACATAATGAGCCATGTGTAGTCTTGTTGAGACGTCAATGTGATCATATTTATCCATTGACTTTAGTTAATCCATCAAGTATTCATGTTGAGCCATCAACTCTTGTTCAACTATAGAGTTGTGGATGAGCCAACAATGTTTCTGATGAGCCATCAATATTCCAAATGATCCATCAATGTCTTGATACTCCACATATGATCCAGATGTGCCATCTGAGATCATGATGATCCAACTTGCTTTCTTCAAGTGCTGCATGTTCAGCAAGAGCTCCATATCAACATCAAGTGCTCCATGTTTACAGGAAGCACTCCATGTTCACTTCAAGCGCTCCAACATTTGATTCTTCAAACACTTGTTGAATCTTCAGTATCTTTCCAACCTGAAACATTCTGATAATGTTGTTAGAGAGATATATAAAAGGACTCGACTTATTTCAAGTGAAAATCACATACAAATATTTTCCGACAATTAGTACCATTAGGAGATACATATATGAGAATATGGTGTTCTGATCTTAAGGGATTAAGTCATTTAAAAGAAGGTTGTTGAACCAAATTCGTTGTGTGACTAGGTTTACGGCTCATGGTGCGAGTTATGATAATCATGTCTATTTTGTCTCCTAGTGGTCACGATGCAACTAGGAGCTAATAGCGACACAATGACTGTTGACTTTTTGATCAATTTGACTTTTGGTCAAACTTGTAGGGTTTTGAGCCATAGTTAGGGTATAGACCACTATTAGGTTTCTAGGTGGTTCTTGATAGTTTTTTTAGCTTTCTGAGACTGTTTTCTTATGATAGTTTATGTCAAGTGAGTCTTAAAACTATATTAGTTATATCATGATTGGATCATCCATGTTGGATATCTGTGTAATACTATGACATGTTGGTATGCTTAGCTATACTATTATGATCTTGGTTATGAGTATAGTTTGAGGCTTATTGCTTGTTTGCTTGTTGATAGATATGTTATGTGCCTCATTGATTTGATGACAATATCAGGGTAGGTCACAAGTTAAATAATTCTAGGTGGTTTGATGACAAGATCGGGACAAGCCATGAGTGAAAGAGTACCCGATTGGGATGATAGCAAGATTGGGACCGACCTTGAGCTAAAGAGGCCCAATACTTGCATATATAGTTCTTACTATGATGTTTGTGGTATTTCGGTAATTCACTAAGCTTTATGCTTACAGTTGTGGAGTAAATGTTTTTCAGGTTGTGCTTATGGTAGTGGCAAGGCTCCATCTTAATCGTGATGCATGCATATTGCCTATCTATTATGTAATTTATTTTCAACATTTTCTGATAGATTTACTGGTTTATAT